>NW_024412429.1:824236-964506 GCF_014898765.1 Herpailurus yagouaroundi | reverse complement strand
GGAGGAAGGAAAGAGGGAGGAAGGAAGGAAGGAGAAAAGAAAGAGGAAGGAAGCGAGGAGTTGCCCTCATGCAAGTTTCCCCTACACTTGACTCCCACCCAGAGTCATCCTGGGAGGGGACCCTGGCCTGCTCAGCACACCATGTCCTCAAACACCTGGGACGGGACGGTCTGTCAGGAGGGCGGCAACCATAACCCCTGGGGTCAGGGAGCCCCTGTGTTTCTGCCGCACCCAGAGCAGAGGGCAGCTGCTCAGGCTCACACCCGGGGGACGATTACAGAAGGGGGCCCAGATGACCGGCCAGGACAGGTGCTCCTCCTTGCAGGTAAGCGCCGCCTGGGCTGTGCCAGTGTAGATCAGCTTTTCCTGATCCCGAGGATGATTCGAGATGTCTCGTCTCCAACGTTCTTGCACCAGCGACGGTTGGTGAACACGGCCCCGTGTCCGTGGCACACGTGCCAGTTCACTGGCCAGCTGACCCCCCACCCACTCGAGGGCGGTTCCCCGTCTGTGACATCGGGGCAGCGAGTAAGGAGCATGAGTTTCACCGCGTGTCCCTTTCGCGCTTACAAACTGAATTGCTCAGAGGTGTTGAGATCAAAGGTTTGGGGCGCAGACAAAACTTGGCTCTATTCTCAGCCGTGTCTGTGGTCGTCAGGGTCCCGTGTCCACGGGCGGGGGTAGGTGACGCCGCTGCAAGGCTCCTTCTGAGGACCGCGCTCCTGCCTCCCCCGGGGCCCCAACCCCGCTGGGCGGGTGGCACCTGGAGGCCTGAGCCATCCGGCCTGCGCCCCACCCGCAGGAATGAAGCCTGGCCGTGTCCTCAAGCACACGTGTCCCGGTGCATCACCTGGGTCTATCCAGGCGGCGACCTCGTCCTTGACGGCTCACGTCTCTTCACAGGAGAACTTAGGGTTCGTGTGTCTTCCAGCCCGCCTCCCTCCTGTCGCACAACCCGTGGTGTCGGGCGTAGAAGAGCAGCGGTTAGCCCGTGTTTCCCGCCACCCCTGTTCTATTTTTCTAACACTCACACTTTAAATCCTGTGAAATTTAGTCCCAGCGGAAGGTGTAAGGAAGAGCCCTAACTTTATTTCATCGACTCCCGAGCTGTTTTCTGATACTCGTCAAATGCGACTTGTGAAAATAAGCCTTTCTTTACTCACTGGTTGGAGGTATCACTTCAGGTCTACAAACTCCTGCATACTTTTGAGCGGATTTCTGGACACATTATTCTGTTCCCCCAGGCACGTTTTTGAGAACCTCACTGGTTTTGGTAAGCACTTTTTTTTCAACATCTGAATGTATGGCATGGCCTCAGACCTTTCCACTTCGGGGTGTTTCTGAACACTATAGAACGTAGAAACACAGATCAGTGTTTTCATCGTCTCCTGAAGTTCCACCTGGGCTCTTACTTGAACCAAATACAAAAGTGACAGTTTCCTGTCAAACAACGTAACTCCTGAAATACTTTGTAGTGTCTTCACCCTTTATCCACACTCCCTGGGGAAAGTGTTTATAGTCTTCCCAGGAAGGGCCTTACGTCTCTCATCTGGTTATTCCCGAGGGTTTCCCATCATCACTGTGGATATGACAGTTCCCAGTGTGTTTTACGCTTCTATGACTCTGGCCAGGTCTGCGAGGAGCCGATCCTGTCATTTCAGATGTCGACGGCCCTGTCTTTCTGGTCTCCTTCGAGCATGTGGACGCGCTCCCTGGCCCGGTCCTACCCTGCTGAGCTCTGTGGCCTCCGTGGCAGTGGCCAGGTCATCTGCTGGGTTTCCGTCAAGGTGGAATATTACCTTTAGAATTTTAATGAGTTATGATCTCAACTGGCTGCTGTCGAGACCACGACTGGCTGTGAATTATGCTAACACATTTTCCAATACCGAACAAAAGAGCAGACCTAGGCCGCTGACTAGTGACTATGTCCCCGACGTGGCCGCAGAAAGAAGTTCCCGCTCCAACCTCAGACCACGCCTCCTCCCCTTGAGTAACTTATGTTTTCTAAGAAAGCAGGCTACCGATTGATGCATTCTTCCGAAGTCTGAGGGGGGAGGAAGGGGAGTGTGAGAGGCGTGGAAAGTGTGAGTAGAAGAGGGAGGGCTTCTCTCAGGTAGGGGCCGGAGGCAGGAGCCCTCAACCCTGTCCAGGCTTAGAATGACCCGGGAGCATTTTACCCCTCCCCAAACCAATTAAATCAGAGTCTCTGGGGATGGTGTTTGGTGCTATTTACATAGCACAGCAAGGCTGACAGCCAATGGTTAATAGGTGACCAGTGAGAAACGTTCTGTATACGCTGAGGCCAAACATGTTAGAGACCCTCAGACACAGTGGTTCTTACACATCGGGTGCATCAGAATCTCCTGGAAGGCTTGTTCAAACACAGAGTGCTGAGCCCCACCCCCAGAGTGTCTGATTCAGTGGGTCTGTGACCACCAGGTCCAACATTTGCATTTTTAACAAGTTCTAGGTGATGCTGATAATTGCTGATCTGGGACCACACCTTGGCAGCCAATCGGCTGAGGCCATGACCCTTCCCCAGCCAATCGGCTAAGGCCATGATCCCTGTAAAACCTTTGTGCTTTTGAAACTCGCTCTCTCTCCCCGGTATCTCACCGCTGCGTCGGTGCAGGTAGGGGATTGAGCTCGAGGTAGCTCGAATAAAGGCTCTTTGCTTTTGCATCGGACTCGGCTCCCTAGTGGTCTTTGGGGATCACGAATTCTGGGCATAACACCAACACCTTTTCTTCCTGCAATGAAGCCAGTGTTGTCATAATGTATTGATGCTTTTAAATAATCTGGGTTTATTTATTAACATCTCCCGTCACGTTCCTGTCTTCACAGCCTCCAATGTGACTGCTGCCGTCAGGTTTTGGTAACTGGGCAACGCTCACATCATAAAATGGATAGTTTAATTTTTTTACATTTTCTAGATGCTAGGAGTGTTCAAATAGTGTGAATATTTACCATTTCCAAAAAGCGTCATAGAATATACTCATAAAACCATTTGAGCCGAATGTCATTCTTGTGAGTGATTACGCTGTGTTTCTTGTGGTTATTATTCTGTTTTATTTTCTTCAGCTTTTTCAAACTCATAGAGGGTTTTAATATCCCAGGTTAATGATTCGAATACTCATCTAGCATGAGAGTTGTTGAAAACACAAAGGTGAAACAGGTGGCTACCCCGTCATGGCGAGAAGAAGAACCTTTCATTCGTGTTTTTAGACAAACAAGTGATGCACGGCTCTCGGGTGTATGTTAGGCCCCAGGCATTCGTGCGGCCTCAGTAGGTTCCGTCAGCCAGGTTTTTCACAGGTTTTTAAGGTAATTTACCCGCTCAAATACCTTCACTTCCCATTATGTCACCGACAGTGTAAAATTATCTCTTTAGGGAATTTTTACTCAAGAACATCTAGGTTTCCTGAGCCAACACGAGTTACGGGATCTGCTGCGGCCCTCACCCCGGAGCCCCACGGGGCGGCACACACTCCCAAGAACCCACCATGTCACCACCTGGTCTTCTGGACTTCACCGTCACACAGGCCAGCCAGATTTTTGTAATCTGTTTTTAATTAGTGTGTTTTCCATCAGAACGTCGCAAACATTTTTTTCTTCTTTTTAAAACGTTTTGCCAGAATGTTTTGCTGTAGGGATTCTTTCATTAATCTCAGAGAAGTGCTTTCTCCATCCAGGAACAGGCATGCACACATGTGTACACATGCACACACCTGCACACACATGTTCACACACACGCACATGTGCACGCATGCTCACGAACGCACATGTGCACATGTACACAAAAACGTGTGTACACGCTCACATGTACATGTGTGCACACACTCACACATATATGTGCACACGCTCACACATGCACATGCGCACACACGCTCTCACACACATATGCACACACACGTGTACATGCTCACATGCACATGTGCACACACACGCACCTGCACACACATGCTCACACCCATGCACATGTACACACATGCTCATGAACGCACATGTGCACACATACACACAAATGTGTGGACATATGCTCACACAGTGCACACACGCTCACACGTCCATGTCTGCACATGCTCACACACATACATATGCATACACGCTCACACATGCACATGTGCACAATGCTCTCACACATGTGCACATGCTCACACATGCACACGCTCACACACACGTGCACATGCTCACATGCACGTGTGTACATGCTCACACACGTGCACAAGGCTCACACATGTACACACTCTACACTCACACACACAAGTTCCTCCTAAGTATCCATCATTTTGACTTAGACTCTTGCTGCCCTCGTGGTGTCTGGTCATGGGATGGGCACCTGATGGAAAGGCCCACTCATATGTCCAACAAAGAAATCGTTCCAGCTGCCAGCATGTGGGCAGCCCCCCTCTCTGGCTCGTCAGGATTGCCATGCGGGTCTCACCCCCCCCCCCGGGGAAGGGATTGGAAGTCCGAAAGCAGTACATTAGGGATGAACAAGCTGGGTTAGCACTCTTAGCTCGCCCGATATCACCGGTGTTGACCCAGAAATCTGTGCACGCTACCGGTGACACTAGGCGTGGGTGTTTTTTTCTCTGTCAATCACGCTCCACACGCAGCCCATCAAACTGCTGACCAGAAGCATCCTGGAAATGTCACCAGAGCCATCGGTGACTACACTGAGATCTGGGAAGGGTTTGTGCGGCTTATCCGAGGTTACAGACATTTGAGCACTTGGAACAATGCCCAATTGTGCCAGCAACAGGGGATGGAAACCACAGGGATGTGCAGTCATCCGGGCACTTTAGGGACAGTGACTGGCCCAGCACTGACTGGTCTCCCTGCCCAGGTGTGTCGTGGGTGGCCCCCAATGAGACCCAGTGGTTGTGGCACAAATCCCTGGCCGTGGCTTCCCCCTAGACGGTTGGGCTGGTGCCCCCGGGGCACAGGGGAGAACCTGGCCTAGGTAACAACAATTGCCATCCTCCCCCTCAAGGCCAGGTGGGCACCTCTGTCTTCCACTGACAGGATCCTTGTCCCTCCACTGCCCTGGAGGAAGTTACAGTGCACACAGAAGCCCTGCACGGTAGCCGGCAGAGCCCGTCCTCACTGAACACCGAAATGTCTCCGATGAGAAGAGCTGTCCTCGGAAGAGGGTGGCCTCGGACACAGTCACCACCTCACAGGAAGGCACCTGTGCATTTATCCAAACAGAGTGCGTGTGTTCACACCTGATGAGTCTACTGATGTATCCTCTTTACTAAAACACATAGGACACAAGGGAGTGCCCCGAGTGATCTGACCCCCAACCTAGGGGATTCGATACATAAATCGATAGGTCAGACCGTGGGGTTCCTGGTGAAAACGCTGTCACCGATTTGGGGAATCACAGTCTAAATCTGTTTTCTCTTGCAAGCACCTATGTTGTTGCTGTGACCTCTGCCTTCCAGGCAGCCAGCCTGCCACCCAAAGAGCCATCTCCATGCTGGTGACACCCCTTGCTGAGCCCTGGGGACCTGTGTCAAAAGAGGGGGTGAGCGAGATTATTAGAGCAGATCAGGAGGGGTGGAGTGCCGGAGGAGATCGTTGAGAGGCCATGACCACTGGCTGGCCTGTGAGCTGGACCCCAGCCATCACCCCATCCCCTGTCTGTGGATATGGGTCCGCGTGCTGCCCCCAGAAGCCGCCCCAAGGACACAGCCTCACGATGCAGGTGACGGAGCCCAGTCACAGCCTCTTCATAAACATTTCAGATCTGTGGGCAGGTGTAGGGGTCTACTCTTCTCGACGTCACCCAAGCCTTGTGTGTCAGTTCCCCTTGCTTCTCAAACTCGCCACCTGCTGTGGGGGAGGGGCTGTGTCCCTCTTCACTTGCCCCTGCACTCCGCGTGTGGGGCCCCCGTCGGATGTCACCTGGGAAGCTCGAGAGCGGGCTGTGGATCGGTTGTGCCCACCCCCTTCGGCGTTCCTGGGCCCTGTTGCTGCAGCGTCCCGACACTAGGTTTTCTATTTGTCAGAACGTTTAATTTCGAGCATCTCTGTCTTCACTTGTATTTGTTGTGACGTCGGATATGGTTGCTCAGGAACAGCCTTCACTTCAGACACTTGTACCTCTATTTCGAATGCACTTTTGAAAGGAATAGGCTTTCTGAGGAACAAATAGGATTGGGATTACATATGTAAATTGTGTGTGTTTTTATTCTAGGAAGAACTCCAAGCAATGGTAAAAAAAAAGCATTCACATAATTTTAGAGGTGAGTTATTTTCATTTATTCATATGTGATCACATATGTAGAAAAATCCCAAATATGCTGAAGGCACATTTGACTTAGGTATGGTCCAAACACAAGTTAGGTGTCTCAGACATTCTGCTGGATTAAAAACAGAAGGCAGTGTGTTTAAAGTTTTTATCTAGCCACACTATAGACGACAGTTGATATGGATAAAATAAATTCCAATAATATCATGGGACGAGGGAGAGAAACCTGTTAGAAATAGTGGTAACTTCATTGGATTAGGGCCTTTGCCCCGTACATGTTTTAACAAAGCCATGGATTTCAGCAACAAGGGTAGCTGTTAGTGACTACTGAGTATTTACCCCAAAAATACAAAAGCACTAATTCAAAAAGAGGCATGTACCTTGATGTTTATAGCAGCATTATCTGCAACGGCCAAATTATGGAAAGAGCCCCAACGTCCATCGACTGATGAATGGATAGGGTCAGTGGATTTTATCACACACACAACAAATAATAAGACGACATAAAATGATTTTAAAAAGGAGCTTCTCGTGTACAACAAGTATCCTTCTTCACTCTCCTTTATCCCACTTTGTGAGCCGGGCAGTGCATGAGGCTACCAGGCACCACCTCCTAAGACTTCTGGTGCTGGAAGGGAGGCCCCAGCTCTTCTGAGTTACGGTCTGGAAAAATCTGGTCTCCTTATGCTTTTTCCATGTGGTTAGCTGAAGCTCACTCCGCTCCAACACTCAGGCCAGCACATCTCCCCTGGCGGCTTTAAAAGTTTTATAAAGTGGAAAATATTTTGCTCTCTTGGACTAAGCAGCAAGAAGGAAAGACGCTGCTGTTATCTTTGGGTGCTGCATTTATTTCCCTGCATATGGTAACCTGTGAAATCAGAGCGAATTTAGGGAGGTTATGATTTGCACTGTGACCATGTAAAAATAGAAATGCGCGTGCATTGCGCTATTAATACTTTGAGTAAAATATCTTCTCACCGTTGTTATCATGATACCTATTTCTCTGCATTTCATCATCTTCTCCAAAATGTGGCGGTTTTTTCACAGAACTAAGAAGCAGAAAAACAATTCAGAGTTTCCTGCTGCCGAGAAACTGAGGACCGAAAGCAGCTGAGGATAGAAAGCCGGGCCACCTGCACACGTCCCCACCGGCACCAGACACAGGGACACATCAACGACTCTCCCCACCACAGCTCGTGGGTACTGATGTCTTCTCTCTCTGCCCCACACGGCTCAGTGGCTCACGGGAGAGCTGTGCGCACCCGAGGATGAGGTGGTCCCGACTGATGATGCGCTGTGACTCTAGGCAGAGATGCGATTTTCATCATGTCTGATTGTTTTCCAACCAAACGAAAACTTGCCAGGGTTATGAAAACTGCCCTGAGCAACTGCCTTCCTTTCAGCACACCGAGGTTTATCTTGTTTAATTTACCTTTTGGCCCCAAAAGGATAATTTTATTTTCCCGAAGGTCACTGCCCGAACTTGACAGTGTGCAGTGGTGACAGCAGATCAGAGATAATAGGAACAAGGGCATATCCACTCAGGTTTTGACTCGGTTTTTATTAATATTATTTTACTTTGAGGAGCACGTCCTGTGGAGGAAGGTTGGCTGTGACACGTGGGTATCCGCAATTGCTTTGCTAGGCGACAGCAGGCTGATGCAGAGCGGGACGGATCGAGGTAGGTGGGAAGGAAAACTGTACCGAAAACAATTTTGCAGGAGACAAGCTTCAAAACTAGAATGTATTTTCTGGGAAACTTTGGAGCCTGGTTAAATAATGAACAGCAAAGAACTTGGAAATGTATATGTATATTTCCATCCAATTTTACAACATTTTGTTCAAGTAATACTTATGTTTATATCCCAAAATAATTTTTAGTAAGAGGCATTTTGTCCAGGTCCGTGTGTCCAATGTAAATGAACCACAAGCAATTTGCTAGGGAAGGTGAGCACAGAACACTGAAATAATTCAGCCAATAAAGTTCCATCCCATATAGCCCTGCTTCAGGGAGGCCAAAATATATAAATAAATAAGTGTCCCAAACTTCTATAAGTTGATTTTAATATTTTTAAAACAAATACATACCACTCAGAATTTCTAGACAGTGTCTTAACTAAGTTGTTTATCAGTGGTATGAGGAACATCAAACTCACATTTCAGTAAATATAGTCTAATTATTAATTATTAACAAAGATATAAAATACATTCTTGGTGTTTATTCTCTTCGCTTCATCAAACATAACCCTTCTATATAAATTGCGGGGGGGGGGGGGGCTTCTCTCATGAAGTACATCTGAGGTATCTGCACTCAGACTTTCCAGCACCACCCGGCGGATTCCTGCACAAAGCATGTCAGCTCATCGTATGCCTAAGGGAAACACGCTGAGAGCCATGGTTTTCCAAGATTGTGCACCTTGCAGTCTTGGTGGAGGCAGCCAGAGAGGCATGCCGGCTCTTCCTCAGTTCTACCCCCGAAGCAGCACAGTGAGCAACCCTGCAGGTCAGCCACAGACGGCCACAAATGGACAGAGATGGACGCAGTCCAGCCACAGATGGAAACAAATGGATGCAGACGGACGCAGACCAGCCGCAGATGGCCACAAATGGACGCAGTCCAGCCACAGATGGCCACAAATGGACGCAGACAGACGCAGACCAGCCATAGATGGCCACAAATGGACGCAGACGGACGCAGTCCAGCCACAGATGGCTGCAAATGGACACAGACAGACGCAGTCCAGCCGTAGATGGCCACAAATGGACGCAGACGGATGCAGTCCAGCCACAGATGGCCACAAATGGACGCAGACGGACGCAGACCAGCTGAAGATGGCCACAAATGGACGCAGACGGATGCAGTCCAGCCACCAATGGACACAAATGGACGCAGACGGATGCAGTCCAGCCGCAGACAGATGCAGTCCAGCCGCAGATGGACACAAATGGACGCAGATGGACGCAGTCCAGCCGCAGATGGCCACAAATGGACGCAGACGCAGTCCAGCTGTAGATGGCCAAAAATGGACGCAGACGGACGCAGACCAGCTGAAGATGGCCACAAAAGGATGCAGACGGATGCAGACCAGCTGCAGATGGACACAAATGGACGCAGACGGATGCAGACCAGCTGCAGATGGACACAAATGGACGCAGACAGACACAGTCCAGCCACCGATGGCCACAAATGGACGCAGATGGATGCAGTCCAGCCACAGATGGCCACAAATGGACGCAGACGGACTCAGTCCAGCCACAGATGGCCACAAATGGACGCAGATGGACGCAGACCAACCACAGACAGACACAAATGGACACAGATGGACACAGACCAGCTATAGATGGACACAAATGGATGCAGATGGATGCAGACCAGCCACAGACAGACGCAGAAAATCCACCCTGCAGTAGCTCCCACGCCCTTCTCAAGTGCGCCTGGAATATTTTCCAGGATGCATCCCACGCTAGCTCACAAAACAAGTCCTACTAAACCAAACAAGGTTAAATCATCCCAAGTATTTTGTCTAAACACAAGGGATAACACTCAAGGGAAGTTGGGAAACTCACAAACACATTGAAATTAAACAACATGTTCCTGAAGAACCATTGAATCAAAGAAGAAATCGAAAGGAAAATTAGAAAATATCTTGAAACAAGCAAAAATGAACTCACAACACACCAAACTTACAGGGTGCAGCAAAAGCAATGCTAAGAGCAGAGTTTATAATGATAAATGCTCATCAAAAAAAGAAGAAAAATCAGGGCGCCTGCGTGGTTCAGTTGGTTGAGCATCAGACTTCAGCTCAGGTCATGATTTCACAGCTCATGAGTTTGAGCCCCGCACTGGGCTCTGTGCTGACAGCTCAGAGCCTGGAGCCTGCTTTGGAGTCTGTGTCTCCCTCTCTCTCTGCCCCTCCCTCAATTGTGTTCTCTGTCTCTCTCTCTCTCTCTCTCTCTCTCTCTCTGAAAAATGAATAAATGTAAAAAAAAGAAAATTCTTGAATAAATAACCTCCCTTTATACCTCAATGAACTAGAAACAGAAGAACTAAGACTTAAGTCAGCAGAAGGAAGGGAATAATGAAGACTAAAGCAGAAATAAATGAAATACATGATAGAAAAGCAAAAGAAAAAATAAATTGTTTTTTTGAAAAGATAAACAAAACTGGTAAGCACTCAGCTTGACTAGCCAAGAAAAGAAGACTTGCAAATATAGAACAATCTTAAAATTCAAGTGAAACCACCAAAAAAAAAACAACCACCAAAAAAAAAAAAAAACACAAAAAGCCAAAGCAACTTTGAAAATTAAAATTCCCAACTTCAAAACTTGTACAAAACTATAGTAACCAAAACAGTGTGGTGTTTTGTAAACAGGCACACAGGCTGGCAGATCAGAACAGAAACACCAAAAAACTTGTGCCTATGCGGTCGGCTAATGTCCAGCAAAGGCACCAGCAACACATCATGGGAAGCAGACACCTTGTCAGTCTACAGCGCTATGAAAACTGGACATCCACACCCAGAAGGAAGAAATCAGACCTTTTATTACCATACAAAAAATTGACTCAAAATACATGAAATACTTGAATGTAAGACCTGAAACCATAAAATGCCTAAGCGAAAACATGAGGGAAAGACTTCTTGACAGGTCTTGGCGATAATTTCTTGGATATGAACCAAAGGCACAGGCAACAGAAGCAAAAGTCAACAAATGGACCACATCACACCAGAAAGCTGCACAGCAGAGGAAAACATCAACCAAATGAAAAGGCAACCTCTTCATGGAGAAAATATTTGCGAACCATGTATCTGGTAAGGTTTAATATCTAAACTACATGGGAAATTCCCACAATGCAATAGCAAAAACAAAACAAAACAAAAAAACAAACCTTACAAAATGAGCAAAAGATTGAACGGATATGTCTCCTAAAAAGGACATACAGAATGCCAACAGGCATATGAAAGGGGGTCCAACGTCACTAATCTTCAGGGAGATGGAAATCAACCCACAGTGAAATATAACTTCACACCAAGTAAGACGGTTGTTATTTTAAAAAATAAGCGACAAGTGTCAGCGAGGATGTGGAGAAGAGGGACCCTCTTACACTGCTGGTGGGAAGGCAAACTGGTGCAGTCGCTGTAGAAGACAGTATGGTGGCTCCTCAAAAAGTTAAAGATAAAACTACCATATGATCCCCAAACCCCACTTCATATTTATTTACCCAGAGGTACTGAAATCCGGGTCTTGAAAAGACATCCACGCTCTTGGTTCGCGGCAGCATTATTCACAAGACCCGTGGATGGAGACGACGTGGTAAATACGTTCAATAGAATATTATTCAGCCTTAAAAATAGGGACTGCTGTCGTTTGCAACACGGATGGACCCTGAGGACACTGTACCAAGTGAAATGACACAACCTCCTTCCACCTCTTCACTGTCAAACGCTCTGCATCCTTATTTTTAGGATGCGTCTCTTGGAAGAGCAAACAGATTTTGCCTTCTTATGAATCTGAGAATTTCCAACTTTTAATCTGAGTACGAACTCAGAGTATATAGGATACTTCCTTCTTCATTTCTTTCATTTCTTCTTTCGAATGAATCCGATTTTTTAGTCCTTCTATTTGCCATCCATTAGGTTACAGTTATAGGTCACGTGGCCACAGACATGGCTTTTTTTCAGTGGTTCCGCAGGCCCCGGGCACTGCCTCCACGTGCGTCTCAGGTTCCACAGACCTTCCGGCACCTCACCCCGTCTCCCACCTCCACCCCCTGTACCCTCCATGCACCTGTCTCCAACACTTTAGCTCCGCGCATATTTTAAACTCTGAATGATGCCCCTTTCATTTTGGATACTCCTTCCGATTTACCAACATGTGTAACCTTTCTGGTGTGTTATTTCTTCTACGGGCCACTTCCCCCTCTCTTTTCCTCTTCCTGAGAAACTCCTTTCGTGATTCCTTCACGCAGATCTGCTGGTGACAAATCCTACCAGTTTTTACTCTTCTAAAGCGTCTCTGTCCCTGAAGGACATCTTTATGAGCTGTAGAATTCTACATGGGCACTTGTCTCCTCCGTGTACCTGGAAGACACCTCCCAGTTCTTGTGTTTGTCGTGGTTCCTGGTCATTCTTGTCATAGTTCCTTTGAGGATGATCCGAGTCATTTTCTTTTCTGTCTGCTTTTAAGATTTTCTCTCCATCTTTGGTTTTCGGTGGTCTTCCTGTGAAGTGACTAGTGACCTTCCCTTCTGCCCACCCTACTCGAGGGTTGTAGGCTCAATCTATGGCTTGATGCCATTCATTTTGATTTAGGAAAAATCTCAGCCAGTGTTTCTTGCTTCTAGCTCGGCTACTACCTCATTCTGCCTCCTCTGGTTCTAGAACTCAGTTTGTCTCCCACATCACAGCGTCACAGACGCCCACCTGTCCTTTGAGATTTCCGCTCTCTCCTCTTTGTTTTACACGTGACCTGCTGTTACATCCACCTGCTGAGTGTTAAATGTCAGCCAACCCGGTTTTTAATTCTAGAATGTCCTTTTGATTCTTTACAGATTGCAGGGACCGGGTTGAATTGGCTACATTTTCTTCTGCTTCCTTGAGCACACTGCTTTGATGTATTCCACTGTCCCCAGCTGAGGTCACCTAGAGGTCTGTTTCCATTATTTGACTTTCCGTCATCGTGCCTCCTTGGTTGCTCTGGCCTGGTGCTTTTGCTCGAATGCTTGACACCGGTGAGAAAATAGTAGAAGCTCTGACATATGTTATCTTCGTCTGAAAAAGATTTCATTCTCTCCTTGACCCTCTTCTAAGTCTTGAGAGGCCCAGGCATTTCCCCAGCGCCCTCTTTCCAGTGTGGCCCCTCCACGACCCGCACGAGCCACTACTTCTGGTTCTCATCACGTGAAGGAAGAGCCTTTATGTTTTCTTCAGTCATTTTCAGGTGAATCTTCTGTATCCAAAAGCACGCCCGCTAGTTAGGGTGACACAAAGATCGTTTTATTGTTCACGATCAAAGATAAGAAGATACAGAAAACCCCCCGACCCACAAACAGACTTAAACCAGAAGCCACCCTTGAAATAATCTAATAACTATAAATCCACCAAGATTAAATACAACAAACACCCATGTAGCCACCACTCCACACACCTCTACTGAATGTCATTTTGTAATATTGCTTTGGGGTTTTATTTTTGAGAAAAGCATTACAGATGTAACTTAAGCCTCAAAATTTCTCCTCCCTGGAAAGGGTAATAAAAATTGCATGTACACGTACAAATACATTATTAGATGCAGATGTAACTTTGATGAAAGGTCCTGAAAGAGACCCCCAAATCCTGTAACGGAGTACAACTGTGTATTATCTAACTCCGACTATGATGAAGTAGGACACAAAGCAGGCAATTCAAGTGATTTTTGCATGAGAAATACTGAACGGTGTTGTATGTAGGAAATGATTTTCTCGCTTCCTGTTACCGGCTCGAATATGATCACACGGACTTTGGGCTCTGCTTCCAAGGACCACATGTATTTTTCTTGCCGCCATCTGTAAAAGATCCGGGGAAAATAAAAATAAATATTAGGCATCGTTCTTGTTATTATTCCAAGGATTAACAGGACTAACACTTTTGTTCTCTTAGCACAGAACACCGTTCCAGGCCTGAGGTCCAGGTTGTTGGAAGAGGACACGGCCCATTACTCCACGTGACGACGCCTGTGAAATAATTTACTAGAGAAAATGTGACAGCTGTGTAGGAAGTACCAAATAGTGTGGGACAGTTCCATGCTCAGAATATGTAAGAACATGATCATCAGAAATGACAGAAGAAAGTCCCGGATATGCTAAATCTTCACGTGTTAGGAGAACAACACCAAGAAATGTCCACTGCACTGACCCTGGGTTTCTAAAGTTTACGCGCATTTTTGAATTGCTCTGGTGCTGACAATCAGCAGTCAAGAAACAAATTGCACCACTTCCCAAACATACTTGCAATTTGCAAAACTTGGTAGTCCAAGAAACAGAGCAGTCGTAAAGGCACAGGGCGTCCACTGGGGTGGGGGTTCATCAGCCCGGAGAGGAGTCACCCCCGGCAAGATGGCCCTGTTCCGAAGCCTCCAAACAGGGACGTGACCGAGGTCCCAAAGGCTAAATAACCTCGACGGTCACACAGGAGGCAGGGCCAGGCTGGGCCCTGAGCCGCTGTCCCTGCACAGCGAGTGGGCAAGGCTTTGGCGGGACCAGGAAGCCCAGAGCGGTTGGCGCTCGGGTGACGGGATCCACAGACGGTGTGTGTGTTTCCTCCGAAGCGCGGGGTCTTTCCTGATTCTTCCGTCTCCTGCAGAGTCCCAACCGGAAATATTTAGTCTGTCCTGCATTACGTCCGGGTCACAGTGTGCTTCACTCGCCAGAATCGCTGGGCTGTGAGCCGTCCTACCTGCGGGATGGGGAAGACAAGCCACCACTCCTCCCGCTGGCCGTTCCCTCGTTACCACGGTTCTCCAGTCAGAGAACACGGACGTGTTATCAGCCTGGAAGAATTCACCTTTCCCTGAGGAAGTCCGGCCGGTATTCATGCTGCAAAACCCCTGCTCTGGCTGAGATCTCTTCAGGTCAGAGCGGACAGCCTTCCCTGAGGGTTAATGGTCTCCCGTCCACACAGTGGCCGGACGCGCAGAAAAGAACGTAACCTGCCGGGAGAGGTCCGGCCTGGGTCCTCGGGTCCGAGGACGTGGTCTGCGTTTGGGCCATGGGCTGGCCAGGCGGTAACAGGGTGATGGGGCCGCGGGCCTGTGCGCCTCAGCCGCACGGACGGTCAATCACGCCCACGTAACGGAGCCCCAGGAAAAACGGAGCGCGGCTGACTGGTTGACCACCAGGGGCGGAAGGATGCCGGCAGAGCCCAGGGGCCTCAGGAGAGGGCACTGGAGGCCCCACCGCGGTCCTACTCCCGGACTCCCCCCGGCTCGCCCCCCCACCCCGACCCTCGGCTGGGTTTCCTCTGTGTTTCCCCCTGCGATTAGCTGTGGCCGTCTCTAGATCAGTTTCCACGTGGCCCGTGGCTCTTCAGCGGATTTCTGAACCTGAGGCCAGACCTTGGGCCGGAGTCCAGAGCGAGGGCGGCCTTAGAGCGTGCGCCTTCTGACTTCTCACCGACTGACCCCCCGGCACCAGGGCAAGGCTTTGGAAGCCCAGTCACTCCCTCACGTCCACCACCCTCCGTGCGCCGGCGGCCTTCAAGTCCGCGCAGCGGCCTCCTGGGGCCTCGTCGCAAGGACGCCCCACCCCTGCAGACAGGTGGCCTCTGGGGTCAGCCCCCTCCACCCTCCGCACTCCGCTCAGGCGGGAGCCTCCGCGCTGTCTCCTCGTGAAGCTGCCTCAGGATCGCCGCATCCTGCTTCCCGTCGGGGGAGCCCGCAGCCACCCAAAGCGCCCAGCCGTCGTTTCTCCGCTGTCCCCAAACCTCCATCCTGTCGGTGAAGCCACTCGCATCGCCCTGAACAGACACCGCCCCGGACCCCCGCCTCCGTGTCCTGTTTGTCTTTCTCCAAACACCGCGAAGTACAAGTGACATGCGTCTCGCGGCGAGGACGCAGCCCTGCGAGCTCTGTTCACGTGGACTGCCAGCTCCGAGACAGACAGGCGGGCACCGGACACGCGAGGGGCGTCTGTGAGGACCAAAGGACGGGGCCTGCCCTCCCCAGAGTGTGCAGACAGAGAGAGAAGTAACAGGTGAGGAGAGGTCTCTGTCTGTGATAAACCTGAGGCCGGCCCGGAGGAACAGACAGGCAGACGGACCTGGGAGGCGGGAAGGACGTGGGGTGGGAGCCACGTGTGCCGGGACCCTGGTGGGGGTGGGGGTGTCTCAGGCGCTCAGCAAACTCACACAGGCCGTCTTCTGAACGTAGGAGAACAAAGCGATTGACTGACTTGAAACCTGAAGGTGGGGGTGGAGGGGGACGAGGGCAGGGGTGGAAGGGGTTGAGGGCCGGGGCAGAGGGGCTGCCATGGGCAGGGGCGGAGGGGGATGTGGGCAGAGGCGGAGGGGGACGTGGGCAGGGGTGGAGGGGGACGAGGGCCGGGGCGGAAGGGCTGCCGAGGGAGAGAGGGTGTCTTGAAGGGACAATTCGTGCGTCGAAATCTGGCGTCAGGGCGAATGGCAGGGTCTCCTCAATCCCAGGGACGCTCTCTGGACTCACGCAGACCGGGTTGGGCTCCTTCGAGTGGACTTTTTTAAGAAGCTGCCGAGCGAACCCAATGAAACCATTTTGGCTCTAGTCTTACTTTCTGTCAGTATGCAAATCAGCCACTCTGATCACTGACTTTGTCTTGGGAGACCTGGCTTAGAGCTCAAAGAAGCGTCTGGGCAGCGAGGGCGATCTTTCAGGCGAAATCCAGGGAAGAAACGCTGCTCCTGACCCCAGAATCCACCCTGCCCTGCGGGCGTGAGGCCCCGGGGCGACTGAGTCTGCATCTGTCCCCGTGACACAGGAGCCCAGGAAGTCTGCGCACAGGTGACGGGCACACGGCCGGCTGTGAGCAGTGCACGTGTCTGCCCCATTCCCCCGGCCTCTTGCACGACTGTGCTCAACGCCCAGGGGACAGGGTCCAAGGGCCCCACTGTCCTTCTCTGATGGAAGAACGGCGGCGTTTCTCCGGGGCCAGGACGTTCCCTGAAGGTGGGAGGGAATGTCGATGACGACCTTCCAGGGAAAGGAGCGTCGTGCGGGTGCTCCAGGAGCAGGCGGCCGGGGCGCACGCAGCCGGGAAGCTGGCCGTGACACCTGAGGGCTGGAGGGCGGAGCCCCCGCAGGAGCCCCGTGGGGTAGGTTTGGCTCAAAGGGGCCACGGTGACCCTGGCACAGAACAGGACTGGGTCAGAGCATCCACTTCGCTCATCATGAGGAATCCTCTCTGAGGGTCTCGGGGGGGATGGCAACGCAGGGGGGCGTGGGAATGGGCGCTCGTCTTGTGCTCGCAGGCACGTGACCTCACCCTGTACCCTACTCGCCCTCGCCATGCGCCACCTCGGTGACAGAACACGCTGAGAGCTCCCTGGCCCCCCCCTCCCCCCCCGGGGCTCCAGCAGACAGGTGCACCGCGGACGAGCAGGTGCTCAGAGGCGGGCCAGCGGGGCCCGCGTCTGCTCCGGGCTTTTGTCCTCATCTCTCGGCGCCCGGTGCGTTACACCCTCCCAAAGCTTCACGTCTTGCGGGGCGGAATGCGCACCCCTCATGGGCGCCCCTGGCAGTACATGCCATTCTCCCTTCGCGGGTCTGTGTGTCCCCATCCGTGCGCGGAGCCGGCGTGCTCAAAAAACCCTGTGCCCTCCACAGCCCCGCGGCCGCTTCCTGCATAGACAGCCAGGCGCGGCCGGGGCCGGCTCGCCGTGCCCACGATGGAGCCACACTCCCGCCACCTCCTGTCCGCCACCGCACCTGCACCGGCTGGCCCTCCCTCAGCACGCCACCCTGCGCGTTTCCAGCCATTTAATTCTCCCGTTTCTGACCGTGAACTCTCCTCGGTACTTATCGCGCACGGCCAGCACCAGCCCAGGGTCGTGGCTCAGTCCTTCCTCACTCTGGATGGGGTCCCACGGGGTCTCCCCGTGTCTGGGTGCCGACTGGCTTCAGAGGCGGCCTGTGTATTTCCTTCCTGGTCATCTCGCGCATGCTGTCTCTGCTCAACGTCAACCCAGGCAGTGGACACGATTCCTCCGAGTTCCACACTCCGAGGTCACTCAGAAAACACAGGACCGCTGGGTGTGGGGCCGATTTCTGGAAGTCTGGGCCACGGAATGTTGTCCATCCCACACCCTTCAGCCGCCCTGCTCCAAAGACCCTGCGTCTCCCGGCTCGCTTTGAAGATCCCTTCGGCTGTTCTGGAAGCTGTCTCGTAAGCAAAGGTTTTGGGTTCTTCTCCTAAATCCAGAGGCGCATTAGCGTGTTCTGACAAACCAGAGTTATGTCCGGTGTCCCGGCATCTGCGGACTCGGAATCCCACAGAGCTGAGCTCACTCCGACTGCCTCCCACCACCCCCTCCCCCGGGGGGTGGCCGAGGAAAGGTCAGGAAAGGTCAGGAGGACCTCGGCCAAGGAAAGGTCAGGAGGCACCCAGCCAACTTGGTCTCCTTCCTCTGGACCAAGGCAGAGAAACAAAAGCCCATTTCCAGGCAAATGGGCCTGAAGGCTCCAGCAAGGCCCACATCTTCTGATAAGCTGGGGCCAGGGGCACGGAGCCAAGAGCTCACTGCCACCCGCTTACGGTCGGCTTGCGGCCTTCGGGGTGCTGAGGACCCAGCCCGGTGCGAGCACCCAAGGGAAGTGACCTAGACGTTTCCTGAAACACCGAAGGTCTAACTCCCGCTTTAAATCTCTGCAGCTACAAGACAGGAGACTGAATCATCGTCTCAGGGGAAAAACGTAAAGTCATTCAGAAAGCATAGCAATTTTTTTGCTTTATGTTTTTATTAACCTCTAGAGTGGAAAGCCCAGCCCTTCCGACAGAGAGCTGGCAGACAAGGCCTCCCTCCCGCGCCAGCCTTTGTCCCCGCTGATGTCTTCTGAGTGGGCTCTAAGGGCTGGACCAAACGCTAACCAGCCAGGAAACAAAGGTCCAGCCGCTTGAGAAGGTTTACAGGTGTGTCTGGGATCTGGAACCTTAACCCAGGTCTGAACCCTTCCTTCCCATCACCGTTCCTAAACATACGCGTGCTTTCCAAAGCCCGAGCCATAACTCCCCGTGAAGAGACCAACAGAGGTTTCGAGGGAAAGGGTAATTAGTGGCCTAAATGTCAGGGAACCGTATAGAAAACACAACAGCCTCCGTGCTGTGTGACGTGTTCTTGACAGGCCGGCACGCGTCACCGAGCCGCGAGGTGGGAGCGTGAGGCGTCTCCCAGACGCTCAGCCGGGGGTCCCTTCTCCGGGCCGTGGGGGACCCACGTCGGGAGTCCTCACCGAGCCGCGCAGACTTGTCCTCCCTAGTCGGTGCGGTGGGCTGTTGGCACCAGATGAGGCCCCCGTGGCAGGGGGCACCCGTGTGGCGATCCTCCACAATCCTGCATTCACGCGGCTGCGGGTGCGCGAGGCCGGAAGGAGGCCCGAGGTGCTCGCCCAAGAGACTGAGGGGGTGTCGGGAAAGCGTCTCGCAGGCTCGCGGGGCTGGAGTGCAGCTGGCGTGGGAGGTGAGTGCGGTGCGGGGCTGACACCAGCCTGCTTCTGCCGGACCCACCGCACCCGCGGCCTCGGACGGCAGAGGCGCATCAGTCCGTGGCGAGTCCCGAAGCTGCGGAACCTACGCGTCTGAACGGTCGGCGGGCACGGAGGGCCCAGGCGAGAGAGAAGATTGACAGCTACCGAACCCGTGACACAGTGGCACCACCGGGGGGGGGGGGGGGGGGGGCCCCCCCCGGGCGCCCTCCCGAGCCCCAGGACACACACCGCGTGCGGTGGCCAGAGCGCCCACCTTGCGCCGTCCGCCCAGCTGCTCCACCGCGGGGCCCCGCACGGTGACACGAACCTCGCGGTCGCGTGCACACGCCCCCCCCCCCCCCCCCCCCCCAAGGGAGCGAGGGTTCTGGCAGCAGGAAGGAGCTCCGAGCAGCCGGGGGGCCGTCCGGCTGGGGTCCCACGGAGCGCGGGACGCTGCCTGGAGCACAGCTGGCCACGCGCAAGGACAGAGAAGGTGACAGGCGGCCCGACGGGTAAAGGGTTTCCCGGGACAGGGGAGGCTTCGGGAGCTGAACAAGCTTAGAAAGCCACGCTGGCTGGTTGGAGCCCGACAAGCAGGTAGGGACAGGATGGGAGCGGCCCTGGGGGGTGGGGACGGGGTCCGGACTCTCCCCGCCCCCTCCCTCCTGCACCCCAGGCCCGGGCTGCGCAGTCACCCACCCTGGGCCAGGCCCAGAAACCAGAGTCCCGCCGCGTTCACCCAGGGGGCGCATGGGGGGCAGCAACACGGAGGGGCGGAGGCCTGTGGGCCTTTGGGGCCAAGGTCTTGAGCCAAGAATGAAATTCCTCTGACGGGGGAGGGAACGGGGGGGGGGGCGGGTCCTCCAGCACAGCGCCAGGTTCGTTCGTCCCCCGCGGGCGTCAGGCAAGCGCGTGGGCTCCGCTTGGCACCCAGCTGTCACAGGAAAGCGCGTGGACAGCAAAGCAGAGGAAGTGAGTCCCTTCGTTCCTCAGAAGGAGAGTCAACCCCAGTCTCCCACAGCCATGTAGCTTGCCCACCCGTGCGGCTCACACACCCGTGCGGCTCACACACCCGTGCGGGATCACACACCCGTGCAGCTCACACACCCGTGCGGGGTCACACACCCGTGCGGCTCACACACCCGTGCGGGGTCACACACCCGTGCGGCTCACACACCCGTGCGGGGTCACACACCCGTGCGGCTCACACACCCGTGCGGGGTCACATACCCGTGAGGGTCACACACCCGTGCACATTCACACACCGTGCAGGCTCGCACATCTACACCCCCCCCGCCCCCCCTCCGGCGTCATCCCCAGACCAATCTTCACCGCACCCGAGTCTGCTCCCCGGGTCCTCGCCATGTCCCTTTCCCAGGACCCTCGGCTGCACGATGGAGCGAGCGGGAAGGGTTCCGTGTCCAGGGCCTTGACTTCCTCAAAGTGAGGAGCATATTGCCGCGAGGACCGCCTGCGACCTGAGCCTGACTCGGATCGCATCTCTCAGCACCTGGGGCCCGGGTTCACCTGAAAACCGACACCAGCAGGCCCACCTTGCGCGCTGGGGAGAGCGACCACTCCGCGCAGTGGAAGCAGCCGTGGACACAGAAACCGCGTCCATCTAAGTCAGCCGGGCTCTTGGGCCCCCGCCCCCACCTGCGCTCGCCGGTTCAGGGCAATCCTTGTCCTGGTCTAGTGAGTCCCCGGGATGAGATCTGGCCAGCCGCGCTCCCCGCTTTCCTCCTCTGACAGGTACACCTGCCCTCCGCTGCGGCGTCACCACCGTTGCCCTGGGTCCCGAACGCCGAGCCCACCTGGTCTCCCCACGGCGCCTGTGGGCTCACCGGTCCCCCGCCAGCACCCACGAGGGAGGGCCGGACTCTGTGAGGCCCCACCAAGATCCCCTGGCTGGACGCCTCCTTGCTCAGGCTTCCTCAGCCCGGCACTTCCCTTTCCAGGGACAGGGTGGGCGGAGAAGCCGCCCTGTGGATCCCTCGGGACCAGGAGCCCAGAGCTGATCTGGGGCGTCTCCTGGGCTTCCTCTTGCTCAGCCCCTTCCGGGTCCCGCCGCCTGGCAGACAAGCCCCATCCCTTCTGCCTCTAGGCGCCCAGCCAGGCTTCCGTCCCTTCCCAGCAGAGGACAGGCACTCATCACCCTTGGGCCTTCCGAACCGGCCGGGCGGGGAGGGACACGTGCGCCATCCGAGGGGAACAGAGCAGGCACGGGCTTCCCGCCACGGAACTCTCGCCCCGGAGGGAAGACCACACACAGTGCCACTCGCCCAGATGATGAAATCCTGCCCACAGGGGGCGTGGGCCAAGCGCCTTGACCGGCCCCTGGTGCCCCATCCGACAGACACACCTCCCGCCCACCGCTCCCCGCCCCAGGGGCCTCTCTCCCGAGGGCCCTCCTCAGCCCTCTGCCCCGCTGGCGCGAGTCTGTGGCACCAGGGGTAGCTTCCGGGCTTCAGTGGCCAAAGGCAGTCCCGGCTTCTGGATCGTTTGGCAACAGGCTGCCTCGAAGACTGCGAGGCCTCTGGTCTTGCTTCCGGCCGACGTGGCCGGTGGCTGCTCCGGGTCACCGCCCGGGGTCTCCTCCAGCATGAGGATGTGCCCTGCCTTGTCGTGCGTGGCCCCCCACCCCACATCTGTGCAAAGGTGGCACACCGCACGTGGTGGCCTTATCTCCACAGCAAACCTGAGTCTTTCCCCCCACTGAGAAGTCTTTCTGGGTCATTCGAAGCCATTTTGAGTTTTGTTTCTGATCGTTTGGAATCTAGAAGCAGTGGGTTTTCCTCACATTTCAAGGCTCACGTGACTGGGCTGTTTCTATTCTCTGTTGTTTCTATTTGGCAAATTCCTTCCTGGGATCCTCTCTCTCATGCTCTGTGAAAGCACAAAACTCAAGTATACCGACCTGCTAACCTCCTGAGCAGGAGTTCTGGAACATCGGCTCCAGCAGGATCACCAGAGGGCTTGCTGAAACACAGATACTGCAACCCAACCCCCCTCCCCCCCATTTCCAAGCTCGGACATCCGTACTTCTCGCCAGTCCGGAGATGGCACTGGCTAGCTGCCCGTGGGGACACCGCGGGTCCGGAGACACCGCCCTGGAGTCTGGCTACTTGGCAAGGGTCTGCCTCCAAGTAGCTTCAGAGCAGCTCTGCCAGATGCTCGCCCTGCACACTATGGTCACACCAGTTCTCTGGATGAGGGCCTTCCTCCCAGCCAAGTGTCAGGGACCAGGGTCCCTCCTGTCTCCAGGGTCCCATGACCCCAGCTGCAGAAGGGAAGAACATGGAGTTGTGTGTGGGGCCCTGAAGCCAGCCCAGGAGCGTTCATTTCTTCTAGCACGTCCGTGGCCCACGTGCAGCCACGGGGCCACAGCTGCTTCGTGGAGGCTCAGCGGGGAGCTCAGCACCCCTGTGGGAGAGGAGGGGAGCACGCACCCCGCCCGGCGCTGCTGTAGGGGCGGTGGGGCCAGCGAGCGCTGTGAGGGGCTCATGAGATGTCCCTGCCCGGGGGGGGGACGGCGAGGGGCAGGGCCGCGTGGCTGGGCCGGACACGCCTGGGGGCAGGGCTGCCGGGAATCCGGCGTGTGGTGTGACGGAGGGAGTCTACTATGGATCAGCGTTCTGGGGACTCACGGCCAGAGGCACCTGCCCCGCGAGGGCGGCTGCGGTGGCTTCCTGTTCCCACCCGTGTGTCCACTGCCGGTGCCTGGAGCCCCACGGGCTGTTGAATGCCAGCTGGAAGGCGATCGAGGGCCCTCGGGGGCCCGTGACCCCACAAGAGGGGGAGGAGGCAGGTTCAGTCGGCCCGAGGACCCCACTGACACCCTGGCAGGGCCCCGGAGCACAGAGCTGTGCCCGCAGCGACTGCTGTTCAACAGACTTGTGAATGCCGCTCCCACCTGGCACGTGGGCCCCCCGGAACGTCCCCTGGACCGCGACTCGGACGCACAGGCCGCGGACACGCCACCGGGGAGGCTCCGTCCCCACGCGCCTCTCCGGCCGGGCTCACTCGTGGTCGCAACAGAGGAACAGGACCAACACTCCACCTGACCGTCGCCATCACTGCCGGGTTCCAGGAGAGTCAGGCTGGAACCCAGAAGCTCGGCTGTGCCCCTGAGGGGCCCCCACCTGTCGGCCACACCCGCGTCCACGGCACACACGGCTCTCCTCCTCCTGTCCACGACGTGCTCCCCGGGAGGGTGGTGGGGCCCCCAGCAGCCGCGGAGATCATGGAAGCAACGGCCCCACCCACGCGTGCCCCCGCTTTCTGCCCAAAGGACTCCTGCAAACACGCACGCCCGGGACCCCAGGACCGCGGACGACGGGAAACTTCCTCCCGGCCTTTGTTTTCCGTCTGTTTTGTGGGTGAAACAACGTGTGTTTCTCTCTCGTTTCCTCAGGATCTTCTATTTTCAGTAAAGCGTTTTCGTGCAGGCCCCACACCCCGGAACCCCGCCCGTCAGCCGCAGAACGGACGCGAGGGCACGTGCGCCCGCACCCCTGCTCTGCGGGGTCCCCCCTCACAGGCTGGTGGCCGCCTGGGAGATTATCCACCTTCTCGTCACTCCTCGGAACACCAGCGTTGATAGCAACGGCCCGTCCCGGTGCTAAGCGTGGTTCTATTACTCTACTTTAGCGAACAGGCTTCTGGGCAAACCTGGGACCCCCCAGTGGCAGCCCGGGGCAGCACGTGCAGGGCGCACAGGCCGGAGCCGCGCTGCTGCCCGGAGCTCCCGGTGCAGACCCGCAGCTTCCCAGGCAGCGGGACTGTGCGGGCCGGGCCGGGCCGGGCGCACACAGCCGGCGTCCCCCTTGTCCTGGGTTCAGGCCACCCCAGGGCTGCCCAGGGGCCCCGGCCTTCCTCAGCTGTCCTCCTGTCCTGTCTCCCAGGGAGGAGCCCGCAGCAGGGTGGAGACAGGCCGTCTTTGCCTCGGGGGCTCGGGGGAGGGGAGGATGCAGTCGCAGGTGCGGGTGAAGGGGCTCAGGCCACCTTCCCGTCAGGCCGCGGGAGAGCCGCGGTGACTAGAAGCACCGAATCACCACGGAAGAGCAGGCCACCCCGAGGAGCTGCCCTGGGCTCTCGCTCACACGGCCTGCAGGTGTGCGCCTCGCCCAACACGCGGAAAAGCTCAGGGACCGAAGTGGGCCCGTGGGCTCCCCGTCTCCTGCCAGAAACGCCCACGGAGGCCCGCGGGAGACCCCTCCCCCCCCCCCCCCCAGCCGGGTGGGGGCGGCGAGCCGGGCCGCAAGCCCCCTCCTCAGCCTCAGCGTCCGTGGCCGTTAGACGGGCCCGGTGAGGCCCCCGGGCCGTGACACCGCTGGGAGCACAGCCGGAGTTGGCACGTGGACAGGTCGTAGATGCTGCCCGTCCCCCAGAAGCGCTGCGCAAGCACGAGGCGCCGCCGTCGCTGCGAGCGGAAGTGTAAAAACGAGACTCATCGCCACCACGGAGCCTTCCCACCGGCTCCAGCGCAGCCACGGGGCGGACGCAGTGAGTAGCGACCAGGGGCTCTCGCCACCCGGCCCGCGCCGGAGCCTGCACCCGCCCCCGGTGGAGGCCTGGCGGCCGCCGGCCCACCCCCAGCCGCACGCGCAGCCGCGGGCACTCCCGCCCCCGGGGCCCCGCGAGAGCCACCAGTAGCAGGTGGCGGCCAACGGACAGTTTCACTTCCGTGAGCCCATGAGCCCCAGAGGCCTTGCGCGTCGGGGTCGCGGCGGGACGGAGGGGAGGCGGCGGGGCAGGGCCCCACCTGAGACGGGGTCCGTCCGCGGGCCACAGTCTGAAGAGGCGGGCGGGGGGGGGGGGGGGGGGGCGGCCTCGCGGCAGGAGCCGAGGGCACAGCCGGTCGGGGCCGCAGCCTGGCTCTCCGGGGAGTTCGTTCGGGCTGGGGGTGGGGCGGCGGGGACGCCCGAGCCGGCGCAGGCCTGGGGCCGGGGCCTCGGCACCAGAGGCAGCGGGGGGGGGGGGGGGGGCCCCCGCGTGGGAGGAGAGCACACCCCTCGGGGATGGTGGTGGGGACCCTGGCGGAGGAGGGCCCTGCGTGCCGCGGAGGCCGAGAGACGGTCTGGCTTGTGCCGCCCCAGGACCCCCCCCAAGGTGCGCGCCATTGCCCGCGGGGGAGCATCTGCGTGGGCTCTGCGGCGACGAGAGCGCGTGGGGCATCCACGCGGGAAGGGGAAGGAAGGCCCGCCCCTCGCCTTCGCACTGTGTAACCGAGACGGGAAAGGAAAGCGGCGTTAGGGACGCCACCGGATGCCGAGTTTGAACAACACTCCCGATAAAAACCTTGCCAGATTTTGGGGCGCCTGGGGGGCTCCCTCGGTTGAGCATCTCACTTCAGCTCGGGCCGTGATCTCACGGTTCGTGAGTTCGAGCCCCGCGTCGGGTCCTGAGCTGCCGGAGCTGCTTCGGGTTCTGTGTCTCCCTCTGTCTCTGCCCCTCCCCCCGCTCGCGCTCTGTCTCGCTCTCAAAATAAACGTTAAAAAAACAATTTAAAGAAAAGTCATTTGCATCCTGTAGTCGGAAACAAAATACATTAAAATTTGTAAAATTCACCACACTGTACGCAAATTAATAACTACAAAAATATTAGCTTTCACTTAATTGGTATTTAAAACCTGAAAAGTCACAAAATATGTATTACTTATAATCACGTAATCAAAATCTGTTGCTAAATTGACTTTCGAATCGTTTAAAAGCTTACCATCCCTTTAATAAACCAATTTACTCTTGTTATCAGACGTAAACAGTATTTAAAAACCTCTTAATAAAACAATCACTCATTATGAAATTGTGTCAAGAATAACGAGGCGGCCAGTTTATGGAAATGGATGATGGAGAGGGAGGGAACATCTAACAGCAGAAAATAATGCAATTAATAAGTGTGTTACTACTCCATTATAGTAAGGAAGCAAGAGAAAGTTAAATCAGAGGCAAAGCTGAGTATTTTACGTGCACATTTAAAGTCAATTTTGCTGCGGAGAAGAAAACCGTGGCCCGAGGTGTCCCCACAGGAGGACGAGGAGGCACCAGGTGCAGGAGGAAGGTGTGAGCAGCGTCTAGCCACCCGACTCATCATCATCTCTGTGACTCAGAGCAGACAGAGCCACACAGATGGGACCAGCTACCACTCTAACCGCCGAGAATTCTGCAGTGGTTTTTTAGGAACAGATATCAAACTTGTAGCATTCGAATACTCGCCAACATCATGATCCCCTCCGACGAGCACAGCCAGGGGGCAAGTGCAGGGGACGTACCAGGTGTCAAGGGGGAAGGTTCTTACTGCACAGACGCAACAGGAATACTTCCCCAAACCGGCTCGGGGGGGGGGGGGGGGCAGGAGCAGAGCACAGGCCTCACTGAGAGCGCAGAGGCACCCGCTGGAGGGAGGGAGTCCGCGGGCCTCACGCCCTGGGTGGCGGCATCGTCCTGCCTGCAAAAGTGTGAGAGGAACCATCCAGAAGAGGCAACCTCCGTGAGGCACCACCACACCTGCTGGGCGCTTTTGCTCAAAAATTCTTCCTCCTAAGTCGGGCTTCTGAGGCATATATTTTAACATAAGGACCCCATAAAAGGCCACTTCACAACTCCCACGAGGCTGTGAGAAACCTGGCCGCAGACACTGGGATTTCGGAAGCGTCCTGCAGGAGCCGACAGGCGGCCGCCGACTGCGGAGAAGCCAGAGTGCGACAGCTCGAGGCAACACCGGCCATGGAAACCGCCCGCCGAGATCGGGGTCTGCTGCAGGAGGGGGGCCCGGGGGGCCGGCCCTGGACCTGCCGCGACACACCCGGGCAGTGGGAACCCTACGGACGAGCGTCCGTTCTGGGATGCGGCCCCCAGCGACCCGGGGCGGAGCAGGCGCCGAAGGGAAGGCTCGCCACCAGGCCCGGAACCAGGCTCGGAAGTGGGTGGCGGACGAGGAAGGCGCTGGAGCCGCGCAGCCCGAGACAGCGCTCTAGGACGCGGGGATGTGCCCCGGCTCCCGTGCCACGCTCCCGGGCTCTAACGGATCCCGGGCCCTCTGCCACGCGACTCTGCTGCCCCCTGGAAGAGGCGACCACCCCACTCCACCCTGTTCGTGATCTGAGTGTGGTCATGGGTTTACTTTGGAACACGAACAGACTCGGTGGTGGCAGAGGTGGAGGTGGTTTACAGAGTGCCCCTGGCCACGTGCACGTTCACCCTCCGCCTCGGGAAATGCTGACGCCGGGGGCCGCACGTCCACGATGAGGGTCACAGGCTCTGCCCTGCCCGTGAGCCTGAAGCCAGCAGGTGTGGGCAGTTTGTTTTGCAGAAAAATCCCAGCGAGTGCACACCTCTTTTCCAAGATTTCTTTACCTCTTCTGTTTCCTTATGGTTCACAACCAACACGGAAACTATCACCAGCTTGAGATGATGAGAATTAAAACATAAGCAGTATGTTCTGGGACAGTCACATAATTTGCCTGCAGCTCGAACCGTTTTGGAGGCCGACACGGCTTCCCTCACGCTCTGGTTTCACGCGGTCCGGGCGAGGCGTGTCCTGTGCAACATAGGCTACGTGACACAGGTTAGGCGTCCAGCTTCACTGTTCTGCACAGATGAGGGAAAATAGATACAAGGATTTGGCTCAAACCCCAGGAAAATCCTGAGAAACCTCACAGCATTTGAATCGGTTGCAAAGGAAAAATACGCAGCAATGATGGTTTTTTCCCTGACACGTGCAGCAGGTAGGACGTTGCATGAAGGAGAAGATGAGCAGGCAGGCGAGATGGGAGCCGAGGGCCTCCGAGCCACCTGACTCCACACACGCACCGCGATGCTGTGGCGCCGCCCGTGGGTGCAAGACGGCCCCACTGCCTCGTGCCCACTGCCTCGTGCCGGGACGGCACTCGACCAGCCCCTCAGTGTCAGGGCCGAAGACGTCGCACGGCAGGACAGCACGGGGAGGGAAGTAAGGTTTCACGTGCGGGCAGAAGAGCAGGGTCTCCGAGAACAAGGCGGCAGAAAGGCACACATTCCACCCGACAGGCCTCCTGGGGCGGAGGGGAGACGTGTGCACGTGTCTGTGCAGCACGGCTTTGTGAACACACTAAGCTCAAGGACGAGAGCCCGTGTGCCGTGTCTGCAGTAGTGTCTGGGAACGGGAAGAAGGAAGGGAAGGCAGCACCGTCACTTAGAAGCAGAAACGGTGTTCGAACACGGGATGGAGAAGTGCTCAGGGATGAAGTCTTGGGGTGGTGAGGGGGGTCTGGAGCCCACAGCCAAGAAAGAATGCTTGAAGACACCTTTGGTACAAAAAGGTGATTTTATCAAAGCACGGGGACAGGACCCGTGGGCAGGAAGAGCTGCCCAGGGACCACGAGGAGAGACTGCTTATGGACTTGGGGGGAGGTAAATCCAAGGGGAAGTTTCCAGTGGGATTTTCATGCTGAAGAAGACACAGGATGCTGGAGGCCTGGCTATTGTCCAACTACGGTCGTGTTACCCCCTAGTGACGCATTAGCGAAGACACGGGGAGTTCCTGGAGGAATGTTACTGTCTGCGGGCCTCAAGTATGTGTCAGTGGGCTGTGGTTAGAAGGAAGCAGTTCTGCCATTTCCTTCTGCCTTTGTGCCCCTTCTCACTGAGGGGGGAAGGGTGATGTTGGGGCTCCAGGAAACTGGGTCTATAGGCTTCTGGAGGTTAGACTATTGATAAGATTGCCTTTTTCTTGTAATTTACTAAGATATTTGTGAACTGATGGGAGACTCAGGTCCCGCAGGACTGTGATCTTTATCAGTTAACCATTTGTTTTTCCCCTTTCCTTTGTTCTTGGGCAGCCGGGAGGGCCTGAGGGGTGTCATAAATATCCTACCTGGGGTTGGGGGGGGGAGCGGTGTTTGAGGCCTGTCAGCTTGCCCTATGCTCTCTCATCACTCAATATTTAAAATTTCCCCTTTGCATAAATGTTTTATTGCATTTACTTCTCTTACCTCTTGTCCAGAATTCTCACTCATCAAGATATATTATTTTCCATGTATACCTGGTGGAATTAAAGCCTTGGCCTCTGACCCTTTCTGGAGTTTGAGTGGTGGGCCTTCATGTAATTAAAACATCATTATAAGGGCACCTGGGTGGTTCAGTCTTGATTTGGGCTCAGGTCATGATCCCAGGGTCTTTGGATCAAGCTCCAAGTCGGGCTCTGTACTGACAGTGCAGAACCTGCTTGGGATTCTCTCTCTCTGCTCCTCGCCCCAGCTCGTGCTCGTGTGCTCTCTCACTGTCTCTCTAAACTTAAAAAAAAAATCATTACAAAGACCCCATAGGGACAAAGCCATAGAAGTTGCTCTGTATGAATGAGCCTAGCAGAGGGAGGCTAGCCTGGGGAAGAAAGCCCACCATTGCTTACAGGAAGGCCATCTGTTTCCCATGGGCCCAGAGCGGGACTGGAACACAGCAGGTGCTGGGCACACGTGGTTGAAGAGGTGCTGGAACAAAGTAGTGTGGACTTTAGATCCCCAGCTCTACAGCTAAAACATTGCTCTGTCACATGCCATCACCCAACCATTACTGGAAATATGCATACAACCTTCTCTGTGTATTTTAAAGAATGTTTTCTTGAGGTGTCCTTTACATACCACGTGTTTAGTTTGCAAACACATACACTCAGGAAACCCACATGTGATGACAGACTTGCCCATCTCCCCAGAAACCGGCCTGTGATGCTGTCCAGACTGGCCCCTACCACTATCTGATCTTTACTGCCGTAGGGTTCAGTTGTTCCAGAACATCCTATAACCTGAGTCAGAGGCTGTGCATTGTATTCTATGTGGCTTCCTTTACTCTGCATCACTGCTTGAGACCCATCCTGCCCCTGCATTTATCAGAAGTCTGCTGCGTGCATGTACCAGTCTGTCCGCTCCCATGATGGGGGGCTTTGGGCTAGTTTGGGTCTGAGCACCAAGAATAAAGCCTCTGTGAACATTCTAACACATTCTCACACAACTCCACCTCCATCTTGCAGTGGAATTTGAGACCCAGGGTCGATGTATGTATGTACAGCTTTTTGAGAAACTGCCAAACATGTTTCCAAACTGAACCATCTGGTGTTCCATTGGCAGAACCTGCACACTCCAGGGGAATAGAGCCCCTGCCAACACCCAGTCAGTCCCTTCAAGTCTCTGGCAGTCTCGTCAGTGTGCAGAAGGGCCCCACTGTTAGTCTACTTTGAGTCTCCCCAGGGATGAATGCTGTTGAGCGAGTTTCCTTTCAAATTGCCATCATGCATCTTCTTTCACAAAGTGCCTGTTCATGAGTCTTGCCCATTTTTGGTTGTTTGTCTTTTTATTACCAACTATAGTGATTCTGGTGTTATGTAGACACAAGCCTCTGCCTGACATAGTGAACAGGTTGTATTATCAGTGTTCCTACTGTCCTGGGGCTTGCTAACTTTCCTAATGCTGTCTCTGGGTGACGCAGTCATTTGGGCATCTGACTTTGGCTCAGGTCATGATCTCACAGTTTGTGGGTTCAAGCCCTGCATCAGGCTCTGTGCTGACAGCTCGGAGTCTGAAGCCTGCTTTAGATTCCGTGTCTCCCTCCCTCCCTCCCTCCCTCCCTTCCTCTCTCTCTCTCTGTCTCTCTCATGCTCATGCTCGTGTGTGTCTCTCTCTCAAAAATAAACATTTAAAAAATTTAAAAAAAAACAACCACAGCAAACAGCATGGATTCATTCCATATCTATGAAAGAAAAACATTATTTTATTTATTTCACAGTGGAAGAAAAACCAGTATGGTTTCACTTAGGAAGCCTTTTGTTTTCATATTTTCTCATCTACTTGTAATGCATCTGAGCCACCCCGGGCTGATCCGCTACCACTGGAATGTGACTCGGCGTGCCAGGGCACTTCCGGCGCAGGTCTGAAAGCAAAGTTTCAGGGTTTTGGAGGAAAGTTTACTGTTTTCTTGATGCCTGGTAAATACTTGAGCCATGGACACACGGTGCTTTCTGGGGGACAGGCGGCTGCTGGGCATTCTGTGAAGAGGGTCACATATGGAAAGGCTGCTGTGGGGGACGGGAACAGGATGCAGGACCAGAAGGTGCCTTGAGGTCTGGGTCAAAGGAGGCGTTTTCAGGAGGGCACCGAGAGGCCCACTCGAGAACACATGGCAACAAGGGCTGAACAGCAGAGGCCACGGACAAGCAAGGTGTCAGATAAGGGCGGCATTACTGCCCAGGAGGGCCGAGGCTTAAACGTGGAGACTGTCTTGGCGGAATCTTGCATTGCAGAAGGAAAAGACAATTTGCATCCTCCCCTCCTCATCCAGCCGCGTCACTGTAATCTTCATACCCACGATTCAACTCGGAGCTTCTGCCTGTAAGCAGGTGCCACTGCTATTCAAATGACAGGTGACAACGGCCCTTAACGTCTGCAGGTAGAGAGCCGCGTGTTGACATCAAGGGTGTCAGCGGCGGACGTGCCAGAGCCACGAAGCCGGCAGGCTCCCGGATTCCACGTGGGTCAGCATGGACTCCACCCACCACACCCGACCAGAAAGTGAACAGAAGAGCTGTTTCCTCCTGTGACGATGTCAATGTCAGTGCCAACAGTGGAATGAAATGTCTTCCTGCAGAACCCCATAGCCTGCACTGATGCTGATCTGGACAGAAGGGTCCCGCATGCTGTGCACCTAGGTCCATGGGCACCGGGCTCCCTGCCCTGACTCCCGGGCACATGCCCTGTGGAGGGCCCACCCTCACGTCCGCCCATGCCAGGGCATGCCGCCATCCCACCACCCTGCCCTGCCTGTCCCCTTCTTCCTTGGGAAGCCTGTGAGGGCCACCTTCCCTCTGTGGCCTCGATTTTCTCACCGTCAACCTCACAGTTGCACAGCCACCTTGGTTCCTACTCAAACTCATTACTTCTCTCTGGTGTTGCTTGCTTTACTTCCATTCAATTCTTGTTCCTCTGGGACCTTGGTCCTCCTATCCTATGCCTAAGCTCCATCAATTAATCCTCTGTTGAAACCCTCAGGTGAAGTGTGCATGTGACGCCAACAGGCTCCCAGCGAGCAGGAGAGGTTCTCCTGGCCCGAGGGCCACACCCAGGGCCCGGTGGCAGAGCAGTCAGTCACTCACCCAGGGAGTGTGAGTTTCACTCACCCAACAAACCCGGACCCCAGACGCCCTGGGTCAGCGGCCCCAGGTGCTCAGAAGTCCCCGTGAAGCTACTAACAGCAGCCAAAATTACGCTGGGCTGGGAACATAGGGAAGAAACAAGTTGACAGGTCATTTTGAATTAGGGCCTGAAACAAAGTCAGCACTAACCAAACTGTTGTCAGAAAGAAGACAGGAAGAAGGCAGGGAGGAAGGGGGCGGGAGGCAGGGTTGGCGTGTGTGTTCAATCCTTCCTTTGAAACACATATTTGGCTGGATCATATGAAGTTGCCCTTCTCACAGATCAAAACCAGCTGCGTGCTGGTAATTTTACACAGCTTAACCTAATAAGGTCAACACCAGGGAGCTGCTAGGTACCTGGAAAAGACATCCTTCCAAACGCTGAGTCGTCCATTCCCCGCTTGGAGCCCTTCTTCCAGGCTGATGGGTCTCCAGGTCCAATCCCAGATTTTGCAAATGATTGGCAATCAGATGGAGAAGCTGATAAAACACAAGTAACAGCACCTTTACTGCAAAGCACCCGGCGCCTTCCCCCAAGGTCTGAAACACGAAGTCAGTGCTGCTTCAGCTAATGAAAAGCAAAGTCCCCATCTGAAAAGAACACCTCAGAGAATGTCAAAAATGAGCAGAATCTGTTTATTCCAGAATTTGTTTAGACCACCCCTCCGCACCCAGCTTGGGCAGCCCGCGATCACATTCCTGCTTTCTTGTCTACAAAAACATGGGTGTGCCAAGAGCGTGTAAACCCCATGACACACACCACATAATAGGAATCACTGTGTCATCCAAATCCCACAAGGGAATCTTCACGGCGGCCTACTTACTGAAACCAGAGCAGGCGGGACACTTTCCCATCGGAGGTCAGGACACCGCCCCCCCCCAGAGGCCGGCGCCCCTCCCCTGCCCCCCGAGCTGGCCCACCAGCTCCCACCCACCGCCACTCTGCCTCCGCTCACTCCTGCACCCCCCACAGACGGCACACCCAACGGGCTACCCCAGCAGCCGTGCTGAGGGTCTCAGTCTTCCTTCCCTGTAAAATGATGGGTGCCACCTCGAACAGCCCGGCAGCATCGGGGGAGATGGACAGGTTAACCTACCTTCACAAACTATAAAATGCTTCCGGACCCCACCTCCGCCTCCGCCCTGGCCCTTTCTCCCAGCCAGGTGTCCTCAGAAGCATCATGGGGCCCCCTTTCTCCCGGCAAGGACGCCCTCCATCACCTGCGTCCACCTGTGGGCTCAGGTGTAAAACCGTCAGAACCTCTGTCCTGGCGACACCTCAGAGAGTCGGCGACACTGTTCTCCCACACGCCCTGGGGTTGGCCAGTTTCCGTTGGCCTAATTCAGTCTATGAACTTTGTGTGTGAACAGAATGCCTTCAAATGGGTTTTCCAAGATGAAATTCCATGACTACCTCCTTCTGATGTAGCTTTTGTCCAATGTTAAGAAAACGAATCTAGTGACAATTCCTACCAAACTCAGCGTTCTCATAAAAATTGGGTAATGAAGTGAAATCAAGTTAAAAGTGAGTTATTTTATTTATTTTTAAAAATTTTTTAATGTTTATTTTTGAAGGCGAGAGACAGAGCGCGAGTGGGGGAGGGGTAGAGAGAGAGGGCGACTCAGAATCCGAAGCGGGCTCCAGGCTCCAAACTATCAGCACAGAGCCCAACGTGGGGCTTGAATCCACGAACGTGAGGTCACGACCTGAGCCGAAGTGGGACGCTCACCTGACTGAGCCCCCCAGGCGCCCCTCAGTGAGAAGCTCTACATACTATGTTATTTTACCAGTGCTCCCCGATGGAGGAGGAAGGACCAAACAATCTCACGTTAGTGCACCTGCTTGCTGCTTGAGAAGACACAACTGCTATTAATGCCGATAAAGAACACAACACAACACATCCCTTCAGCAAGTCAGCTCCCATGGCACCAACACCCGCCGCCCATCGCAGGCCGGGCCGGGGCGGAGGCGGCGCCCGCTCTGTTGTCCACTCTCCCTCTCGTCCCTGCCTCTGGCGGCCACCGGGCCAGCCACTCGGGACGGCTCTCACCTCAGCAATGGCTTTTACAAGCTGATTCTGTCCTGCATTTTCCCTAGTAAAGCTTGGTAATGTTTGGGTTTTTTTTAACATATTAGTTTTTCTCTAAAATATTGTTTGGCTCTTATTACTGACATCCAATAATTTTAAGTTTCTTTTTCTCCAAGTCATAGAAAACTGGAATCAGGACTTAATTTGGAGAAAATTCATATAAAAATGCAAACAATACGTAAGACAAATAATGGTTGCTACGAAAGTTATACAAAGCAGTGGGGTGTTAACGACAAGCAGACGCTCCTGTGCCCGCTGGAGGGACGGTCAACGGCACGGGTGCTGTGGTTTCCTCAGTGTGGAGCTTCCTCAAACATCGACAACAGCACTGCCATGTTACCCAGCAAGCGCACCTCTGGGAATTCATCCGACGGAACTGAAGGCAAGGTCTTGGGCAGGTCCTCGTATGCCAACGGGGCCCTGGCTCAACTGGGAGGAAGGGCCAAGAAGCCAGGCTGTGTGCAGAGGCCCCGTTCCCCAGGCAGCAGCAGGGCAGGCCGTCAGGAGGCTGTGAGCCCACCGTGCCAGCGTGGACCCCCCGCCCCCACCCCACAAAGTCCGGGAGGACACAAACACTGGGTTACTTTTTATCGAAGAACGTTCTGTTGTAACTTCACCACGTTCTGCGCACGAGTGCTGGAGGCCAACTCCGTCTCCGGGAAGGGGGACCGTCCCGCGGGGCGGGAGACCTTGCCAGCATGAGGGACGCAGGGCGGCAGCGGCTCGGGATCCAGCAGCCTTGGCCACGTCCCCCTCGCGCCCGCGGCGCACCGGCCCGCGGTGAGTTATTCGGCCACAAACAGCTGCAGTTTGCCGTCCAGGGTGGTGGTGGCAAGCTGCAATTGAAGACGAAATGTGGTTCAGTCACTTTCATTAGCTGAGGGTCCTGTAAGGTAGGAAGCAAGGGCACTTTCTGGAGGCGTTTGCCTCATTTTCCATTTTCTAGACCACAGGACCAAGTGCGTCAAAACCAGTAAAATCTCCACGTGCAGCTGGTGCTGTATTCTACTCGACGGGTGCGAACCGCATGTCACTGCTGCTCTGATGCTCGAGAGGAGCATCGGGAGAGGACAGGGCGGCCTCCAGACGTGCCCGCCAGCTCTTGGCCACTCCCGCGGGCCGGGCGGCGAGCCACAGCCCAGGTGGGGGCGGAGGGCGGCTGGCTCGGTGGCGGGGGGAGGGGCAGATGCCCTCCTTCTGCCCCGTTAATGCAGTGAGGTGGGGTCCGCGTCCTGGGGAGCAAATCCAGGCAGTGCCCTCCCGCCAGGTCTCCTGCCGTCGGGACACGACTCCGCAGACGCCTGTTGGCTCACAACCCCGGAGGCCGGAAGGCGTGCGACCCGGTGTGAGCGGGAGCCCCTCGCCCGGCTGTGGGCGGCCACCCTCCCCCCGTCCTCACACGGCCTTTCCTCCTTGCAGGTGCTGGTTCCTCTCCCTCCGTGTCAGGCCGCCGGTCCTGTCGGACGAGGAACCCGCCCCTAGGCCGCCCCAGCTTTGCCTCCTGAGAGCCCTCCCTGCAACTGGAGCCACACTGGGGGTCAGGGCCCGACCGTGTGCCCGGGCGAGGGGGGTGGCCCTGCCGTCCACGGCACAGACACAAGCCGCGCCTTCCCACTCTGCTCTCAGCGATACAGACACTCCGCCCCCCGTGGCCACTCTCCGTCCACCTCCGCCTGCCTCTGGGCTCGAGTGGGGAAATGGGTGCCGGGCACCGACCCCGTGAGTGGCCTGAGACCAGGTGGTGAGCACACGGCAGCTCCCACGTGGGGCTCGGGCCCCCCCGGCCACGGACCTCATCTTCCCTGGGGTTCTGGCGAAGTCTGAACTTGGCTCACTACAGAGTCTGGTCTAAGGCACGGAGCTGGGTCTGTTGCCCCAAGTCCCGCTCTTCATTCTGGGCCGTGAGGGGCTACGTGGGGTGCCCGTGGCTGTCCACAGCCAACGGTCACCCCTGCAAGCTCCCGGTGGCTCTTAGCGTCCTGGGTCCACCAGCACTGGCTCGGCTTACCTCACAGACCCCCAGTGGTCTCTTTCCCGCCAAACGGCAGTGGATTTTATCATTAGAGATACACAACGGGGTGGGGGCTGATTAACAAACAAATAAAAACGGAGACTTTCATTCTAAGGCCAAGGAAGTGGTTACAAACCCACGGTTTGAAGACTGTCCTTAGAACCGGGCTCCAGAGGCAGGACCCAGAGCGGCCGACACATAGGCTTCTTGGCTCGTGAACGGCTCCATGCAGGGTCATTTAAACAGCAGGACCCGGCCAGGTGCACCACGACCTCACCTGTCATTTCCACACGGACCCAACGCAGGTGTGCCGTGTGATTTTTGTAAGCGGCCACGCGGAAATTCTGCATTTCGACGCATTGCACAAATCGCCGCGTGGCCATCCGGTGGGACTTCAACTCCAATCAACTCACGCTCTTGCCCAGAGAAGGCACGCAACCCCCACCTACGAATCTTCTCTTCCTTCAAACAACACAACCGGCACCAGAGCCCTCGCCCCGCGGTACCTCAGCGCCGCCTTCCCGCCGCGCCCCGCCAGCCACCACACTAGCTGAGGTCCTGGGCTCCTCCCAGAGCCGCGTGGACTCGGCCCCGAGCCCACCTTGCAAACATCTGCCAATTCAGCCCCACCAAGTCGCTGCGCGACCCCTTCGGTGTTACGGTCCAGAATCTAAACCACATCCGCGGGGTCGGGCGCTTCGGTCTCGGGTGCGGATCTGTGCCTCTCTGGGGGCGTGGAAACATCCTCCAGCCTGTCTCTCTCCTTCCCCGTCTCTCGGGCGTGCTCCCAGAGCCTTCCACAACTGATCTTTCCTACCTTCCCACGCTGGGTTGTTACTGCTGTTACGGTACGGGAATTCGACACAACTTGGATACTTGAACCACTGTACTTTCGGTATCTTTGCCGATATTTTGGGACAGCGCCCTCGGTCGGGCCGCAGCCGGGCTGAGCCCACCGGCCGCGCCAAGAACAAGATGATGTGCAGGGGAGCAGCGTGTACTTTTGTGACCTTTCGTTTTTAAAAGCCTCTGCCTCAGAATAGGTAAAACATCCATTAATAGAGTCAAGAGGAGACTTTGCTGCTTCTGTCCCCGCAGATCTAGAAACTCCCGGGCTGGGAGGAAGAGAGGGGAACAGGTGCAAGCCCTCCAACTCCACGGGTCCTCACAGAGGTCCAGGAACCCACCTTCGCCCAGAATCCTTCCCTGCAGAAGCAGGTGCCAGGCACCCAGACGGCCACGGGGGCCCCGCCCGGAGCACAAGCCACGAGGCAGCAGACCCCGTGCGGCGCGGGGGGCAGATGGGCCGTGGAGCTCCCGCCGCCCCGGGCCCTGGCCCTGGGCCCGAGACACTGCACAGCAGGCCCAGCCCACCGAGGTCTGCGCAGACACGGCCCGGGGGGGCCACCGACGAGGGCCTGTCTTCTGGCTCATCGGGTGTGCTCCAGAAACGCCCCGACACCCGGGAGCCTGTCTTAGCTCGGGCCAGGGGACAAACGACCACGGTCAGGAGCCCAGGAGACCCAGGTCAGCAGGCACGGCGGGCCCTAGGGGCTCCAGGTTGCAGACTTCCGGTGCGGCCCTCACCTGGGGGAAGGGGCCACGGCCCACTCTGGGGCTGTTGGGGGGGCACTGAGCCGGTTCCTGAGGGCTCCACCTCACGACAGTCTCCCCCCACAACACGACACACCTCAGGACAGTCCCCCCCTCCTAACATGACGCACCTCACGACAGTCTCCCCCTCCAACACGACGCACCTCACGACAGTCTCCCCCCCACAACATGACGCACCTCAGGACAGTCCCCCCCTCCCAACAAGACGCACTGGGGCTTGGCCTTCTACCTCTGGGGAGTGGAGGGGGACAAGAACCCCGGTGAGGGTTTGGGATAGTGGGGAGTCACACTTGCTCCGTCCACAAGCAGGGGCGCAGGGCACAGACACACATCTGAGTGCGTCTGCCGAGACTGACGCCCGTCACAGACACCATGTCTGCTCGGTGGTCTCCGTGACCCACTCTGGCTCCGGTCCTGTGTCTCCTCCACCCCCTTCACGACCCGAGGGCTTGGCTCGCACACACTGTGATGCGCCTGCAGGCACCCCGAAGGTCGGCACCCCATCCCCCTCAGGAAACGCATCCCCAGATCACCTCAGCTTCACTAAAACCATCAGTTTTCTTCTTAGAACTGTTGGGTTCAAGACGTCCCGGTAATCTCCTAGGCGATGAGCCATCAGCCTGGCAACAGCTCCCTGGGAGGACGTTTTCTCTTCGTTGACACTGACCGACGTTCGCTTCCATGAATGATTAAGTGAATCAAACGTCAGAAACGCAGAAATAACGATAAGCATGATTTCTGGGCGCTTGCAGCCCACAGGCAGTGCCCCGTGTGGTGGAGGTCTCCACTGACACCGATTAGAAGACTGGAATCAGTCGAGATATCCTGCCCGATAGGACACTGGTGGGGCCATCGGAGGTGGTGCGGAGGCGTCCAGACTTTCATTACTTGGTTAAAACGTTAAATCCTCTCCGGAGTTTCCGGGACGTATGCGTGCTATGAAGTCGGACCTTGGTCCTGCCATACATTTGTCATCCAGTATGGGGCAAGCGCCCTCTCTCGACCTCTGTTTGGGATGAACGCCAGGTGACACGACAGACCCAGGCGTCAGAAGGGCCGTATCGGTTCTTGCATGTAGAGCACCTACCAGAACCAGGCGCCTGGGCGCACTCGAGGTCACCACGTTGGCGTCGGTGCAGGACCAGACAGAGAAAGGACAGATACAAAACTCTGCAGTTTTCAGACCGAGTATACAACTTACATAACCCAAGAGAAACAGACTGATGCTTACAGTTCAGACTGTGGCCTGAGAATGTTTATTGTTTTGGAAGGAGAACTTAGCTCTCATTTCAAAGAAACGGTTAAAATAAAGTCAGATTTCACACTGGAGCAAAACTTCACTTACTCACAAGTCCCCAAATAATCTTACACTCACGGACGTGTGTTAAATTTATTTTAAAATTTCTCTTTCCTTGAACCGTATCAGAGATGATGATGAACCACACACATCTGGGACCAAAAACAAAAAAATGAGGTTTATCTGTTCTAAATACCTCAGTCTGCAAAACACTGCTACAAATCTCATACTAATGACATCTTACAACATTAATAACCCTTTCTTAGAACAGATCTTCAAACAACAGAAAAATAACTTTCAGATGGCCGAGTCACTTCTATATCCAAACTTTTGAACCATTACGAAAAGCAACAGTGTCCGGGGGGATAAACACAGTAGCTCTGAGTCCTGTGAGTTTCGTTTGAATTTGGCGAGGAATTCCACTCTGAAGGTCAGGCCTTTGTCCGTGTAAACGGAACACAAGCAGTGTGTCCCCGGCTGTCTCCATCAGTGGGTCCCTGTGGTCTGGGTGCCCTGTGGGGCTGGGGCTGCACGGGAAGCACTACGGCAGGGAGATGGCACGCGAGTGAGAGAGGTTTGTCTAAACACACGGGATGCGAGACGAGTCCCTCTGGAGCCACGTGGCCATGCTGAACCGAGAAGGGGGACAGGGAGATTCTCCCCACTGCTCTGCCCGGAGAGCCGTGTGACTCACTTTCTTCGTGGTGAGGGACAGAAAGCCAGCTTGGACGAGTTGAGTAGAAAGGCATTTTATTATACGGTTATTGGAATGTCTAAAGGTGCTTAACAACAAAAATGGATTTTGGAGTCAGGAAAAGCCACAGCTGTGGACAGATGGCAACAGAAGTCTTATCTCACTTATGCTACTGGCCCTCAGCTTCGGCCACTTCTTTCTCTGAGTTCCAGCTTCAAAATGTGGCCTACGCAGGGTCAGGTGTTGAGTCTTTGCTGCTCCCGTGACAACCACGTGGGTGGAAAGTCTGAGAAAGGCAGTGAGACAGAAAGATAAACTATGAGGGACAGGGACGAGTCCTTTCCTTCAATAAAATCGGGACGTCCCATGAGAGTGAATGCATGCATCCCACTGCTGCAGGGGCACTGACCTCACCGTAGCTCTTGCAAAGTCGAGGGTGGTGACTACTGAAGGGACCAGCATTCTGAGGCTTGGAGAGCCTGAGAATTGGCTCTTGGCTGAGCTGCAGGAAAATAGCGACAAGCCTGGAAAAGGAAATGACAGCCAGAGGGACAAGTTTATGACATCACTTTCTGCCCAAGGAAATCGGTCTCTGTTACAGCAAAGTGTGTGTGTGCTAGAGGGGGATCTCAGGCTTTAATCACCATATGGACACAGAAGGTGAGGACTCGGGGTCTCATGATAAAGGGAGTTGGGCCAAAAACCCCGCACGAGGCCAGAAGATTCACGTGTTTAGACCTGAGTGAAGCATGGACAAGAAAGGGCATCCAGACAGCAGGGAGATGAGATGTCTCAGCCTGAGGTGAGGAAATCACCTCCAAAATCCATGACAGAGGGCTGCCTAACAGGGAGTTTGCAGTTTTAGCTTGTGCTACGTGATAAAAGGAAATCCATATCAAGAAACTAACCAAAAAAAAAAAAAGTGGTCTCAGCTACTAATATTCCTGGAGCCCCCAGCAGAGCAAACCTCAGAACCCCCAGGCCACTCCTCCACTAAAGCCTTGCAGGACCCTCAAGGTAAGCTCTGCTAAAGGATCTCTGGAGGTTTTCCCATGAATGAGAGTTAGTGGACACAATGCCAGCAGGAAGGAGTACTCAACACCGCAGACGACAGAGCCATCACATGTGTCTTCAAATCAGTATGTTTAAAATGGCTAGGAACACAATCGAAGAATAAGCTGTTATAAGAAAGAACCGGAAGACTGAAGACAACCAAAGTGAAGCTGGAAATAAGAGCAGGGCAACAGAACATAAACTTCCGGTTGGTGGGTTAAGACCTGATTAGAAACAGCTGAACAGTGGGCTTGTGAACTGGAAGACGGGTGTGAAGAAACCACACAGAATGCGGCTCCTAGAGTTGAGAGGATGGGAAACATGAAGAGACTTCAGATGGCAGACTAAGTCCAAATATTCACTTAAAAGAAGTTCCAAGGACGCCCGGGTGGCTTATCGACTCCTGATTTTGGCTCAGGTCATGATCTCAGGGTCATGGAACGGAGCCCTGCATCAGGCTCCACGCTGGGTATGGAGCCTGCTTAAGGTTCTCTCTCCCCCCGCCCCACCTCTCTCTCAAAAAATAAGAATAAGAGTAAGAAAATAAGAATAAAAATAAAATAAAATGAGTTCTGAAAGGCAAGAACAATGAGACTGGACAAGAGAAAATATTTGAAGGGATAATGGCCAGAATTATCCAGAATTAAGGAAAAGTCAAATAGTCATTGAGGGAACAAAATGAGTTCTAGGAAAGATAAAAAATAATAAACCCACAACTACGTTATATTAAGTCTTCAGGACAGTACCCACAACAATCTTTCTCAACTGGTGGCCTCATCCTGAATCTCTATCACATGGAGTGGGCTTACATAAATACGGGCAGCCATCCCCACCCACAGAGAAGGCAGGTGAGGCACAAAGGTGACACCAAAACACAGGCTCCCAGTGACTCTGAGGCGTGTCAGGAATTAAGGTCCGTTTTATACGTATTACTCATTTTTCAATTTTAAATATTACTGCCAGTTATTGGCCATTAACTTTCTCAGGTGTCCTTCATTAAAAACAAATTTTTAATTTTCAGGAAAACAGAAGTCATCAAATTTTTTCTCATGTTTTATACTTCCAAGTTTTTTAAGTTTTGTGAAATCTTTCCCAAGCATACATCACAAAGCTATTCTACAGTTTCCTCTATTTAGTTATAGTTTTACTTTTCACATCTGGATATTGAAATCATTAGGTGTATGCACGTTTAAATAAAAATAGTTTTTTTTTTCACTATAAAGACCTATTTTCCCTAAACACTGTACCAAATAATCCATCTTCTCTCCATTGTTTCATGGTGCCATATTACTATGTATTAAGTCCTCAAATATACATGGGTCTATCTCTGAATTCTCTATTATGTTCTTTTGGCTTTATTTCAGCTCTTGAATCAATGATACATTATTTCTATGGTCTCATATTGCTTATTATCTGATAAAGAAAATATAAAGTTGACTTAGCCTTTTATGGATCTTTTTTCTCCAATAAATGTTTTTTGGGATAAGTTTATTGAATCCTGCTGGAATTTTGATTAAGACTTGCAATAAAGGGGCACCTAGGTGGCTTAGTCGGTTGGGCGTCCGGCTTCGGCTCAGGTCATGATCTCACGGTCTGTGGGTTCGAGCCCCGCATCGGGCTCTGTGCTGACAGCTCGGAGCCTGGAGCCTGCTTCGGATTCTGCGTCTCCCTCTCTCTCTGCCCCTCCCCCACTTGTGCTCTGTCTCTCTCTGTCAAAAATAAATAAATGTAAAAATTGCGGAAGGGGGGCCACCGGGGTGGCTCGGTCAGGTGAGAGTCCAACTTCGGCTCAGGGCGTGATCTCACGGTTCGTGAGTTCGAGCCCCGCGTCGGGCTCTGTGCTGACAGCTCGGAGCCTGGAGCCTGCTTCGGATTCTGTGTCTCCCTCTCTCTCTGCCTCACCCCCACTCATGCTCTCTCTCTGTCTCAAAAATAAAAATAAACATTAAAATTTTTTTTAAAAAGATTTGTAATAAATTTATAAATTAGTAAAGAACTGGCATTCTTATATTAAGTTATAACTTAAACTATGAAAGGATATGGAAATATTAGTCAGAACTTCTACACAGTTTCTTGCATTTTAAAGTTTTCTCCATTGTTTTTCTCAGTTAAGCTCCTAAAGTGTTATTTGTTGTTATTACAAAGGAAATCTTATTTTTATTTTAATTTCAGTTAGTTATTACTGATAATTTGATTGTTGTAACTAGATAGTACATGTGGCAACCTTGGTGAATGACACCAGTTCTAAGAGCTTAATGATTCTATTAGATTTTCCAGTTAAATGAATCAAATCATCTGCAAACAATGAGAGTTTTGTCTCTCCTCCTCCAAGGCTTTTTACTCTCATTTGTTTCTCTTTCTTTGTTTTATCATTCAGAATATCCAATATTATGTTAAAAGAGTTGTGAAAGTAGTTCTCCTTGTCATATGCCTGGTTTTAAAGAGAATGAATGTAAAATCTCTAGGTATAATATTTTCTATAAATATTAGCATATAACCTTTACCAGATTAAGAATCTCCTTTCTATTCCTACTTTGGTAGACTTTCTTTTAATCCTAAACAGTAACGAATTTAAATGCTTTTTTGGCATCTACTGAGAGACTACAAAATATTTCCTCTGTATCAAAGTGGTGATTAAGTCACTAGATTTTCCAATGTCGAACCAATCTTGTATTTGGAGATAAATCCTACTTAATCAAGATGCATTTTTAAGTGCACAGTTAAATCCAGTTGGCCAGGTTCTATTTTGGATCCACACAGATTTGTCTATAACCGAATCTGGCATATAATCACATTGCATTGTGTTTAGCGGGTGCTAGAACAAAAAAATACCCTACTCTCACTGCGAAACCAGGGGGATTCTTACACATTCAGTGCTGATGGAAGGCAAAATTAGATGGCCACGTGGAAAACATCTTGGCAGTTTCTTATAAAATAAAGCATACACTTCACATACAACCCAGAAAGTCCATATGTAAGTTATTTATCCAGAAAACTAAAAACATACGTTGGCACAAAGAACTGTTCACGAACGTTTCTGTAGCTTTACTCATAATCCACACAAAAGCTGGAAAACCCAAACCTTCCAAACTGGTATAAACCAGTGTGAAATGTACGATGGGACACACCAGTCAGACATGCAGCCGTATAAAAAGTCTCGCGACCACCACCCTGCATGAAAGGATAAACATGCCAAACACGTGGTGTATTTATTATTCAAAGTACTGTGTGTGACTTCCTGAAAAGACATAAGGAACAGAAATCAAATCAGCGGCTGGGGTCGGAAGAAAAAGTTGAGTACGAAGGGACTCACAGTACCTGGGTGGGGGGAGGGTCTCCGTCCTGACCCTGGAGGGACCTAGGCGGGGAAACATCTCCAGCTTGACTGTGGTGCAGGTCGTATGGCCGTATATCCATCTGTCACCTCTTATTTAATTTCAAACCCCATCAGATGAACTCTACTCTGTATAAACGATTTATCATCAAACCTTAATGTAAAAATATAATAAATGCCACCATATAGGACTAAGTGAAGTAGATAACAGGAGCTGCCGAAGATTGTTGAAAATAAATGACATCCAAATATCTATGGGTATAAAACAATAAGCCTTTGTGTCGTCAGCCATGTGAAAGCTAGAAGTAACCATGTTTGTATCTCAGGCGAGATTCGCCTCTACAGAAATACTTCACCTGAAGAACTAAGAGTGCTACGTCATCAGCTAGATTTTATAAAGCTCTGGGTGTTTGCACGCAACACATAAAAGACTACTTTTTAACACCACACATCTTATGTTCATACAATAGAGAAATCCTGACAAATGATTAATGGCCAGAGGTGAGAAAAATTTGGTTTCTGTAACTGAATAATGCAGGAGGAAGCAGACAAGATTCTGGGTTGTAACTCCAGTCTCCCGCTCGTGCTCGGTGCACACCTGGGCACTCGTGCTCGGTGCACACCTGGGTGCTCGTGCTCGGTGCACACCTTGGGTGCTCGTGCTCGGTGCACACCTGGGCGCTCGTGCTCGGTGCACACCTTGGGTGCTCGTACTCGGTGCACACCTGGGTGCTCGTACTTGGTGCACAACTTGGGCGCTCGTGCTTGGTGCACACCTGGGTGCTCGTGCTTGGTGCACACCTAAGTGAAATCCAGCTCTAACAACACATGTTGCTAAATCGCTTCATGTTTGCTCGTCATCCTCAAACCTCACGCAGGCTCCACGTGTCCTGACTTCCTCCACTCGGAGGCATGTTTCCAAATGTCTAGACTCCTTTTTCTCCACGCTTCCCCAAGCACTGGGACCTTTTCTTGCTCACCGAGGACCACCTCCCGAGCGTGCAGCAGGCGGGGCAGATCACACAGCTCTGCCTACAAGATTTTGTTGTCTAAACAACAGGTTTGAAAGTAGCCACTTTTCCCCAAACTCAAGCCTCTCTGGAACCTTCCTACTTTCCCCATCAGTAATAGAAGACAGAGAGCTCAGAACGGCTTGGCCAGGCTGCACTCACACCACCTCGTGCAACCTCAGGTGCCTTGGTGTCTTCATCCTAAGATGGGGATAATCACAGCGTCCACTTCAAGGGCCTGAGAACGAGTCTAGAACTCTGCCGGCACATGGGAAGCGCTATCATTTCTATAGTGTAAATACCACCCTCCTCTAGGACAAGCCGGCATACGTCCCCTCCACGGTGGGGAGAACATGGGAAGAGCCACGTATAACTCCAGATTCTGCATGTGAGCTCCACGTACAGCTGAAGGAGAGGAGAAAGAAGCACTTCTTAGAGAGGAGGAGCTCCAGGTTGAAATGCAAGGTGAGGCCACCAAACGTGGCTGTGCTGGACATCAGCCCTGAAGCCCGCCTGTGGTCTGACCCATTCCTCCGGGCTTCCCGGTGGGAGGCTGGCCGGCCCCCGGGGAGCAGAGGGAGGCGCACCCATGAGAGGGGCCCAGTCTCCATCCCTGCCGCTGGAGGCAACGAGGATGCCACAGGAACGCCAAGAGAGGAACCACGGACTATGGGGAATCCACTTTCGTAACTCCTGGAGACGGCCGTCCGTCTTCACGGACACTTCACCTAACAGAACAGTCGTGAAGGGAGACAAAACCCAGACGTGCCACTGGAATGAAGAGAGGAATTCATCATTTACTCGTGACAGACTTGGATTCCTGCCCCTGAGAACACGTGCTTGTGGGTGGAAAAGCCACGCCAGACTCTGGTACAGCCACTGTTTGTCTCTATGCGTGAAAGGTGCCAGGATTTACCTTTTTGTGTGCTTGGGGAGATCTCTGTGGTGGGGGGAAAGGTCTGAAATTCCTTCACAAAGAAACTACTGTTCAGCGTCCTCCAGCAGACGAAGGAATGTAGAAATGAGACTCTCCAGTGTCTCCTGAAGCAAGATTTGAAGATGATAACCCACACTGCCATTCTTCCCCAACTTCCTCGAACGCGACCAGGCAGCAAAGTCAGCCCACGGCAACGTGGGAACCACTGGTGCGCGGCCGGCTCAAACTGCCTTTCTTGACGTGCGCGGCACAGTGTGCTGGTGTAGATCTCGCTCGACCCAGGACTAACCCCCTCGTCCTGTGACATTTCCGAATTTCGTCTGTTTGGTGGCCGGCAAATAATGGAAAGGCGAGCTCTCCAGCCCCCTCTTCCCCTTAGCCTCGTAAACGAGACTCGGAAGCCAGGAGGAAGTCAAAGTGGAAGACCAACAGTCCCGCTGTGATCGCAGCGCAGACAAGGCGGAGGCCCACGCCGGCGGACCGGTTACTAGTCACGTAACCTCAGCTGAATCATCTGCTCTGTCTGCACCTCGGTTTTACCATCTGCCAAGTGGGGACAACAACACGATCGTTTTTCGGCACACGGACTGACGTGTGCACACGCGTGACACATACAACAACACGGCCACTTCATGGCGCAAACGACGCATCGCGTACAAGCCACGCGGTCGATATGGAGTCACTTTGCATCCGCCCTTGATTTCCCTCCCTGTGCTCATCTTTCGCAGCGCGATCTGGTCCTGAAGCCTAAGGAAGGCTAATGTCGTGACACTTGAAGACCCCGGGTATGAAGCATTTTCACGCCCGTGTCGCCGGCCGCACCCCCTGACTAAACCCTTCCTGTAGTCCCCGTACCCGCTTCCAGGTGAGCCATACGCTTTCAGAGGTGAAGGCAATCTTAGAGGAAAATCTAGCGTCTGTCTTTTACGTTGCTAATCTGGTGCGTGAAAAGTCGCAGAGCCGAAAGGAGCGACGTGGGTGGGCACCGACGTCCTGCTCGCGGCAGGCCCCGTGTTGAAGTCCTTCGCCGAACACGCGGCACGTCCTCCGCGCAGAAACCGGGACCGTACCTCACGCAGGTATCGGCCTTGACAGAGGCAGTAAGCGCAAAGATTTACTTTGGATTAAAAGCCTCAAACCAGGCGGCATCTGAAAGTGTGAGTTCCATGAGCCTTTGGGGCAGAAACCACTGGAGAACACAGCCCGTTGCCCCACTTCATCCGTCTGACGGATTTCAGAAGAGAAAACGCCGCGTCACACGCCGCCTCAGTTCTTGCCGACCGCTCTGATGGGAACACGGCGCCTCGGCCCGAGCCCGCCGTCGCGACGACTCAGGCTCCGTGAAGGACCGGCCGCTGGCAGCCAGGCAGACCCTCCTGATCGATAACTCAGAGTTTCCGGGATGGGCAGGAGGGCCCGCTGTGCAGCCGAGACGGAGCTGTCCAAACACTCGAGTTCCATAATTTCATTACTTCTCAAACGTCTCTAATCCAGGATAAACATCTCCACTTGGTTGAAACTCGCCGAGGTCCGGCATGTCGCAGGGTTTTGCGTAGCCTTCCGGCCTCTCCTTGGACTTACCCAAGTAATTCTGCCTTGCGGTGTTTCTGCACCCGTGTGCAGGCGGGGAGGCGGGCCCGGGGCAGAGCTGACCAGACACAGAGCTCCGTCCTGGCTGGAGCCTCCCAGGTGAGTCCGTGGGAACCAGTAGCCCAAGGAGGTGTTAATCCTGGAACAGCCCAACCGCACCGCTTTCAGGACACGCTGAGGGCAGAGGCACGGGGCGTGAACTGCAGACGGACAGCGGCAGATTTAGTGCCTCACCCGACGGCCGACGCCCAGGTGTCCTGGCAAGAACGGAATCGAAGCAATTGTGTCGTTCCTGACGCGGAGACTCCCGTGTTCTGACTAGAATGGATTGAAGCCCTGTTCTGGGGCTCCCGTGGAAGCAGGGGGAGCTGGCACTGTGGCCAGCCCCGGACCTGGCCACTCTCCGCACAGACAGGCCCCAGGTGAGGCTTACAGAACGCGGGGCTTTGTCTCCGGGAAGCCTGGGGACTCTGCAAGATGAGCTCCACTCCTAACCACGCAGATTCTCTCTCAAATAACCGCTCCGAGGGTCGGGTCGTGGGGACCTGGGGCGTGGCAAGCGCTCCAAGGGTCGGATCGTGGGGACCTGGGGTGCCGCCCGGACTCCCAGGATGCCCGCTTCTGTGTTTGGAAGGAAACAATCTGCCAACCTGGTAAAGTCTGTTCCTGGGCCGGAAGGTGTCCTCACCTACCACAGAAGGAGGCCACCGCTGGCCAACTTCCCTCCCCCTGCCTGCTCTCTGCATGCGAAGCGATGCCTTGTATGCCTCAGGGACACAGGCGGAAAACCAGACAAGAAGCTGGTGGGGGGTTTCCTTGGCATTCTCAGCTCCAGTTTGGATGGCCTGTGTGAGCCTCGAATGACTACACACATGAGCAGCACAGCATCTCTGTCTCTCCTGCACTTGCGAAGAACTGAGCAGTGCTGTCGTGACCGGAACTCTCCAGACAAGGAAACGTGGTGACCCTGAACCCCCAGAAACCCCATCTGAGCCGATGACAGGCTCAAGTTTAGGACCTGACCCGCCAAACAGCGGATGCACGTTATGGGCTGTTTCAAACTACCCACCTGTCACCGCCCACGTGCGTGCACACACAGGTCAGCACTGCACAGAAAATATTGTGCGGAGATAATCACACATACTGCATCAAGTAGAAAATCTTCCCATTGCTACAGGACCCAGGGATTTCTGTCAAAGGAGAAGAAGATCACTGGGCAGGATAAGAAAACTTCAGAGCCTCCTGGGAAATGAGCAGTCGGCAAGTGGCCACACCTGAGGCGGGGCTGACCGATGGGAGAACCCGATCATTTCCAGAAAGGGAAGGCACCAAAACTTTTTAACAGGCTTTCTTAGACTAAGTGAAATGAAATTCACGGCAATGACTCTAGCGGGTGCCTATTGCGGGGTAGGGTGGAAAGTGGGGTGACTTTAAAATTATGTTTTAAGTTTACGAACTATACTCGAAATGTGAAATCGAAATTCCTAACCCCTTTACAGTTACATTATTCATTTTCCAAAATGCAACTTCTAGTTAAGATCAAGTTTTTAATTCATGCTTCAAGGCATCCCCTTTACTTCAAGCATATAGAAATTATATATAAAATATAACAAGAGGAAAAAAAAAACTGGCCTAGCCAGGCTCAAAACAAGACAATTTCTCCGTGAGCAGAAATGAGACAGAAGCTCAGGCTCTGCCTTGGGCCTCCTGGCTCGCGGCAAGACGAGAGCGCCCCCCACAGGCCCCGCATCTGAATGGCGGCTGCCCTGGGACCTGGGGTCACAGGAACCACTCCTTCCTTCCATCACAGGCAGGAGAGAGATGCTGCTCCTGGGACCTGCGCTGAGGCCCCAGCGAATCTGGAAAAAAGCAGTAGCAAAATCCAAGTCTGGGGAGAGAGAAGTGGAGAAAGAGAAAGCTGGACATTATTCTTCACTAAAAATAAATCTGTAAATTAAAACTGTAAAACGCATATTTACATTGAATGTGAAGAAGGTAGACTAAATAACAGGGCCCGAGAAATAATGTAAAATAATTATGTTTATAGTCCCCAGGAGACGAATGGACAACCAAACAGAAATAAGGAATTATTTTACAAATCGCAGTAAATGTGAAAGGACATACTGGGAATTTTAAAAATGGCAGAACGATGTCAGCTTGGACAAAAATCGCTTGAAGGAAGCCTGGTTCACAGAAACAGAAAATTCCGCTGAGAGATAAACTGGTTTAAAATGTGAAAGATCAGTTAAGATCCATGATTGATACTTTGAGAGTTTAAAAAATGTATTGAATAGAATCTGAAACACAATAATAAAAGCAATTCTGGAGAAACGATGTTTGAAGAGGAAACAGATACCAAATTTCTCATCAGCAATGTTAGGTATCAGAAGGCAATAAAATAATATTTTCAGAGTATTAATAACATGTCAGTCTAGACATTTATTCGAAGCTACATCTCATTTAGGTGTGAGAGCAAGAGGAGATGTTTTCAGATATACAAATACCAAGAGATGTTATCACTTACTTTCAATACCTTAATGGAAAAAGATACCAGGAAAAAATATATTTTGGCGAGAGGAAAGAACCTACCGGAAACCAAGAGAAACGCAGTAACACAGAAATTGACCCAGGCCTCCAACAATCACAACAAGCTGTGGACAACAATGTTTCCCACGCTACATACGCCTCTTAAGGTCTTATTCTTGTCCACAAAGAAACAGATACAGAATTAACTTCAGAATTTTTAAAATTAAATTTTATAGCTAAGTATAGAAGTTACAATATTAAGAGTAATAGTTAAAATAAAATAGAAGTATAATCTTTAGTTTGCAGCCAACACCGGTAAAAATGCTAAAAGCCAACCTTGCAGAGGTTGAATCAAAGAATCAAAGTATGAGGACAATAACCAGCAAAATTCACTTGTAAAAGTAAGTCTAAATATATCAGGAGTCAAAAATGGTGAATGTGCTAGATTTTCCAGTTGAAAGACAGCAAACTATACACTGAATTATGAAATTCAGCTGGAAAGACTGAAAGTAAATAGTTGGGGAAAGGTGGACCATGTAAATGTTAAGTAAAGTAGGCTTAGCACTGTTAGTAACATAAGACAGAAGAAAATGAACTCCAAAACCGTAAGTAGGAAAGAATATAAATGCAAAATAGCACAAACCAAATCCCGGGCGATCAACAAACACAAAGTTCCTATCACATGGTATCGAGATGCCTAGAGCAAGAAGCATTAGGAGGAAAACGGACGAAAGCATGAATCGGGGGCAGACTTTCCCTCATCTCGATTATAAATGTACAGATCAAAGCAGAAATACAATAGTGAGGTCATAAACAACATGGACAAGTTTGACCCAACAGCTGTGATAGAACAGATATTAAGTAGAAGAATCCTGTAACAACAAAGCTACAATTATGTATCTTTTTCAGACACACGGGAAATTTCATGAAAATTAGCCAGGAAGTAGGTCACTAGCCCCGGGGGCCCAGATCGTAGGCAAAATAATCTTCGGAAATAATTGATTAGAAGTCACGTGTTTTTGGGGGGGAAAGGCTGAGTAAAAAGGAAACCATAATGGAAATTTCAAATAGTTAAATTAAAACCAAAGTGCTTCGTGTCAAACCCGTGGGCTGAAACTAAGTGGGTACTCTGAGAGGAAGTTTTAGCTGTAAATGTAAATATGAAGAGAAAACAGAAGCCTGAAAATAAATAGGTCACACAGTCAGGTCAACAAGCCGGAGAAGTGGGTGTGGCTCGAAGAAACAGGACGAGAGCAAGAACCAACGTGGGAGAGAGACTCCAGCGAGGACCAACGAGACACGGGCTGTGTCTGAAACCACTGACGACACCGCCCTCTCCAGCCAAGTCCGCGGGGTGAAGGAGGGCACGCACAGGCTAGCAGCGCAGGCACAGAGAACGGACCGCCAGCCACAGCAAAGGGAGAGAAGGCTCCAGAAGCCCGTGTCCCGCGGTCCCTCACAGGACTCTCCCCCTGCAAACTGTTTTCCTGCAAACCACTGCTTACCGTGTCCTGCATCACAAACCAAGGAACTTCTTTGCCTCCTGCCTTTGACTTGTTGTACAACAGTAGGTAATCAAACTAAAGACCAATATTACTCAAATATCCTAAAGAGGGGTGCCTGTGTGGTTCAGAGGGCTAAGCGTCCGACTTCGGCTCAGGTCATGATGTCACAGCTCGTGGGTTCGGGCCCCGCGGCGGGCTCTGTGCTGACAGCTCGGAGCCTGGAGCCTGCTTTGGCTTCTGTGTCTCCCTCTCTGTCTGCCCCTCCCCTGCTCGTGCTCTGTCTCTATCTCTCATAAATAAATGTTAAATTAAAAAAAAATTTTAATGTTTACTTTTGAGAGAGAGACAGAGCACGAGCAGGGGAGGGGCAGACAGAGAGGGAGACACAGAAGCCAAAGCAGGCTCCAGGCTCCGAGCTGTCAGCACAGAGCCCGCCGCGGGGCCCGAACCCACGAGCTGTGACATCATGACCTGAGCCGAAGTCGGACGCTTAGCCCTCTGAACCACACAGGCGCGCCGCATTAAAAAAATTTTTAATAAAATAAACTCTCTCAAAGGCACCACACAGCTAACAATATTGCTGGTTGTAGCATGCTAAAATCCTACATTTTTCTGCACACAGAGAAGAGATACTATTACAGTGACATTTTTTCATATATTAGGCTGTTAACTCAAAGGCCATATGTTTAATATGGTTTTTAGAATACTATATGTACTATGCCATACAGGATGTGTGTATGTCTATGTATGTGAGCCCCGCAGAGTTTTTGAGAAATAATGAGCACATACAGCAATGCTGCTAAAGTAGGGGAAGATGGCTCAGTCTTTCCCCACTTGATACAGAAGAGGAAGTTCCCTCCGGAAACAAACACCCTCCAGCGATAGCGGGCTGCAGGGGAGAGGCTCTCACCTCCTGGGATCCCGCTACTTTCAACTGTTAGTTACACTTAGGTGCAAATAAACGTGCCAACCTTTCTTGTGTATTGTATAAATGGGGAAAGGAACCGTGGCGCCTAGTTTTCTTTTTCATTTTGAATCAGCTAATCCAAATACAGAAATGATCCGCTAAATTTTATTCTCACTACGCGTCCCAAATCGCGCCCGGAGAGGACCGGCACTAGGCTAGTCCACACGGCGAGGCATGTTGCCACCAGGGACTTGCCGTATCGTACTTGGAATGTGAAACAGAAAACTGAGCTGTAGCTGAGTCGTGGCTCCATGCGGTATCTTGGGCAAGACATTTCACCTTCAGGGATCTCAGGCTCCCCTCTTGACGGACGGTGAAAATAGTGCCTTTCCCGTTGTGCCGTCACGGAGTTAACCGGGAGAGTGTGCACAAGTGCCATCAAGTGTGAGTTCTCAGGAAATGTCAGTTGTAATAAAGTGAAGAATGACAGGGTTTAGTCACAGGGACTAAAATTCCAGCCCGGAGAGTAAGCCAAACTGATGACACGCACATAAATCATCAAACATGTGCTTCCCGGGATCCTTTTTTTCTTTTAATTTTTTTTCCATTTGATTTTTTTTTTGAGAGAGAGAGAGAGAGAGAGAGAGAGAGAATGAGCAGGGGTGGGGAAGAGAGAGGGAGAGAGAGAATCCCAAGCAGGCTCCCCACTGTCAGTGCAGAGCCCAACACAGGGCTCGAATCCCTGAACTGTGGGACCACGACCTGAGCTGAAATCAAGAGTCAGATGTTCAACGGACCGAGGACCCAGGCGCCCTATTCCCTGGATCCTTCTATCTGCTGCAACACAGGTGTTCCCTCCACGGAGACACCTCTCTGAGCAGAAAGGCGTGGCTGGTGGTGCAGTGGCCGCTCGCGGGGCTCCCGGATTCAGGCCAGGCAGTTTGCCCAGCGCAAACCTGGAGAGCCGGCAGCTAGGGGACTCCCGGCATCTGGCAGCCTGTTGACCGGAGACCAGTTTCCCTCTGGGTACCGAGGCTCGGGTATCCGTGCACCCTGAAACAGGCACAGGAGCGTTTATTAAAATGCTCCAGTGACACAGCACTGTGTGCCTGTAAGTATTCACGCTGTGCATCACGTGGAGGCAGAAGTTGTACAAACATTAAATTAGACGCTCGCTCGCTCTAAAAATCATGACTGTGGTAAAAACTACAGACTATGTAATGGTATAAATAGTGAAATGAAAAGTGATAGAAAAACATTGCAAGTTGAATACAATTCTGACAATGCTCCGATCTTCAGCGTTTTTGGAAGAAACTTGACAGACAAGTCCACAGAATAGCCGGATAGTTGAAACACCGCGGGATGGAGAAACACCGTGGGCAGAAGGCCCCACGCACACGGTACCCAGGACGCCGCGGTGGGGTGCACAGCCGGCACACGGCCCGCGGGGACAGTACAGACCCTGAAACGGAAGCACACGAATGCGCCCGGCGGTCCGTTCCGTGCAGCAAGGGCAGCCCCAGCAGCCAATGGTGAAGGACAGAGGTCGCTCATCCCTGGCTGGCGGGAACACCAAGTGACGCGTCCTGGGAAACAGGCTGGCAGCTCCTCGTGGGCACGCACGTAGCCTGCGGTGCCCAGCAGCCGCCGCGGGGGCACCGTTCCCGGAGAAATGGGAATCCGTGTGCCCTGGAGCCCCATGGCACCTGTAACAGCTCCAGGCTGGGGCCCACCCACGTCCTGCCAGGGGTAACACAGCGAACCTTCAGAGGACCGTCCCACGGGAAGCAGCCGATCGTGAAAGGTCACAGAGTAACATTCTTGACAATATGGTAGAAAGAAGAGATTGCCGGCTTCCAGGAGTAAGGGAACGGGTGGGGGGATGGGTGTGGATACAAAACGGACTCAGGAGGGATCCTCGTGGTGACGGAATGTTCTGGATCTTGACTATGCTGCGGATACACGTGTGGTAATACTGCATATGCCTAAGTGCTACACACACACACACACACGCGCGCGCGCGCAAATCACATGGGAACATGAACACCTTGGGTTGCAGAGTAACTTACACTCGAATCCCACTAAGCCTCATGGTGAGGGGCAGTGTGCCCCCTCCTCCATGCAGCCCTCAGAGACACCATGACGACACCCCCTGCACGGTCTGCCCAGCGTGTCCCTTTACCGTGACACCTGGAGCCAAGTTTCAGTACGCACCAGGGGCCGGGGAAGGGAGCCAGTCCGCGTCGGCACAAGGCAGGGAGCCCGTAGGGCGCAGCGCGGGGGCCCAGGCAGGAGTGGGAGAAGGCGCCCAGGGCAGAGTCAGTCACACGTGGTCCCAGCTGCTTCCCGGGTGCCCGATGGTGGCCTGTGCTGAATGGGGTGGATATGCCAGAAACGTCTTGGAATGATGTCCAGGAAGAAATCCAAAGACGGCTGTTGGATCGTGGACTCATGTGTAACACACACCACACCCAGGCCATGACACTCCCCACCTATGACAGCCCGTTCCCGCAGGATCAGGAAACCGCAATGAGACAAGGACACGTCTGAGAAAGCCGTGAGCACTGAGCTTTTGGGGCCAGGGCGCCCGAGGAAGACGCCAGCCCAGTCAGGCCCCCTGTTCCCCCAGAGATGCTGGAGCCCGGCTCACAAGGCTGCTTTGATCCCGGGGGCTCAGGGGACACGGCCCCGACCGCAGGCAGCTGCACGACCCCAGAGGCTCCGGTCCCAGCACGCGCACTGGCCCCGTTCGGTCCCCAGGCCCCGTCCCCCGCGAGCCCCGGCTCCCTGCCCGACGGACGGGGCCTCTGTCGGGGAGGAGGCTGGAGTTCTCCTCAGCGCAAAACTCTAAGCCAAGAGCAGCGTCGCATCCGTGGGGGAAGTGGACACCACCCCTGCCAGACCTGGAAAACGGGGAGTTTTGTTTCCTGTAATCCCCACGTGGCCTGCGTGCCACACGCAGTTCTCGGCAAACTGTGGTGCGCGGTGTGTGCTCGGCAGGACGGCACCCGAGGCGTGCATGCTGCTGCAGGTGGGTCCCGCCCAGCGCGGCCACGGGGACGCCACGTCCCCGCTTGAGCTCCCGCCTCAGGGCCACCGGGGCCGGCCTCGTCTGACCTGGGGTCACAGCAGCCCCACTCGGCAGCACACTCCTGCCAGACAGCCTCTGGGGACGAACGGCGGGTCCTCTGGGGGTGGCCCTCGCGAGCTGGGGGTGGAGGAGAAAACCCCACCAAGGCCCGGGGGGCAGCACCCCCATGCCTCTCGTTGTCCACGACTCCCAGGGAAGCCTCTCTCCTCCGAGCGAAACGAGCCGCGCCCTGCCGTCCCCGCGCCAGGAGAAGGCTGGAGGGCAGAGGCGGGCAGCTGGGGACAGGACCCCCCTCACTTGCTGAGGTCCTCCTCGTGGGCGAGTGCGGAGGAAAGTCCCCCCGCTGCTCCGTCCAGGCAAGGCCCCCGGCCCGAGGCCACGCCAGGCGCTGTGCCTTCACAGAGGCCGGGCCGCACCCCTGCAGCTCGCATCCTGGACAGCAAGGCTCCGGCCTCGAATCCGCCAGAGGAGGCACGGGTGTGGGACAGGCACGGCGCCTGCTCCCGCAATTCGGCAAGGGTGTGGGCTTGGCAACCGCGGGGTCACAGCCACCTGGTGCCGCGGGAGCGGAGGTCCCTGCCGGGACCTTCCAAGGGCCCAGAGTTACCGCCGTTTTCGTGTGCTGACACCCAAGTCACCAGAAGGCCCGCACCCGTGCCCTGTGTAAACGTTTCTGCGAAGCCAGGGAACAGGACACCTTCTGGCTTCCAAGAGCGTCCCCAGACGTCACAGCCTGTCATCTACTCGTTCATCACAGGCTCCCTTCTTTGGAAGGGACTGGAAAACACCACGCGAGCATACCTGTGTTAGCTGCATGTCTGGGGGACTTTTCAGTGCGTGTGGCTCGTCACATTTTCCATCTGTGCTGTGACTTCCTGGGCCTGCCCGCATTCCCACAGCCACACGAAGTGGGAGAACTAATTTTCAATCAAAGTGTGGTCATTAACACACCTTTCCCCGTTCGTCTTCACCTCTGTCGATCTAGCTGGGCACCTGCACGAGACTGCAGCCAAAAAGCCACCATATTAAAGACCAAACAGCCTATTGTTAATTCTGTCCCTGGCATAGCACCGAGCTCCTCTGCACTAAAAGGAAGTTTTGCTAACAGTGGGGACAAAATTCTGGGCCACCAAGTGGTACCAGGTTAAAAGTATGCTAACTGCACAGGTTTTAGGGGAAGTGTCCTGAGGTGAAATGCATCTGAAATCAGATGGCTTACCGAGGGGACCGGGGCGGGCGGGCGGACAGTTATGTGGTAAAGCAGGGGCGGTACAACGTTAACGGTAGAAATCTAAATAACGGAATTCACCTGTTTACCACAAGACTCTTAAACTCTGCCGTGGAGCAGAACACCCATGATAATGTTGGGAAACACAGCAGCCCTCTTTCTGAAACGACACAGTCTGGTCACACGGGCTGCGTCATTTGAGGGCTCTGACGAAAATCAATCACTGCAGGCAGCAGAGCTGTTTCTACGGAAGAAGTGAAACCTCATCTTCCTGTGTGATCTGCCAAAGACCCATTCGCGAGACCCGCCACGGACCACAGCCTCGCGCGGTCATCATTCCACCTGTGGATTCCTAAGTGTCACACGGCATTCCACACGACAGCAGCCTGCCCCCGCAGAACGCGCCAACGTGGACCAGCCTACTACCACCGGCTAAGTCCCTGTAGAGTATTCCTGAGGCTCTGTAAGTGCAGCCAGTTAAAAATCACCTGCTCATCAGCAGCGCCGACATCAATTCAGGGAGAGAGACAGAGACAGACAGGAAAAGCGGCCGTTGTGAGTGTCTCCTGCCTCGCCCGTTCCCACCCGTGCTAAGCCACCAGTCTCGACCCCCCGCAAAAATGACGGTAGAAGCCTGTGTCCATCGAGCTCTCCCACAGGAGGGCACGCCCCCCCAGTCTCCCCGTTGGTATGGGTGCAGCGGTGACCCTTTCTGTTCGCAGGTGGGTTGAGTCGTTAACCCGGGTGCAGCCCCGGCACTTGTGTGTTTATCAGAAACGCAGTTTCTGGACCACCCCGACCGACCCAGTTAGAGCCTGTGTCTTAAACGCTCCCCGGAGTTTCAAAGGACACTGACGTGGGAGAGGCTTCCAATTCCCTTAACCATTTTGCCAGAGGTCCTCAGATTTTCTTGTGACCAGAATCCTCTGGAAGACTGATTGAAATACGGACTGCCGGCGGGGGCACCTGGGTTACTCAGTTGGTTAAGCGTCCATCTCTTGACCTCAGCCCAGGTCTCGATCTCAGAGTTGGGAGTTCAAGCCCCACACGGGGCTCCGTGCTAGGCATGAAGCCTACTTAAACAAATACACATGCGTGGGTCGCTGTGCCTTACCCCCCAGACTTCTCTAGACAGTAGGACAGGGTGGAGGGCCCAAGAACCTGCATCTCTAACAAGTTCCCAAGTGACGCTGATGCTGCTGGTCGAGGGAGCGCACTCAGGAACACTCCACTTTTCCACACTGCTTCCAAACACCTCGTGAGCTGCTGTGCTTATCAAAACCTATCTGCTAACATCTTCCAAGCTGGTAAACTCACAAATTTCCAAAAACGACCTCTACAGGGCACATCTGAATTTCTGCAACCTTTTCCTGTTTCCAGTGGAATTGGAATTTCTCTGCAAACGTGCAGCATTTCGTCTAAGAACTGGAAGGCTGCAACTGTACAAGCTCCAGCTGGAGGGATTCCAAGCACCAATTTCTCCCCACCCTCCATTTCAGTCGTGTCTTCCCTCTGAAGGCAGATGGCACACATTACAGTCATCTGAGGGTTCCAGGGAGATGGTAATCAGGACACATGTAAGACTCGTCTGCCGTTAATACTCTGCCTCACGTAACAAGTACTGAGCAACCATTAATTCTAATCCGTTTGCTAACAGAACTCGAGGCAATCCAAACAAGTCAAGCGTCCTGGTGGAGCCTACCCTGGTGAAGAACTCTCCCGAGTGTCTGGGTTTATAATCTAAATCCTGCCTCTCCCACGACGCTATCTGGAAGTCCAAAGAAAGCAACACATTGTGCCAAGTTGAAGAACAAATCCGGCTGAATGACGAGGGAGATGCGCTGATTCCAAGAATGGAAGAAAGCAGGAGAATCCCGTAAATTCACAGAAGCACAGTAACGGGGCAGAACTAGAGCCATCACAGAGAGAACAGGCAGGATATAGTTGTCACGCGTCAGCTGCACGGCTACCGTCACCAGCTTCGAAACTGGTGCTTCTGCACCAAACCCCCACCGCCCGTGTTAACAGGTTTTGCGGGACGAAGGTGAATAGCGCAGAGCAGGTGTTGTGTCGTGTGCAACGCAAGCCGGGCCACACAGACCACACCACGCACGGGCGGCCCCCGCACCATTTCCGTATCGTGCATCAGGTCTGATCAGCAGTCCACCCGTGACTTTGCTAAACTGAAAGTGTGTGTCTTTATTACTTACTGAGGCACATGGACTTTAAAATATCTTCCTGTCTTAACCCTGAATTCAGTGCATCTCCGTACAGATCAGAGTGATTTCAAATGACACCGCAGATGTCCTGACGATGTCCTGACAATAGATGACGATACAACTGACTGAACACTACGTTAAACAATTTAGCGTTTGTAAAAACTTAAAATTGTTTGAGTTCTGAAACACTATGCTTTCTGCTTTAGATTTGATTTTCCAAATCGTACTTTGGGTCTCTGACCTTTTTTCTGTCTCCCTCTCTCTCTGCCCTTCCCCCACTCTGCTCTCTTCTCTCTCAAGATAAACAAACATTTTTAAAAATCACAAAAAGATGTAACAATTATTTATTAGTGCTTACAAGCTATCCCAAAGCTTAGTTGTTTAAAATAATAACCATTTTCTTATATTTCACCATGTGTGGGTCAGTTACTGGCAGGTCCGGTTGGGTAACTTTTCTGCTCTGTGTTGTACTCATGACTGTCACCTACTGGGCTCACCTGGGACCGCTCCAGGAGTCCCTGCATGACCTCTCCACCACGGTGGCCTCAACACAGTAGGGCTTCTTATGGGGTGGCTCAGGGTCCAAGAGTGAGCAATCTAGGACACCAAGTAGAAGCTGCATGGGCTTCTATGACTTGTCCTTGGAAGTCATACGGTAGCCTTTCTGTCATACTCAACCGACAAAACAGTCGTAAGAATACCCAGATTCAAGAGGGGACGACACACACTCGCCTCACAATAAAAGCAGCACCAAAGAATCTGTAGCCATATTTTAAGATCTTACACTCAGAACCCCAGTGCTTGTCCCCTGACTCAGAATTTATCCACTTTGATATATTTGCACACATTCAGAGACAACAACTTCCAAAGCACAACCGGGCCTACGTAGGATAATCTAGGACTAGAATACTTTAAGCAGTATGTTACTTATAGACAAGGTTCTGAAGAATAATCTCTAACAGCAAATATGCTAGATATTGTAGTCAGTCGTTCACCCGTGGAACTACTTACTACATCTCGAGGGCCTGCTATTTGCCAAGTCCTAGGCCAGTAGATACAGACACGGCAACAAAGAAGCTGCACATGATCTTCGTCCTCCCCTCTCAGAACTGAAGTGGCAGAGAGTGCAAGGCAGGAAAAAGTCAGCTTATAGAGTGAAGCCCTTATCAGACACTGCATTTCACAGTGGCTCCTGTTACCCCAGAGCTCCCTGACATATATTAAACGGAAAAGTGACTGTCAGTCGACAATCTCCACAGTTTGTCGAAAGTTCAAGGTCTCGAGAAGACTCACTTTATTTCAGGATGAATAAAGACAGAAAATAATAAAATCAACATCTTGATAATAAAAACCTAACAAGACTTTTGTAAGGGAAAAAAAGGATAAGACCAAATGATCATCTCAACAGATGCAGAAAAATCATTTGACAAACTACAACATCCACTCATGATAAAAACCCTCAACAAAGGTTTAGAGGGAAACTCAACATAATAAAGGTCATATATAAAAACCCACTGCTAACAATACACTCAAAGGTGAAAGACTGAGAGCTTTTCCTCTAAGATAAGGAACAAGACAAGGATGCCTGTTCTCCCCACTTTTATCCAACAGAGCACTGGAAGTCCCAGCCACAGCAATCAGACAAGAAAAAGAAAGAAAATGCAGGGGCGCCTGGGTGGCCCAGTTGGTTAAGTGTCCAATTCTTGATTTCAGCTTAGGTCATGACCTCCTGGTTAATGAATTCGAGCCCCATAGCAGGCTCTGCACTGTCAATGTCAGTGCAGAGCCTGCTTGGGATTCTCTCTCTCTCCCTCTCTGATCGACCCTTCTCCCACTTGCTCTCTCTCTCAAAATAAATAAATAAACTTTTTTAAAAAAAGGAAGAGAAATAAAATGCATTCAAATTGGTAAGGAAGAAATAAAACTAGAACTATTTGCAGATGACATGATACTATATGTAGAAAACTACAAAGATTCCACCAGAAAACTACTAGAACTGATAAATGAATTCAGTAAAGTCACAGGATGCAAAATTAATATACATAAATCTGTTGCATTTGTACATACTGACAATGAAGTAGCAGAAAGAGAAATTAAGAAAATGATTTTATTGATGATTGCATCATAAATAATCAAAAACTCAGAAATGAACTTAACCAAGGAGGTGAAAGACTTATACTCCAAAAACAATAAAACGTTGATGAAAGAGGGGCGCCTGGGTGGCGCAGTCGGTTAAGCGTCCGACTTCAGCCAGGTCACGATCTCGCGGTCCGTGAGTTCGAGCCCCGCGTCGGGCTCTGGGCTGATGGCTCAGAGCCTGGAGCCTGTTTCCAATTCTGTGTCTCCCTCTCTCTCTGCCCCTCCCCCGTTCATGCTCTGTCTCTCTCTGTCCCAAAAATAAATAAACGTTGAAAAAAAAATTTTTTTTTAAATAAAAAAAAATTTAAAAAAACGTTGATGAAAGAAACTGAAGAATATGTAAGCAAATGAAAAGATACACCATGCTCATGAATTGGAAGAATTAATAGTGTTAAAATGTCCATATGGCACAAAGCAGTCTACAGATTCAATGCAATCCCCATCAAAATACCAACAGCATTTTTACAGAACTAGAAAGAACAATCCTGAAATTTGTATGGAACCACAAGAGACCTCAAAGAGCCAAAGCAATCCCGCAAAAGAAAAAAATCTGGAGGTATCACAATCCCAGATTTCGAGATACAGTACAAGGCTAGAGTAATCAAAACAGTATGATACTGGCACAAAAAGAGACACATAAATCAATGGACCATAATAAAAAAATTCAGAAATAAACCCACAATTTATGGTCATTTAATCTTCGACAAAGGAGGAAAGACTATGCAATGGGAAAAAGACTGTCTTCAACAAATGGTATCAGGAAAACTGAACAGCTATGTGCAAAAGAATGGAACTGGATAACTTTCTTACACCACACACAAAAATAAACTCAAAATGGATTGAAGACCTAAATGTGGGACCAGAAACCATAAAACTCCTAGAAGAAAACACAGGCAGTAATTTATTTGACATCGTCTGTAGCAACATTTTTCTAGATAAGTGCCCTGAGGCAAAGGAAACAAAAGCAAAAATAATCTACTGGGATTACACCAAAACAAAAAGCTTTTGCACAGTGAAGAAAACCATCAACAAAACAAAAAGATAACCCATGGAGGAGAAGACGTTTGTAAATGATATATCTGATAGGGGGTTAGTATCCAAAATATATAAAGAACTTATACAACTCAACATTAAAAAAATAATAACAATAATCCAATTTAAAAATGGGCAAAGGACCTGAATAGACATTTCCCCAAAGAAGACATACAGACAGCCAACAGACACATGAAAAGATGTTCAACATCACCAGTCATCGGGGAAATACAAATCAAAACCACAATGAGACACCACCTCACACCTGTTAGAACGGCTGATAGAAAAACACAAGAAGTAACAGGTGTTGGTGAGAACGTGGAGAAAAAGCAACCCTCATAAACCGTTGGTGGGAATGTAAATTGGTACGGCCACTGTGGAAAACAATATGGAGGTTGTTCAACAAATTAAAAATAGAATTATCATATGATCCAGTAATTTCACTACCAAAGAAAATGAAAACACTAGTTCAAAAAAATATATGCACTTCTACGTTTGCCACAACATTATTTACAATAGCCAACATGCCAAGATATGGAAACAGCCTAAGTGTCCATTGACTGGTGAATGGATAAAGAAGATGTGGTGTACGTACACAATGAATATTACTCAGCCATGAAAAAAGTCAGATCCTGCCATTTGCAACAATATGGAAGGAGCTAGAGACTATTACGCTAAGGGAAATAAGTCAGTCAGAGAAAGACAAATACTATGATTCCGCTCACATGTGGAATTTAAGAAACAAAACAAGAGAAAAAACAAAGAAAAGAGACAAAAAAGCAGACTCTTAAACACAGAGGACAAACTGGTGTTTGTGGGTGGGGGAGGGATGTGTGAAATAGGTGACGGGGATTAAGGGCACACTTGTGAAAGGCACTGAGAAACGTAGAGAATTGTTGGATCACTGTATTGTATACCTGAAACTAACACAGTATCTTAAAATTTTAAAAACTTAGAATAAAAAATAAGATGAGTAAAGTTTGAGGATCAAATGTAAAAAGCAATACATAGATAAATGTTAATTTTAACCAAAAAAAATTTTCCTCTGGCTCGTCCATACTTTGTAAGTGAAATTATTTTGCAAGAATGTAAAAAAAATATATAATGATTAAAGATAATATATATACACACATAAGCCCACTCAATGATGAAGATAAATTTTTTACATGCAAAATAAATCCCTCCATATATTAAAAGGGTAATATATTAAGACCAATTTGGATTTATCCTAAAAATAAAGTTGGTTTAACGTTTTTAAAAACATCATTCTAACCTACCAAATTAACAGGGGAAAAAATATCATTTCGATAGCTGCAGAGATAGTGTTAAGCTTAAAAAACTAGAAGAAATAAAGGCAATTTCTTTATGTGACAAAGACTAATTATAAAAAGTGATGATACTAAAAAGAATCTACAGCAAACATAAAAACCTAATGGTGAGATATTGAAAACATTCCCCATGAGATTGGGAACGAGATCCCACCACCTCCATTTAACACGGTGCTGGAAGATTTAGCCACCACAGGAAAGAAGAAAAGAAAGACAAAAAGTGAAAGGATTTTAAAGTAAGAAAAAAGCCGTCATCATTTACAAATTATATGTATGAGAACTAAAATTCTCATTAGTCATAGGTTATATGATTATGTAGAAGAGACTATACTAAAATATTTTCCTAACAACAGAGTTTAGCAAGATTGCTGAATGTGGAATGTTAAAAATTCTATTTCTATATATGAACAAAAACATTGAACATTTTTAAAAAGGCACCATTTTAACTAGCATCTGAAATTTCAGGTAGCTAAAAGAAAGTTAACGAAAGGTGTCACAAGACATCCTACACAGGAAATCGTAAAGCGCCAAGACAAAACCGAAATAAAGAGAAAAGAACGCTGGTTCACAGACCAGAAGAATCAAGATTGTGGAGACATCGTCCCACCGATCTATGGATTCCATTTCATTCCAGTCCAATCCCCGTAAGGTATCTTTCACGGAAACAATATTATTCAGAATTCCTGTGGAAAGCAACAGGTCCCAGCAGCCCCGCTGCCCGCCAGAGAGGTACAGGTGCTGAGGGGCGGGGAGGGCAGGCGGTCTCCCTGGATGCGCCGAGAGGACTCAGCCAGATGAGAAAAACAACTGTGACCTCGGCACCTCCTTCACCCCCTTCACCAGATAACTTCCGACTGAAAGCCCCATGTGAAAGGCACCACAATAAGGGTTCTGCAGGTAATCAAGGAGACAGTCCCCATGCTTTGCAAGACAAACGACTTTTTTTTTAATGTTTATTTACTTTTGAGAGAGAGAGAGAGAGAGAGAGAGAGAGAGAGAGACAGAGCACGAGCTGAGGAGGGGCAGAGAGAGAGAGGGAGACACAGACTCCGAAGCAGGCCCCAGGCTCTGAGCTGTCAGCACAGAGCCCGACACGGGGCTCGAACTCAGGAACCGTAAGATCATGACCTGAGCCGAAGTCAGACACTCAACCGGCTGAGCCACCCAGGCGCCCCAAGACAAACCACTTCTTAAACAGGACCCGAAGACACGGGCATAAAATGAATTAATCAACTGGACTGTGTCCATATATACATACATCTTCTCAATTCACGCCAAAACTAGAGTAGTGAGCCACGTCAACAATTTGAGGAGGACACGGTCAACGCGTAAAACTAACAGAATTTGTAAAAACTTCTTACAAGTCAACAACATAAAGATCAACAGACAAAATAAAATGGGTGGCACACCACAGACACTTCATACGTGATCACACCCTACTTTTCCTCAGCTGCCGCTGACGTGCTCGGTCCTTCCGAGGATGCCAAGGCCGCGCCGGAGCAGGCCCTTCCTGCACCCGGCGGCACCCACGCGACCCTCGTCCACCCTCAGCCTCCCTCTCAGAGCTCACCTGGTCGACCTGGCCCTCACCCTGCGCCAGGTTAAAAACAATGCCCCCCTTAGAGCAGCGGGTATAAACGTCCGGTCTTTCCGGCCGGGTTTGCTTGCAAAGACCCTGACCACCGTCAGCGTAGGGAGCCTCACCCACGGTGTAGGGGCCGCTGGACAGGGGCCCAGCAGCTGGTGCTGCCCCAGAGGGAGGCCCTGGCCCTCCACCATGGCTGCCCCAGCAGAGGAAAACGAGGTGAAAGCAAAGAAACAGAGGAGTCCGACGATGTTATTTGTAAATGAACTAAGCCTCTTCTGTGACCTGTTCAACAAAAAGCTGATCTTCAAAAAAAGTAAATAAATAAGAGATCATACCCTAATAAAAAATACACATCTTCAAAAGCACTCAACCATATTAACCAGAAAATGTTCATTTAAGCCACAAGCAATCCCACTGCATGCACATCATAAAGAATGAAATTAAAACGCCAAGTGTTGGGTATAAGCAGCTCCTGAAACTCGTTCGTGGATGACGGGTCTTTAACTTGGTACAGCCTTTCTGGAACCCTGGCTTTATTTGCTACGGTTGACCACACCCACACCTATGACCCATCGTTCCTGTCGTAGCTATACAAACGACTGAAGTGTGTTGACATGTGAGAATGTGCAAGATAGCATTAATCATAAAGATCAAAACAAGGGAAAATACACTGTGTGCCATGTATAAAAAGTTCAACAGGGAGGAATACATTATAGGGATGTAGGGTTTCAAAGTTAAAATAAAACCAAGGAGATGATGATCATAAGGGCTAGAACACAAGTAGCTTTGGGGGAAATGGATACAAACGATGTTAGTACAAGATTCAATGACAAATCACGGAGTTGTATGCACTCGTTTGAGATACGTGTCCTTCCTGTGTTTTATCTCACAATAACAAAAGAAAATGCAGAAAGAATAATGATAAGAATACATAAATCTCTTAGCAAAACACGATTCTTCTTGTAAATGATGAAGAAAAGTTCAAGCCAACAGCAAGAAGCATGCTTAATGTTTACATCCTATAATCATTTCTAGTAAACTCATATATACCGTATCTAGTTACGGAAACTTCTCCATTGCTAGAAATTTTATTGTTTTATACTTTTAAAAACTACATCCAAAACAGATCAGAATTAAACAGGGATGCTTGCCATGACCACACGGATAGAGCAAAGTTTGGAAATGCTATCTGATGAAATTCTGGAACAAAAGAAAATAAGAAGCATAAATTCTAAAATTAGGTGTCAAAATTATCCCTATTTGTGTGACTGTTTACTTAAGAAAAAACTTAAGGATGTCATGTGAATAAAAGTATTCAAGGAAAGAATTATTTGCAAATGAACACCTTTCTTTCATACAGACAATACATTCTTAGGACAACAACAGAAAAAAGATGTTAGTATTGTAAGTACAAACAAGTCGACATATTTATTATATATTTACCTATTATAAATTTTTTAGAAAAACAGAAGTAAAATAAGGAGGCAAAAACTTAAAATTGCGAAGGAACTCTATATTCTTGAAATAGCTCATAAAGAAACACATAACAGCAATAAGCAGAAAAGCATATCATGGTCCTGGATGAAATATTCAAATTATAAGGATATCAATTCACTGAAAATTGATCCCCAAATTGAATATAATCCTAATCAAAATCTAAGTATAAATAAGTAACTCTAATATTCAGCTGGAGAAGGAAATTGTAAGAATAGCTAAAGGCAAAACAGCAGAAAAATAAGAAACTCCACTTTGTGTGCTTCCATAAAGGCAGTAAGACACTGGCATGACTCTCAGGATTAGCTTTTCTTCACACATCTGAGATCTGGTCAAAGGTTCGCAGCAACCGTTAGAGCATTTACTCAACACAAGAGCTCCGGACACCGGTCCATTCCCGGCAGGAATCCCAAGGCTCTAGGTGCTGCCACACTCCTGTCCACTCCGGCTCCCTGGCTCAGCAGCAGCCATGAAAATAACTACCTGTACTGCCTACACGGGCTGGAGCAGAATGGATCTCATTCACAACAATTTTGATCGTTTACTTTGACTTATCTGATGATGTCTCCCAGAAGGCTCGTCCCGTCTTATGCAACTCAGACCCAGTCAGGGCTAAAGCATTTGTCTACACCAGTCACAGGCTAATGCTTTAGTCTGCCGCTGGCTGGGTGATAGATAACATTTGGGGAAACAACAGTCAAAGCAGAAACCTCGGAAGGGAAGGCAGCCATAAGAGCGTGAAAAGTTCCGCTGTGTTCCTGGAGATCTAAAAGTCCACATGCATGCTTAGGGCCATCCACACGCTCAGGAAAGACCTGGGAAGGCACTAAGTTCTTGCTTCTGGATGACCCTGAGAGAAAGTGTCGTATACTGCTTGGCTGAGTGTTCAACACACACACACACACACATACACACACACACACACACACACACACACAACTCCTATTCAAAGACAGGGAAATTACTTGGTCTTTGGCATATAAGGAAATCAAAATCTCTGTCTTCTCATTGGTTCACAGCTAAGTTGACTGGATATAGACTTAAATGGCCACAAATGACAAGTAATACATACAGAATGTACAGAATTGGTTCAGAAAAGTCAGTAAAAAAACGTGAATGAAAACAACTATAAGCAGTAATTACAAAGCACTCTGGGAATGGGAGAGAATCTGATTTCTACAGAGGGATTGCTTTATAATGTTCAAATAATAAGTTTTCAACAACAACAAAAAAGTATAAGGCATGGAAGCAAACAGGAAACTATGGCCCAGACACTGGATTTTCCAGACAGACTTTGATCAGCTACTTTAAATATGTTCAAGAGGCAAAAAGGAAACCATTCCGAAAGAACTAACAGAAAGTCTGAGAATGATGTCTCACCAAATTTAAAATATCAACAGAGTTAAGGGCGTCTGGGTGGCTCAGTCAGTTAAGTGTCCAACTTCAGCTCAAGTCAGGATCTCACTGCTCATGAGTTTGAGCCCCGTGTCGGGCTCTGTGCTGACAGCTCAGAGCCTGGGGCCTGCTCCAGATTCTGTGTCTCCCTCTCTCTCTACCCCTACCCCACTCGCGCTCTCCCTCTCTCTCTCTGTCTCTCTTTCTCTCTCAAAAATAAATAAACATTAAAAAATGTTTTTAAATATATCAACAGAGTTAGGAATTGGAAAGAGGAACCAAATAGAAATTCCAAAATTGGAAAGCACAATAACTGAAATGAAAAATTCAGTAAAGGGGCTCACCAGCAGACTCAGATGAACAGAAGGAAGAACCAGAGAACTTTAACACAGGTCAGCTGAGCATCCAATCTGAAGACTAGAAGGAAAAAGAATGAAGAAAAAGGAGCAGAGCTTGTGGGACACCATCTAATGTACCAAAACACACAAATGTACAACACAACACAATGATGGTCCCAGAAAGAAAGCATGAAGAGAAAGGAGTAGTAAGAACATTTGAAGAAGTAATACCTGAATATTTTCCAAATTTGATGAGAACCATTAATCGACACATCCAGGAACTCAACAGACTCCAAATAAAATAAACTCACAGAATACCTGGATACATTATAAAGAACATTTTCAAAGACAAAAAGACAGTCTTGAGAGCTGCAAGACAGAAGCAATTCATCATGTACACCTGATCATAAATAAGATTAACATTTGATTTCTCACTGGAAATCATGGAGTCCAAAAGGCAGCAGGGTGCCATATGCAAAGTGCTGAAAGAAACAAAAAATCTTTCAGTCAATCATCCTATAGCCAGCATATCTATCCTTTGAAAATACAGGAGAAAGTAAGCTATCCCCAGATAAACATTAAGAGAGCGTGTCGCTAGCATACCTTCCCTACAACCAATGCTGGAGGGAGCCCTTCAGGCTGAATGGACAGACACCAGGTAACAACAAGCCCACAGGAACACCAGCAAGAGTAACTAAATAGGTAAATATGAAGGACAGACTGAATGGTGAAAGACTGACAACTTTCCCCCTAAGATCTGGAACACGACAAGGATGTCTGCTTTCAGAACTTCCATACAACATTGTACTGGAGGTTCCAGCCAGAGCAATGAGACAATAAAAGGAAATAAAAGCCATCTAGAATGGAAAGGAAGAAGTAAAACTATCTCTATTTGCATATGATGTGATCTTATACAATAAAAGTTAAAAAAAATTGATTAAAAATAATTACTACAGCTAATAAACTAATTCAACTAGGTTGTGGAATACAAGATCAGTATACAAAAATTAGTTACATGTCTATATATTACCAGTGAACATTCTCAAATCAAGGAACCAATTTATATCAGCATCAAAAAGAATAAAATACCCAGGAGTTAATATAACAAAATATATGCGTGACCATTACAGTGAAAACTATGAAACATTGTTGTAAGAAATTAAATAAGATCTCCATAAACAGAAAGACATCCCATAATCATAAATGGGAAACAATATTGTTATCATGGCAATACTCCCCAAATTCAGTTAGAGAATTCAATGTAATCCCTATCAAAATTTTTTGTATGTTCAAAACGGCAATCTGATCCTAAAACTCATATGGAACTGCAAGAGACTCTGAATAGCCAAAACAATATTGGAAAAAAAACCAAAGTTGGAAGACTCACACTTCCCACTTTCCACACTGACTACAAAGCTACAGTAAACAAGAGAGCATTGGCAGTGGCCTAGGGACGGACATAAAGAGGCACAGGATAGAGTTGAGAGCCCAGAAATACACCTATAATCCATGGTCAATTGATTTCTAACAAGCGTTCCAAGACTTTTCAATAAAGGAGAAGAACCTTTCAACCAATCGTATGAAATAACCACATATGTACAAGCCCCCAAAAGAAGGGGGGGTAGATTTGGACCCTTACTTCACGTTACGCGGAAAATTTAATAACTTCACATGTTGGGGGGATGTTATAAAGAAAAGTGAAAAGGCAGTCCACAGGATGAGAGAAAATAGTTTCCAGGTTTACATCTGATGAGGATCTGATAACCAGAAAATATAAAGAACTATGAAAACTAAATAGTAAATGTCAAACCACCCAATTAAAAATGGACAAAAGATTTCAACAGAATTTCTCGAAAAGATTTGAGTAGAATTTCTCCAAAGAAAAGGTTTTCTCCAAAGAAGATGTACAGACAGAGATGGCAAACAAGCACATGTAAAGACATTCAACATTAATGAATCATCAGGGGAAACGCACATCAAAACCACAAGATACCATTTCACACCCACTAGAAACGCTATAATAAAAAAATCAAAAATAAGTGCTGGCAAAGAGGTGGGGAAATCAAGACCCTTACACATTGCTAGCGGGAATCTAAAATAATGTAGCCGGGGCGCCTGGGTGGCTCAGTCACTTAAGTGTCCGACTCTTGATTTCGGTTCAGGTCGTGGTCTCACAGTTGGTGAGATCAAGCCCTGGGTCAGGCTCTGCCTGGGATTCTCCCTCTCCCTCTCCCTCTCCCTCTCCCTCTCTCTCCCTCTCTCTGCCCCTCCCCCGCTCTCTCTCTCCCTCTCTCTGCCCTTCTCCCACTTACTCATTCTCTCTCTTTCTCTCAAAATAAATACACATTTAAAAATAATAATAATGCAGCCACCATATATAAAAGTTTGGCATCTGTTCCAATGGTTAAAAACAGAATTACCACACAACCCAGAAACTCCACTCCCAGGTCCATACACAAGAGGACGGACAAGATACGTTTACACAAAACCATGTGCCTGAATCTTCACGGCCGCGTTATCCACTACAGCCGCAAAGTGGAAACACCCCAAAGGTCCATAAGCAAGATGTGGGCTATCCAAACTGTGAATCGTTTTCAGCCATGAGAAGGAATGAGGTGTAGACACGTCTACTGCACAGATACAGCAGACACAAAAGGACACGTGTTGTAGGACTCCACTCACGTGACACAGTCAGGAAAGGCAAACCCAGGAGACGGGAGGAAGGCCGGTGGTGGCCAGGGATCTGGGGCTGTGGGAATTGGGACCAGCTGCTAATACGTACAGGTTTCTTCCCAGGGTGATGGAGCTGTGCTGGAACGGACGGACGCTGGTAGTGGTTACACAATATATACATACGCTCAGGCCAGCTGAACCGCACAGAGGAAAGTGGTAAATTTTAAGTCATGTAAATTATGTATCAATAAAAACAGCCAATGAAGATACACACTGAAATATTTACAGATGAAATGCCATCTGGGATTTGCCTCAAAAAAAAATTGTGAGGAAAGGCCGGAAGAGGTGAACAGACTGGCTGGGGGCTGCTAACTGTGTGAGGTGGGGATGGAAACACCAGGGTCATCAAGGCATTCTTCCCACTCTTAGATGCACTTGACATTCTGCATTATAAATTTATTATTCTCTTTTAAGTTTATTTATTTTGAGAGAGAGAATGTGTGTGTATAAGCGGGGGAGAGACAGAGAGAGAGAGAGAGAGAGAGAGAGAGAGAGAGAAAGAGAGACAAAGAGTGTACCAAGCAGATAGCATGGAGCCAGATGTGGGACTTGAAGTCACAAACCGTGAGGTCACGACCTGAGCCAAATTCAAGAGTCAGTCACTTAATGGACTGAGCCACCCAGGGGCCCGCCCCTATGAAATTATTTTTAGAAGAAGAACTAAGCAAAGCTTTTTAAAAGGGATATTGAGGAGTAGTTATTATAAGGCTACATTATCAAAGGTGGTGAACTGTGTCGGGACGGTGTTGGAACAGAAAATAACGTGCAGTAACAGAGACGAGAATATCATATGAAAGGTTTGGCATTTCAAATTAGTGAGGAAAAAAGTAATTTGGGTGCCTGGCTAATCCTTTGGGAGAAAAATAAATCGGTAATAGACTTACCTAGTACCATACATGTAAACAAACAAGAAAAAAAATTAGGAAATATCAATGAATATGTCATCTCAGGGGAAAATTCTCCTAAGTCTAAAAACAAAGACAGGGGGTGCCTGGGTGGCTCAGTCGGCTGAGCGTCTGACTTCGGCTCGGGTCATGACCTCACGGTTCGTGAGTTCGAGCCCCGCGTCGGGCTCTGTACTGACGGCTCGGAGCCTGGAGCCCGCTTCGGATTCTGTGTCTCCCTCTCTCTCTGCCCTTCCCCTGCTCGTGCTCTGTTTCTCTCTCTCTCAAAAACAAATAAAAACATTAAACAGTTGAAACAAAAACAGATCTTAGAATTTTTAATACCACAAACTGAGAAAAATGAGTGCTGACATACGGCAAGGGGTTAGTATCTCAAGGGGAAAGAGGGGGTATTTCAATGAAAAACATTTAAAACATAACTAGATAATGCACAAAAAAAGAAATATAACTGCCCGACCACGCAGGGCTCCTTTCTGCGCTAACACCCAAACAGTTTCTGCTCCCGAGAAGCCCCCTCGTGAGTGTGGACGCAGGAAGTGAGGGGCGCTGTCCACAAGCCCTGAGGCCCCGGGCTAATTCCCTTCCTGCCCTTGACTGTGTGGGCCCAGGTCTGTGACCTGTGCCGACAAATGCCGTCTAAATAATAATTGTTATTGTCTGACGTAAACCATTTCCTTTCCTCACGCTCTATCAGAAGATACACAAGTTGGCCCCAAGTTTTTGCAGAAAACTCGGCAAAAGCTGTTAAAAAGTGAGGACGCCGACTCGGCAGTTACGCTTACAAAAGTTATTATGGGGAAGTAATCACACAATGAGAAACTCATTCACCGGGATGTTCATCACAGCAATGTGCGTACATCCGAACAAGTTAGGAGCTACCTGAACACAACAACACAGGATTAGTTAAATTGTGGCATGCCCATAAGGTAGAGCGAGATGCGACTCTCCAGGCTAATTTGGTGAAAACCAGTACTGTGTTTGCATAGGATCTCGTCTTGTGTCAGTGTATAGGCATCCACACATCCACACGGATCCGGGAGAAGACAACCCGAAAGTTTACATGTTACCACGGTAACAGCAGTTGCAGCTGAGTTTGGGACAGTTAATAAGAGTTGCTGTGGTGGTTTTTGCTTCCCCTCGTTCATGTGTATTTTCCATTTTCCAGAACGATATGCTTTTTAAATGTGAGAAAGTACAGAAAGCATGAGAAACAGGGGCGCCCGGGGGACTCTGTCAGTTGAGCGTCCAACTCTTGATCTCGGCTCAGGTCACGATCCCAGGGTCGCGGGACGGAGCCCGGCGTCGAGCTCCGTGCTGAGTGCGGAGGCTGCTTGGGATTCTCTCTCTCCTCTCTCTCTGCCCCTCCCCTGCTCACACGTGCGATCTCTTTCTCTCTAAAATAATAAGCAAATACATAAAACCATCTCTGAAGCTAAAAAAATTAAAAATGACACCAATGTATTGTTTGTGTATCTGCACCTCAAATTTCCCATAAAATGACTGCATATTCTCAGGATCCTGCCCAAAACAGACTATTCTCCCCCTGGCGGTAAAAAGACTGAGGGACCCAGAGCCGCGAGGTGGCCTGTGCTCCAGCCCCGGCTGTCCTTCCGTGAACCCCGGAGAGAGGGGGGCCCCGGCCAGGGTGCCGTTAGACAGCCGCCCCCCGCGAGGTCTGCTCCCTGCTATGACACAGCTGTTCCCTCAAATGCTACTTCTGTGTGTGGAAAGCCACAGTTGCCACGTTTTCATAATTCACGAACCTCACGAGCACTGTGCAGTCACCCGTCAGAACAGAGCCATGTGTCACGGGAATCCTATGTGCTGAGGACACCGAAATGCTGCAACTTATTTAAAGATAAGTTTTTCAAGTTGGGCTTCTAAGTCGTTTTCAAAGAAACTGAGCAGGACTCAAATTACAGCCCAACTGTCACATTCCTGCACTGTGACCGCACCGTGCTCGAGGCTGGAGGCCATGGCCGTGAGTGTTTGCAGAGCCGAGAGCCTTGCCAGACCACCGGGAACAGATGCCCGCAGCAGCCAGAGAGGAGGCCCACACCCGCCAGTCACGACAGGCGCCGTCCCCCGCGGCCAAAGCTACGAGCAGCTGCGTCGGTCACACCGACGGGTCCTGCGCCACGGCTCCCGCCCCAGAAACCTCACGCACGGCCGGCCGTATGGGAGGCCGCGGCGAGCCCGCGGGGCCAAAGTCAGACACTGCCTCTGTCTTCCCACTCCACCCACGTGCAAATTCACAGACACGTCTACCCCTGACTGCTACCGCCAGCCCCTCCGCCGTCCCACACGAGCAGCCGCAGGACGGGAGCGCACGGCCTCCACTGTGCAAAACCATGGCACACGCTCGGCTCTGCTCCTGGGGTTTCGTGCGCGCACTCACGGGCGGTGGGTGCCGGGCTGAGGGTGTTTGCGGCCGGGTCACGGGCCCGGTCCTGGCAGCAGGTCGGAGCTCCCGGGGCCCTGCCTCCCCGCCGCCCCTCGCGGACAACGCACACGACCGCGCCACGCTGTGACTTAAACGAGAACAGGACAGCAAGTACCAAGAGGTTGAGTTCTAAAGTTGTCCTGAGCCGCACGTCTGAATTCCACCGCTAGGGAACTGCTTTTCTGTAAAACACGTGCAAACGTAACACCACGCACCACGGTTTCCAAAGTAACAGCGACATCTGTGTTTTCTGGACTCAAAAGCAATATTCGACCTTCAGCCTGTCTACTCGCGGAGCTCGTCTGTGCGGATCTTCGCCTCCGACCAGTAAAGGACGTCAGTGTGAACGCTCAGCCCTGACTCGCGTCCGCCACGCCGCCTCGCCGCATTCGCAGTCCTGGATTCCACAGCGGTTGTCTCCACACGCGCTCTCTCCCCACGTGGACGCGAACAGAATCGGACCTTCCTGCCGCCATCACGCCGCGGCAGAAACACAAGGTGAGCTCTGCGGCTTTGTGCTTAGCATTTCTCCGCCGTCACCGTGCTCCCGTGGCGGCACGCTCGTGGCCCGTTCCCGCGGCAGCCAATCCCACCTGGCTCCCACCGTGGCCGTCCGTCACGCCGGCGTGCCATCGAGCACCTCTGGACGGTCAGACGGCCGCCCACCGCGCGGGCCGTGCATCTGCGGGCAGAAGAGGGGGGCCGTCGGCCGGGCGTACTTCTGCCCTCGGGTCGTGGGGTCCACGCAGGCGCCCACAGGGCACTTTGGCGTCAAAGGGCAGAAGAGGGCCGTTCGCTCCCCGCTCACTCTGCCGCAGAGCCTACCTTCGAAAGTTCGTCAGCTTGGGTCACACGAAACTCAACAGCTTTACGTGCATTTTCCAATTCTCATATGACAAACGCGCGTCTGTCAGGGTGGGCGGGTAACATACGTCCTTTTCACCGTGCGTTACCTGAAATGAGAATGTCAGGCTCGGGCTCCCCGCAATGCCTCACCGGGGCCCCCGGGACAGTCACACGGACGGAGAAGTAAGTGCTCAGGATGAGGTTATGCCCAAGAGGGGTTATCGCTGGACCTGCGTCACGATGCAGCCATCGAGCTGCCGACATCGCTCCGACGGGTACCTCTGAGCCCCCGCAGGGCAACGCGCTAGACGGGGTGGGGGTAGGGTTCGTGGGGCGGGACAGTGCAGAGTGGGAGCAGGGAAGTAAAGTAAGGTTTACAGAGGGGCTGGGGGAGGCTCAGCGCCCGGGAGGGAGCACGGCCTGAGGGGCGCAAGCCTGGGCAGGCGGGGTATGGAGGGGCAGATTACCGAGGGGACAGGGGACAGCATGTCTTCCAGAAGGAAGAAATGGGCCAGCTGTGTGCGAGGACGTGGCTTGTGGGAAGGTCACAGCACGGCGGGGCCAGCGAGTGACCGGAGGAGAGGAGGTGAGGCCGAGGGGCCAGTGGCAGACACGAGAGGAGTCTTGTCTCCCACGCCCACGAGCCAACTACGGAGATGTGCCTGCGTGGGCGGGACAGAGGGGACGAAACAGGGACCAGTGGGACTCCTTCCCTCTCCTGAGCAAGAGCCCTGAGAGACGTGGCCAACTGGAGCCAAGGCCTGCCTTTAAAAGGAAACACGTCCCCGTGCCCACACAGGAAACTTAGAGGCAGTTGGCACACGGCGAGACTCCACGTCTGGGCACCGCACGCAGTGGCACCACGGGGACAGGAAATAGTCCCCCGTTCTCAGAGAGCCACCACACGCCAGGCCCAGGCTCCCACCCCCCAGTGCTTGGGGGGGACGACGGCCTCGGGGAGCACCTGTGGACCCCCGACAGGGAGTGATCCCCAAGATGTCAGCGCCCACATGCACACATTTCCTGCCCGCGGTCCCACCCACAGCCGCCGGCACAACCACAGATGACAGTGAAGAGTGGACATCCTGCCCTTCTTCCTCTGTCCGTCAATCAAGAAAGATTAGCTGTGGGTCTTTGTAGATGGACTTTATCAGGCTGGGGAAGTTGTGTGGTCACTGCTGTTTGAATCATTCATAAACGGGCCATCATTTTGTCGAATGATTTTTCTGTGTCTGTGAGACGACCGCATGCTTTGTTTTATTTGTTGATCGGATGTATTGTGTTAATTTGTTCTCATTTGTTAACCTGACCTTGCGTTCCTGGGATAAAGCTCACTTCTATATATGGAGGCATTTGATTCGCTAGTTATTGAGGATTTTTGCAGCTACATTCATGAGAAACACTGGTGCTGGTTTTCTCTTCTGATTTTGTTAAATCTGTAATCAGGGTGATACTGGCCTCATTGAGGAAGTTCTGGTGTCCCCTCTAATCTCTTGGAAAAGTTTGTGAAGTGTCATTAATTAATTCTTCCTTAGATGTTTGGTAGGAGTCACTGGTGAACTCATCTCGTCCTTTGTGTGTCCTATTTCCTTTGTGGGAAGTTATTTGTTTAATCATTCTTCTGAACTCTTTAGTTGTTATAAATCTCTTAAATTTTCCTATTTATTCTTAAGTCGCTGTCAATAATTTGCACCTTTCTCTGAATTCTTCCATGACTCAGGCTACCCACCCTCCTCACCTCCTCCTGCCCACAGCTCGTCAGCGAGGTCAGCAGCGTGTCCGTACTTCTGCTTTCAGTACCTGGAGCCTCCTCTCTTTTTCCTTGGTCAGCTCCCTACTTGGTAACTTCGCCGATTCCAACATCTGGGTACCCACATTTCTCAGCCAGGTAAAACTTGAAATTACAGCAGACCTTGTAATATGGGAGGTGAGGGGTGATGACCTCTGCCTAGTCAAATATACACATATAACTTGTGACCCCCCAAAAACCTAAGCACAACAATCTAACGTTGACCGCAAGCCTTACCAGTAACATAAATGGTCCATAAAAACATATTTTGTATATGCATTACATACTGTATTCTTACAATAAAATACGCTAGAGAAAAGAAAACGTTACCGAGAAAATCATACGAGAAATACCTTTACGGTATGTACTGTATTTATTGAAAGAATCCACGTCCAAGTGGACTGGCACGGTTCAAACCTGGGTGGTTCGTGGGTCGCCTCTATTTGCAGTTTCTACTCATCTATAAGGCTATTTTCGTATGAAAGATTTCCATAAATGTCTTTTGAATTTTTCTGTGAACCATTTAAAGTATAATTTTATAAGATGACTTATGTAACCATTCAGAGGTAAGATTGTAAATCGCCCAGAAAGACCACCATAGTTTGGTGGGCGAACAGGACTGACAGGACCCTGGGGACTTCCTGATACTTGTCCTGCTAAGAACTGGCTCTCTAATGTTCAGTAAGTCCCATTTTCTTTGGGCTACAGATAGAATCAAGTGATTTCAGGGCCCCACCTGTGACTGATACTTAGTCATCGATTTGTCACCCGGCAGTACGGCGTGCTCCTACATTCCCATCGGTGCCAAAGGGCAATGAGGGCCAGCGGATAAAACCGTTCAGAAGGGAAGAGCGAACACAGGTCTCCTGGCACGCCAGCCGTAAGGTAGCGCTGCCTGGTGACCATCTTCCTCCTTCACCATTTATTTTAAAACTCAAAGACTTACTGGGGCGCCTGCGTGGCTCAATCGGTTAAGCGTCCGACTTCAGCTCAGGTCACGATCTCGCGGCCCGTGGGTTCGAGCCCCACGTCGGGCCCTCTGCTGAGCGCTCAGAGCCTGGAGCCTGCTTTGGATCCTGTCTCCCTCTTTCTCTGCCCCTCCCTCTCTCTAATATAAATAAACATAAAAAAAATTATGGAACTCAGAGACTTGTTATTAGCTTCTCTTGGGTCCGACAACTGAAAGGCATCGGAGCCATGCAAGAATACCTTGAAGTATTTCCATTTCCTAAAGTTAGCAAAAGGGAGAAAAAAAAGACTCATATTTAGAAATTCCTTTCCCTTTCTTTCTTTTATAGCCAGACATAAATCATGGAAAAGCAAAGGCAAAATTAAAAAACAATGAGACATTTTCCAGTAGTTCACTTATCCCAGGAAATGAGGCATGGTAAGTGTGGCCCAGATGTACTTAAACAGCTTAGACAACCGCACTCTGGCTTTAAGATGCGGTGGATGAGCGGAGGGCGGGCTGCCTGCCTGATCGAAGACCACCCACACCTGGCACGAGGCACAACTGGGCAAGGGAGGAAGGGACAAGAAGGGAGGTCAAAGGGGAGGTTCAGAGGGTCCCACGGCCTCCCGCAGATTCGCGTCTACACTGTTGATGAATACACGAGTCTGCGCCCAGTGTACTCCCACCGGCCACGCTGGCCCGCAGCCCAGACTGTCTCCGGCAAGCCCTGCGCCCCCACCCCCTTCCACTTATGGAGATCAGGACACATAAGCGCACCCAAGAGTCGGGCTCACGTCACAGAGGCCACGGTGTGCCCGCGAGACACCATCTCTGGAAAATACGAAAGCATCCTTCTGTGCCAGTAGCTAAAACAGGCCCCAAAGGAGTCAGATGATGGCGGAGGGGAGGCGCCTTACTCACAGTCCCGGCGGAGGGGAGGTGCTGTGCTCGGGCCCAACAAACAGTGGACACTGCACTTGTTTCTGACTGGAACACTTTCTCCTTTTGAGATTCTCTTTGGAGGAAGCTTCCGGAAACATAGTCGCAAGCCTTATATCAGCCACCTCTGCTGGGAGTGTCAGCGCACACGCTCTCTGTCCTCCTCCCCGACCCCACGTGGGCCGGCTGCTGGCATGCACAGCCACTGCGGATTTGCAAATTGTGTCATTATCGTTACGAACGTGGTTCTAGTCGTTGTCACTCTAAGTCTCGGTGTCATTCTAGCTTTCTGAGTATCCCACCAAAGTATGGAAGCGATGAAACTGGCCTAGTCTGACCTGCATTGCTTCAGCATGAAGACAAAGTGGCCTAAAAAGCAGGGTCTTTCATTCCGGCTAACCCGCCCCAAAATGCATGACAGCGTTCATCTCTGCAACCAGTGCCATCAAGTGTCTGGGCCGAGCGTGGCCGCAGGCTCTGGGGCTGAGGCAGCTCAGCTCACAGACTGATCGCTCAGGAAGTAAATCGGGCCCGCGGGAACGGGAGCTCTTCCCAGGCCCCGGGGGTACCGGCCCTGCTGAGACCAGGGCCACGCAGAGGCCCCGGAGAACAGGCGGAGGCCAGACACGCCCCGGCAGCCCTGCAGGTGCCTCCCCGGGGTCTCGGAGTCAGACACGGGCTTCGGTCGCACCGTGGCCAGCGGTCACGTTGTGAGGGTGGCACTCCGGACGAAGCCACGACTCCCGGGCCCATAGGTCGCAGACGTGTGTCACATGCAAACCGGAAGACATCCTGCTAATAGCATCACGTGGTCCAGGAAATCCCGGATCTGTTTCCCGGGAGGCTGGTCATCACCTGCCTTCTTCCCTTCCCCTGGAGCGCCCCTGGTGTCCCAGTAGTTGGGACAGAAACAGGTCACCTTCCGCCCAGCATTGGGGCACAGCCCCTGCCCTCACGTCTACTCCACCGGAGGAGCAGTGAGGAGCACGACCAAGGGGCAGCACACAGGGCGCATTTAGAGAACTCTGTGCCATGACAGAGAGAATATGGGGACACTACAGAGATAGGGATGGGGGGCTGGAGTTCTCTGTGAAGTTATGATCTATGAACCACGATCTGAAAGACAAGAAGCCGTTCATAAGGAAGTTTCTGAAAGATCATTCTAGTCAGGGAGTATGGCAAGTGCCAAAGTCCCAGAATTGGAAAGCCTGGTATGAAATAGAGACCCCTGTGGATGGAGCCTGTGGGACAGGGGGGAGGGAGGAGGGGCTGGAGGGAGCGGGAAGGAGGGGAGGGACTGAATGGCTGGCAGGGACAGGGAGGGGACCGGAGGGGGCAGGGGCTGGAGAGGGGGGGAAGGAGAAGCTGGTGGAGGCGGGGAGGGGGCCAGAGCGGGGGAGGTGGGAGCCTGGGGAGAGAGGGAATGTGGGTAGAGCCTATCTGACACCCAGGAGGCGGAGAGGGGGCCGGAGAGCAGGTGGGGGTGGGGGAGGGGAGAGCTGGGGAGGCCTGGAGGAGAGGTGGTTGGAGGTGGCGGGGAGGAGGTAGGAGGGAGGGAAGCGGCAAGGAGGCCGAGGCAGGGGAGTGGGAGGAGGGGGAGCGAGGACGGGAAGGAAGAGGGTGGGAGCTTGGGGGAAGCCAGAAGGAGGTACCGGCAAAACTACGTTGAGGAGCGTGTGGAGCACGTGGCCAAGAGTCCTTACTTTGAAGACACCACCGTGTACGGAAATACTTACAGCCAGAAGTACACGGTACCAGGATTTCCTTCCGAATACTTCGGTGCGTGCTGGGGGTGGGGGAAAGGGAACGAGAGAAGACATGAGCCTCGGCTGCTGATGGGCACATGGGGCCCGTTATATGCGGAGCGTGTGCTTAAACTTTTCCATAACAAAATACTTGAGGTCGTGAGGCAGGGTGGCCAGACTCCGGTGGCCACGCAGGTCCCGGGGGGACAGTGAATCCACACACAGGTCACCCTCCAGTCCTGCTTGGGGTGGAAACTCCTTGACAACAGGATATACTCCTCTAAACCACTGAAACTGGTATAAAGCTCCCTGTTACATTGAGCTAAAATCAGTCTTTCTGAGACTTCCAACACAGGACCTGACTCAGTGAGGCAGAGGCCGCAGGTCAAGGAGGCAGTGGGCTCATCCACCAAAGAATTCTTTGAAGACCTGAGGGCAGCTATCCTGCCTCTAGAAGCCAAGGTTCCGACCCTTTGCACCACTCTTAGAACCAAACGGGGATATCATCCTTAGAAAGAGCTTCCCACCCCTTTTTCTCCTCTGTCCCCAAATCCGGTTGGCTTAGCTCCCCTAAGGGACCCCGCCATTCCATCAAGGGCTCCCCCGTTTCTGGCCCATGCACACATGCCTGTGAACACAGTCCAGCTCCACACACTGAAAACCCTGCGTGCAGTGGCAATCCTCAGTCTGTCGTCTTCTTTAAAGATCAATCACACAAAAATGCCAAAGCTCATGCAATCAGTGGGCAAAAGTTTAATAATAAAGAGGATATTTACATCGTTTTTAAATATCCACCCCCAAACTGCTTAGTTATCACGAAAGGGGAAATACTGACTTTACAAAAGAGAAGCCTGATTTACAGTATCTCAGCGGACTTACGAAAGTCCACCAGGTAACTGGGACAAAACAGTATCAAGATGCTACTGATACAAGGACACACCACTTGTGTGTGACAAAGGTAGCAACCAATCGTAGAGAAGAAACTGACCTCTGGTTTTCAAAACAATCAAGGTCAAGAAAGACAAAGCCTGAGAAACTGTTCCAAGTTGGAAGAGGCTGGGAAGGCATAGTAATTCCACGAAATGCATCATCCTGGGATGGGACACGTTATAAAGGATTTGTAAACGTGACCTAGAAGTGAGCCGTGGACCAGATAAGCGGAGAACAGCATCACGTCAGTGTTACATTCCCTGACTTTTATAACATGTTCTGCGTACGTAAGAGGGTGTCACAGCTCTTAGGAAGGGCATCCTACCGTGTTCAGGCTTAAAGGGGGAAGATTTCTCCAAGGTACTCTGATGGTTTTGAAAAACAAGTTTGTATATATGCAATCCAAAGAAATACTATGCAAGCCATATGTAGGATTTAAAATGTTCTAGAAGCCACATTAAAAAATAAAACAAATGTTTTAATTTTGATATCTAACTCATACAAAATATTATTTCAGCACATAATATAAAATTAATGAGAAAATTTGTATCATTTGTACCAAGTCTTTAAAACCTGATGTGTATTTTAGATTTATAGATCATCTGTGTATTTTAGATTTATAGATCATCTAGCCAAACCTCAAGCACTTAACAGGTACAGGCAGAGATTAATGAGGAAGGATAGACAAATAACAAGTCAATTAAAAATGGTATAAAATAAAATTATTCTTTAACCTGGGTAAAACTACATAGAACATTCATGTGTTAATCTTGCAATTTTTTTGAAGTTTTATATAGTTATTTAGAGAGAGCAGAGGAGAAGCAGAGAGAGAGGATCCCAAGCAGGCTCCGCACTGTCTGCACAGAGCCCAACGCAGGGCTCGAACTCACGAACTAGAACCTTGAGATGGTGACCTGGGCTGAAACCAAGAGTCAGATGCTTAACTGACTGAGCCACCTGGGCACCGCCCCCCCATTCTTGCAATTTTCATGTAAGTTTCAAACAATATCAGAATTTTAAAATAACAATAAAAATCAAGTAACAAAATGTGGTAAGAGAATACAATAAACAAATTCATGCCAATACATTTCAAATCTTAGCAAATGCACAAATGCCCAAAAAACTTCTTACCAAAATCAATCTAAGAAATTATTTAAAGCCAACACAATCCTATCATAAAACATCAGTCCCTAAACTTTTTGGTCTTAATACCCCTTCGTACTCTTAACATTTATTATTGAGAACCACAAGGACCTCTTGTTTATATAAGTTGTATCTACCAATAAATTAAAACTGAGAATTTAAAAATACATTTATACTTTAATTCTCCTAGCAATGATAACTCCATTATATTTTTACACAAGTAACCTCTTTTATGAAAAATAACTATGTTTTCCAAAACAAAAATAAACTTAGCAAGATGCATGGCATGATCTCTGGATTCTCAGGCCTGCCACTGCACTCAGTTTGTTGCGATACGTCATTTTGGTTAAAGACTATTTGGAAAGGAAGAACTACTCTTAACAGTCCTTTCAGATAATTGCAAATAATCTCCAAAATATGATGAGTGCATGTTTCTTAAAGGCCATGTGAATTGTGGAATCTGAAACTGTATCGGTGAATGTATTCTGACCCATTAAAATCTACTGGTCTATCTTCCACTGTGAGTGAAAGGGTCTTTACCACCGCATGCTTTTGTTAACATCATGCATTAATCGTGTGAAAAATACAGTTCACTTGGTTATGCAGACCTTCACATCTTGATACATTACATTATGCGATGTCAAAATACCACAATTCACCATATCAACAAGCTAAAAAAAATCGCATGATGCCAGTTGATACTGGAAAAGCATTTAGCAAAAGCCAACACGCACTGATGATAAAAGCTCTCGCAATTTAGGAGAGCCTGGTAAAGAGCATCTACCAAACACCGGAGCTGACACCACGTTAATGTGAAGGACAGAATGCTCCCCCCGACTGGGGCGCTGAGGGATGTCTGCTCCTGCTCAACACGGCGTTGGAAGCTCTGGCAATTGCAGTCAGGCAAGAGTGAGACAGAAAACACATGCGCTTGCAGGGAGGAAGCAACACTGTCCCTATTTGCAGATGCCATGATCGTCTACACAGAAAATCCAGCGACTCTACAAAAAACAAACAACAGCCAGAAGTAACTCCCAGAGCTCATAAGTGAACCCACCGAAGTCACGTCACACAAAATTCAATCTCACCTCATATACTGATAATGGCCATGTGGAAAACGTTAAAAGCAGTATCGTTTATAGTTACTCTAGAAATGATACACCCAGTATAACTTTTAGAAGCATCTGCAGTGTCTGTAAGCTGAACGTTACAGTATACTGACAGGGGAGATCAACGTAAGTGGAAGGACAAACCATGTTCATGGATTGTTAGACTCATCAGAGTAAAAATGTCGATTATCCCCAACTTTATGTGCGTACGGGTTGAATACAATCGCTGTGAAAACCTCAACAAGGACTTGTGCAGACACAGCTTATTCTAAAATTTATATGGCAGGGCGTATGCTCTATGACAAGGAAGACAATCTTGACAAACACAGTAAAGTGACAGGAGTCACTGCAGCTGGTAACCTAGCTACTGTTGAAGGACGATACATCGTGTCCAATCTGAGTTTTCTGGAAGAATAAGAGGGGGTTCTACACAGAAAAATCACTAAATGCTGTTCATCAAGTTACAAATTCTAAAAAGAAGGGGCACCTGGGTGGCTCAGTAAGTTGGGCATCCAACTCCAGCTCAGGTCATGATCTCACGGTTTGTGGGTTCGAGCCCCCCATGGGGACACTGACAACACAGAGCCTGCTCCAGATCCTGTCCCTGTCTCTCTGCCCCTCCCTTGCACACACGCACTCTCTCTCTCTCAAAAATAAACAAACGTGAAAAAAAACAAAAAAATTATATTCTCTATAAACATAAAAAACATTTGATAAAACAACACGATTCATGCTTAAGACACGTTGAGTCCGACAGCGACTGTCTGTCAAAAGCCATTCTCAGGGTGCTTGGGTGGCTCAGTAGGTTGAGCATCCAGCTTCGGCTGGGGTCATGGTCTCACGGTTCATGAGTTCGAGCCCTGCCTCAGGCTCTGTGCTAACAGCTTGGAGCCTGAAGCCTGCTTCGGATACTGTGTCCCCCTCTCTCTCCGCCCCACCCCTGCTTGTGCTCTGTCTCTTTCAAAAATGAATAAACATAAAAAAAATTAAAAATTAAAAAAAAAAAGCCATCCTCAACAGGCAGGCACCGGAAACTTCCTTCCAGGCCAGGCCTCTTCCCGCACTTCTGCTCAGGCTCTCGGACAGGGCGACCAGGAAGGCAGATCTAAAGTGCAGACACGGGTGAAGCAAAGCTCCTACACAGACGCTACAGTGTCACTCCACGCCGACAGGAAAGAGCCACCGGCCCCTGGAAAGAGAGGGCGAGGGCGGGATGAGGAGGCGGGGTCCCCAGACCCACCGGGTGGTGACACCAGTGACACTGTCTGATCCTGTAACGGTGGCACACGTCACAGCACATTTGTCCCAACCCAGCACGTCCAACACTGAGGGCGGGCTCTGGGAGACGTGTCCGTGCACGTGGTTCGGGGACCGCAACAAGGCTCCCGTGGAGGGTGACCCTAACGGGGAGGGTCTGTGGTGCGTGCACGCATTCCCGACAGTCACAGGCGACACACGTCTAGGGTAAGGTGAGGAAAGGACCCACCTCCCTCTGCAGAGGGACTGGGACGGCAGCCAGCGCCCTCCATCAGCCCAGCTTAAAGCGCTCTCTTCTCAACAAATACCTGCCATTTGTTCCTGGCAGCCTGGCCTACAACCGGGCCTCCCGTGCTGGGCGGACACCTGGGGCGGGGCGAGGCTCACGTGGGCGGCGCTCTGGACCCCTGCCAGCAGTGTCCACGGCCCCATCCCCGGAGGGACCAGCGACAGCGCTGCGGTGTCACCCACCTGGCGGGAGCCGACAGGACAGCTCTCCCAGGCCGCTCCCTCCTCGCCATCCAGGAGCCCTCACTGGGAGGCAGGGCCAGCCACCCAGCTTCAGCTTCGGCGACAGACACCTGCAGGGGCAGGGGCGGGCAGTGCCGCCCCTCCCCCGCGGGCCCCGGCGGCGGCCCCTCTTCTGGGGCCCACCCCCCCCCCCCCCCCCCACACACACACAGCACCGTGCAACTTGCACATGTGGGTTAGGGCTCTGCCCTTGTGCCCCCGCGTGAGCCCTGGAGCAGAGCTTCTGTGGGTCCAGGGGGCACGAGCGGCCTGGACCCGAGGACAATATTCGGAAAGAAATCTCGTGGGAAAACCCCCACCTCGCTCGCCCCGCACCCCACGTGGTCTTCACCGCAGAGACTTCGGGGCGTCCCTTTGGTCTGTCCCGGGACGGGTGGGGTGACGCCCCAGTTCTGGGCTGTTTCTTCCAGGTCAAGGGGAGCAGATGAGTAGCCCTGAGTGACTGTCGACAGCTGTTTCTCTCGAGCTCCAAAGCGGTCGGAGTTGGCACTGAGTCCTTTCCCTAAAATTTCTGAATTCTTCACCCTGAATCGGCACGTGCACAGTGTCCCATCCAAACTGGAAGGTGACGTAAGACCACGAATGCCAAACAGACTCTTGTGACACGAGGTCAGGGTCTTTTCCGTGTGAGGCAGCACAGCTTTCCATCAGTGCTGACGCCCTAAGGGTTAGCCCAGGGTACACAGCAGACAGATCGTGTGGCCAACCTCTAGGCAGCCGGGGGAGAAGAGTCGTTCGGTTTGACAGGCAGTAAAGAAAACGCTCATCACTCTATTTGTGTTAACTGCTACTTTCCGTGCAACTACCAACCAGTTATTGGAATTTAAAATACACAGGACAGGGGCACCTGGGTGGCTCAGTGGCCTAAGTGTCCACCTCGGGATTTCGGTTCAGCTCACGATCTCATGGTCCTCGAGAGCGAGCCCTCTACATCAGGCTCTGCCCTGACAGCGTGGATCCTGCTTGGGATTCGCTCCCTCCCTCTCTCTCAAAGGGGCTCTCTCATGAGCCCCTTTCTCGCTCATGAACGTGCTCTCACTCGCTCTCGCACTCTCTCACTCAAAATAAACTTTCAAAAAATACACAGAATTGTTCATCTATTGCAGAAGTGGCTGAAGTAGCCGTTTGTAACGTACAACTGTCAGGCTAAAATTGGTACTTAGATGTTATTTAGAACATCAAGGCTTGTGGCCTGTCGCTGGCTGTGGCTTGGCTCTAGCCTGAGGTGAACCAAGCTTGGTTCTAGCCTGAGGTGAACCGTAGGCACACACAGCACCGTGGAGTCACGTGGCACACCCGAGGCACAAGGACCACCTTTCCAGGTGTAATCCCAGCACCATTTCCAGCCTATGAGGCAGTTTTGCAAACTCAACCTGTCACCTCAGTGGAGACCTGAGCTCCAGAGGCGAGCAGAAGCCTATGTTTTGGTCAGGAATAAACACTGTTGTCGTGGTGACTGCAAGAAAGCACCTCCAGTGCACCATGATCCAAAATGGCGCCCAGGACTGAGGCAGCCTGATGACCTCGGTGCACTGACCTCAGGCGGGTCCCACGGGGGACCCGTCACAGGACGGTGAGCCCAGTCCGAGCTTCAGCCGCCTCGTTCACGAGTCCAGCCTGTGCACCAGGAGTTAATTTCAGAGCAATCCTCGAGAAGAAATTGAAGAGAGACTCTTGAACGTGAACGACCGCTTGCAGACGAGCATCTGGCCGCAACCGCGAGTGACGTTTCCGGCAACAGTCCCACCTTCGTGTGGACCCACTGCCTCTGCGGGGTAGCTGCTCCAGGCCTGCGCATCTCCCTGCTCTGGGGTTGCCTCAACCCAAACGGTGGGTTGGCAAGAGCACAGCAGCCAGTGGAAGCCCCACAGGGCCACAGAAGCACCCAGAGCGTGACGGGGTGCGTGCCACGGAGGACGTGTCCTCGACACCCCCCTCCCACCGTGGCGCGAACCACCCCTAGCGACCTGTGGACACAGGCTCCAGTCAGCGTCCGAGTGGCCAGAGAAGAATGCACCTGGCAAATGTGATTCCCTCTGGTAACACGTGAACAGAGGCCAGAAGTGTCCCCTGGTTGAAGTGACATCTAAATGCAGAGGCCCCGCTTTTGTTCACTTTTCCCATCCCGGTTTTAGGAAAAGTAGTCTAAAGTTGGGTGTCTGGGTTCACTGCAGTGGCTGCATTTCTTTCCTTCCTTTTTCTTCCTTCCCTCCTTCCCTTTCTCCCTCCTTCCCTCCCACCTTCCTTCCTCCCTCCCTCCTTCCTTCCTCCCTCCCTCCTTCCTTCCTTTTCTTTCTTTCCTTCCATTGGGAGGAGGGACTTTATTTTTCATTTCATGGCTCTTTCCTTAACAGTGATACTAAGGCATATGGACAAGAGCTGACTAGAAGACCCCCTCTGACGAGATCTAACTGTGTCTGAGTCCTGGGGGCAGACAGCCTTGCTGGTCTGAATACTCACCGCAGCCCCAGTAACAACTCTGTGACTCTGTGCTCAGGTGTTGGGAGAAAGGAGAGTTGGGGACCACTCTGCATAGCTTGTCCAGATGTCTCCAATTCTTATGTTTTAATGAAATTACTTTGTGATTCTGCTTTAATTTTCTATAATTTATCCTGTGTTTATTTCGTTTTCTGAATGTGAAAATGGATTTAAACTTAAAGCACCATGGACTCTTTAGAGCTTCACCATTTAACAGATTCAATGCCAACAGCCCGCCAGCTCCTCCACGCGGATGTGCGTCTGTGCAAAGACACTGCCGAATGAACGCGCGTGACTAACCATCACTGAGCGTGCACACGGCCCCCTTCTGTGTCTGACGTGCTCATCCTGGAAACTCCAAGGAAGCACACCCGCGTCGTCTGAGCACGTTTTAAAACAACTGGCAGACGGAGATTATCGCGGAGCGCCTCAAGTTCCCCTGTTGTTCTACTTGAGTAGAATTTTAAGTTCTTTAGACTCTACTGTGCTCCCACTTGTGGTAAAGAATCGTCGATATTCAACACACAAATATCTTTGATGGCAGGTAACTGGCGCCCCTCCTGCTGAATGGTTTGCCCGCTTGAACTGAAGGCAGTCAGGCTCCTGAGACACTGAGTGATCCGAGCCTCTGCCCATACTGAGCTCTCCGTAGCCACGGCCACAACTGGAGCCTCAGCACCTGCACTGGCATCACGGCTCCCCATGGGCAGTGTGGCAGCCTGTGGGCCCCGGAGGCACACGGTCTTGGCATCTCGTCTTCCGGCAAACCCGGAAGCCACGTGGGACAGAGCTGGGAGGGGTGCCTGGGTCGCAAGCACAGGGGCGGGTTAGGGGACACGCAGCAGGAAAGTGCCACGAGCCACGCCACACTTCGGGTCCAGGAACAGAAAAACCAGCCCCTCGTGTCCCTTCCAAGATGCTGCCGTTCTAGTTCAGCTCAGACTGAACATCAACAAAGAGAGGAACAAACGGGCCGTGATTATCTGAGGAGGGAAGCCGTCGCCGAGAGGAACGCTCTTCCCACTTGAGGTGACCACGGAAGCTGGACAGCGAAGTCCACGCATCTGAGGCTTACGGCTTCAACCCCGAGGTCTGGAAGAGCTTCGCGGCTCGGCAGGACAGACGGGCAGACGGACGTGGACGTGTGCGGCTCAAGGAAACCTGACGGTCTGTGCGAGGATAAGAGGTGTGCCGCGAACACCAGCAATTCCTCTGACCGAGGAAATGCGAAAAAGAGGCGTAACCTGCCGGCAACGTGCTTTCCTTAACGGCCCTACTTGCGACTCAAGCATCTTGGTTCAAATCGTTACTGGGAACGTGCCATTTTAAACACGAAAACAGTGTGGGATGCAGTGGGGGTACAACCAACGGGAAGTATCGGAGCAGCATGGATCCTTGGAAAACGTCAATGTCAGAGGATCCCACATCTCAAGTTCTTGGAGCCGCAAAATGAATGCCGTTCGTGCACAGCTCCTCTGTCACCGGTCCCTGTTTCTGCCACGGTGGTGGCCACACGGCCAGCCTCTGCTGGGTCAGTCATACTTCCCAAGTGGGTACGTGATGAAACCCTCCCAGGTTGTATTATAGCCTAAGTTTTAAACATAAAACACTCTGTGTTTCTAATGATTTACTATTTTGAAGGGTTGCAAAGCAGACTGCTTTCAGAGGTTAATTTTCTAGAATTCTGTGTGATGTGCGTTTTTGCATCCGTGAGATAAATGCCCTCAGATGAACAATACTGTAATTTCTAGGCAACATGGAAATGAGTAAAGATGTTAGAAATAACTGTGCTGCCATGAGACACCAGAACACAGATGGACTTACTTTACCCGAATTCAGCGAGCATCCATCTGTTCTGTTCCGGCGATCAGACTGAAGACAACACCACCCTCCCTGAGGGACTCAAATTCTAGTGGAGAAGCCGACATCTGAACCGGAAGGCTGAGGGCACAGTGCCCTGCACACTGCACACAGGTCTGTAGCTGGCGGTTCACACCTGAGGGTCAGACGCCGGCTCGACTTCACGGAAAGTCACAGAGGACGGCATTTGAACGGGGTCCGAAGGCCGACAGCGGCGGTGAGAACGCATTCCGGAGATGGTGTCCACAGAAGAGCGGGGACCCCACCGGGCTGGGCACGGAGCCCCGGGGCACAGGCCTGGATGGCGGGGTGGGAGCAGGCTCGGCGAAGCCGGATGGACCTGACTGGCCGAGCTGAGGCGTTTGGACCAAATCCACTGGGCAGTGGGGAGGAGGAAAACAATTATCACTTACATTTTCCTAAAACCTAGAAACCTAGAGGAAAAAATATAAACTGTGACGTAGAAGAAGAAAACTGTGACCATACGAGATGCGTGAGGTTGATTCCAATATAATCCGGTGATTAGACAGGGTGATTTTCCAGAACAAATCAATGAGCCTTCAATTTCACAATGGGATCACAGGAAGACTGTAAAACACTTCGGGGGTGGTGCTTGGAGAGAGAATAAGGTTCTTCACCAGACGATTACAGTGACACACATACCTTCGGGAGAATAAACCCAGTTAATGAAGCTAAACCATCTCTTCAAGTTGTAAAAGATTAAGTATTCAACAGGAGACTTCACCCACACTCTGAGAGTCAACGGATCTTCAACGAAGGCACTAATGAAATTCAGTGCAAAAAGTATTTTTAGCACGTATTACTGGAGCAAACAGATATTCACGGGAAAAAAAGAACCTTGACTAGACTTTTCTCCGTGCCCCAAACTACGTCAATGCACGGTGGCTGTGCAGGCCAGACACGTGGTGTTCTTGCCCCGCGTGACCCCTCCCCGAGGGTGGGGGGCCCTGTGCACGGAGCCTGTGCACAGTTACACCCGAGACTGCGGCACCGTCACGGGGGGAGCCGTGAGGAAGGGTCGCCAACAGGGGCCCGTTAACGGCCGATGGCCACTTCCGGTCTGTAGCCAGCAAGAAGCTGAGGCTCTTGGTCCTACAACCACACGGACCCAACCTGCCAATGACGCGACGAGCATGGAAGGAGATCCGTCCCAGGAGACCCTTGGCTGAACAAGGGCCCTGGGCAACAGCTCGGTCACGGCCGGGAGACCCTGAGCTGAGAACCCAGTGAGCCACACCCAGACTCCTGACCCACAGAAACCGTGAGAACAGACGTATGGTGTTTCAGCACAGTACGTTTTTGCTGATACAGCGGACCCGTGAATGGCGTGGGGGTTCGGGGCGCCGGCCCCTGCTGGTCGAAAGTCCACACGTAATTTTGGCTCCTTGAAAACATAACCGCTAATAGCCCGCCACGGACCAGAAGCCTGACCGCTAGTCAGTTAACACACATTCTGTGTGCGACGTGTGTTGCATATTAAGTATTCACAGTGAGGTCAGCTGGCCAAGAGTCAGCACGAGCACGGGGCTGTGCTCTAGCTCCGGGGGACCGCGTCCAGGTGGAGCCGCACGGCCCACCCCGCGTTGTTCGACGGTCCACCTACCGTTAGGGGACAAACGGGAGCAAACACAATGGGCCAGAGGTCTAAACACAAACAAAAACTTCCCGGAAGAAAACACACAGAAAATCACTGCGGGCTTTGAGTTGGCAAGATTTTTCAGACAGGCCAGAAAGCACCAACCATAAAATAAAAGTTACACTTCGTAAAAATTCAGCATTTATGTCATTAAAGGATATTATAACACAAATAGACATGCCACAGACTTGGGGAAATATTTGCAACACGTACACCTGATCTATGATAGTATCTGGAATACATTGTTTTTAAAGTTCTACAACTTGTTAATAGTAATAACAAACAATTAAAAATAAGGGCATAATCACATGATGTAGTGTTCAATATCACACATTATTAAAAAAATACAAATTAAAACCACAATAAAAATGCCACAATAGGGGCGCCTGGGTGGCTCAGTCGGTTAAGCATCCGACTTCGGCTCAGGTCATGATCTCATGGCTCGTGACTTCGAGCCTCGCGTCAGGCTCTGTGCTGACAGCTTGGAGCCTGGAGCCTGCCTCAGATTCTGTGTCTCCCTCTCCCTCTCCCTCTCCCTCTCCCTCTCTCTCTCTCTCTCTGCCTGTCACCTGCTTGTGCTCTGTCTGTCTCTTGAAAATAAACGTTTCAAAAAATTTTAATTAAAAAAAATACCACAATAGCTAAAATTAAATAGACTCACAAAACAAGGCTGCCGCAGAGTAGGCGAGAATGTGAACGGCGCCCACTCTGGAAAGCTCACGAGCGGGTACTGAGGCTGAGCACGTGGCCGCCCCACTCCCACCCTCCATCCCCCCACTGGTCCAGCAGCCCTGCCCCCATCTGCTTGCTCAGGAGAACCAGGAACGCATCACCACCAGACCTTTCCAGAAGTGGCTTTATTCACGATCGCCAAACTGATACACCAGAGGCTCCTTGGCTGACACAACAGAAAAGCTCTCCATCACATAAAGGAGTGGCTGCTGCGACACGTAATGGCACAGACAAAGGTCCCGTGGCCATGGAGTTCTGGAAACGACTGACCCCGGGACGCTCTTTGCTCACAGGTGTGGACGCGGGGACTGACTGGGAAAGGCATGTGGAAGGTCCCAGTGAAGGGAAGTCCTGCATCTGCAGGCAGCGTGGGTCACACAAGCGTGCACCTGTCCACACTCACAGACCCGCAGTCTGGATCTCAGTGAGTGTGACCACAGTACCTCTGTGGGAGGGACAGAGTCAGCCGTCCAACATGACTCAGAGCACATGCTTATTTAACACAATTGTAGATAAACCGTCAACACTGACTGCGTTCACCTTCAATCTTTCCTTTTTAATTCTTATTCAAAAAATATTTTAGTTTTGATTAAAAATATGAAAGCAATGTCTCCCAAAGAAGACATCCAGATGACCAACCGACACATGAAAAGATGCTCAACGCCACTCCTCATCAGGGAAAGACAACTCAAAGCCACACTGAGATACCACCTCGCACCGGTCAGAGTGGCTGAAGTGAACAAATCAGGGGGCTATAGCTGCTGGCGAGGATGTGGAGAAACGGGAACCCTCTTGCACTGCTGGTGGGAATGCACACTGGTGCAGCCGCTCTGGGAAACAGTGTGGAGGTTTCTCAAAAATTAAAAATAGATCTACCCTACGACCCAGCAACAGTGCTACTAGGAATTCACCCAAGCGATACAGGTGTGCTGTCTCAAAGGGGCACATGCACCCCAATGTTTATAGCAGCACTTTCAACAATAGCCTAAGCATGGAAAGAGCCCAAATGTCCATCGATGGATGAATGGATAAAGAAGATGTGGTTTATATATACAATGGAATACTACTTGGCAATGAGAAAGAATGCAATCTGGCCATTTGCAGCAGCGTGGATGGAACTGGAGGGTATTAGGCTGAGTGAAATCAGTCAGTCAGAGAAAGACAGATATCATATGTTTTCACTCATACGTGGAATTTGAGAAACTTAACAGAAGACCATGGGGGATGGGAAGGGGACAAAATAGTTACAAACAAAGAAGGAGGCAAACCATAAGAGACTCTTAAATAAAGGGAACAATCTGAGGGTCGATAAGGGAGCAGGGGTTGGGTGGCACGGAAATGGGTGATGGACATTGAGGAAGGCACTTGTTAGGATGAGCACTGGGTGTTGTATGTAAGTGATGAATCATGGGAATCTACTCCCGAAGCCAAGACTACACTGTATACACCGTATGTTAGCTAACTTGAGAATGAATTATTTTTTTCAATTTTTTAAATACTTATTTATTTTTGAGAGAGACAGAATCCAAGCGGGGGAGGGGCAGAGAGAGGGAGACACAGAATCTGAAGCAGGCTCCAGGCTTCCAGCTGTCAGCACAGAGCCAGACACGGGGCTCGAACTCACGAACCTGAGATCATGACCTGAGCTGAAGCCGGATGCTCAACTGACTGAGCCCCCCAGGCACCCAACAAAAAATTATTTATAAAAAAATACCAAAGTATAGAAAATTGCTTTCTCTATCTTGCCTTCCCCTTCACATACTTAAAAAAAAATGGTCAGGATGAGGATTAGTAATAAAACGGAGACTGTTTTCATTGCCATTTTCTGTACTGCACGATATTTTAGACTTGAATATGCACTGACCGTGTAAAATCTGACAGATGCCTCTTTCACTGTTCCCAGGAGCCCTGATGTCTGTAAGACCCTGTTCACTTCAAGATATTCTTACAATTTGTAAAAAGTAAGAGGGTGTTGTGTAAATCATGTCATCATATTCCCCACATAATTGGAGACATTCTGGGTTCGAGCAAGTGTGACCTTCATTTCATTAGAAAGTGCTCTAAATTCAATTTTCCTCTTGACTTTGCCATCTCCTACAAATGAGTAGGACGCACTGAAGAGTCCCGCATTTAAGGCAGGGTAACTAGCGATTTTTGAGCACATCTGAATTTAGAATTTTCTCACAGCTGTTCACCCTGGGACGCGGGTGCTGTCTGTCCCTGGCTGGGCAGGAGGCAGGCAGGTGCACCGCTGTACTCAGAAATAAGCCTTGGGTCCCAGCCGAATCCTTGCTACTGAATGACACACGTGGGTCTTCCGGGGAAAATGGGTGGAAGCCAGAGGTTACAACCCAGGAGACGAATGTCTGCAGGCTGAGCGGTCTCAGAAGGGTGGCCAGGACACCAGCTCCCAGTAACTTAATGCAGAATCTCTCCCGGCGTGACCTGAGGCCCGCCTGTCCCCAAACTCCAAACCTCAGATGATCTTGTGGAAGTTCGCACTTCTAGCATCTTCCACGCATCTGCGGAAACAGAAGGTCTAGGACAGGGGCCAAAACGTCTTGATTTCCAGAAACACTTACTAGACCTTTAGGTAAACTCATTTTGCTTACCACAATGTCCCAGCACAAGTGGAAATAGATGCGGTATTCGTCCAGAGCATGTGAGCCATAAATCCACAGCCGCGCAGGCTGTTCCTCCGGACCACTGCTGGCGAGAGGGAAGTCGCCCTCCCTCGACTCGAGTCCTGGAGTCAATGCTGCCACGGATGGTGCGCCCTGCCCATCATTTGTGTTGCACGCGGACTCCAAGGCGCCCTCCCTGTGCCGGGGGAGCCCTGACAGGCCGACCGTCTCGTGGCTCCGCCTCCTTCCCTTCCCCCCAACAACTCCGGGGAGCAGCCAGAACTTGAAACCAACGCCTTATATACATTTGTGCTTCCTCTTCTTGATTTATTCCTCCCATAGGTTAAGCCTGCATTGCCGCGAAGGATCGGTTTCTGGTACAATATTTTGGCTTTTCTAGAAAATTACTTGAATATGAAAATAAGCAATGTGACAAAAGCAGGCTTCCTATTCCTCTAGGCTGTGTTACATTTAAATTTATGGCTTGGCTGTTGACTTTGCTAGAATCTGCAGAACGTTTTCTGAAAGGAAGGTACTTGGACTGTTAGGTTCTTCAGAATGAAATTAGCTTTCAGGATGTGGGCTTGATGAGATGGTCAGGAAACATCTGAGAATGATATATGTTTCAGAACTAGAACGTTGTATATGAAAACAAATTTGAAAGCACTCAATGGCTAAAAAAAAAAGTGTTATTCCCACATTAATAAAAATAGAATACATATTGCCTTCCATAGAATAAAAATAAGCAACTGTTTTGAAATCTTGATTTAGAAGTCACTTCTGGTACACAAATCCAGAGTGAAAAACATTCCTCGTGCCCGGGGCCTCCCTGCAGAGGAGACCATAGGCTCCGCTCTCACTTCTGCCCACGAAGGTCCCACGCACTCTGGTCCCGCCTCCCTCCGGGGCCCCTTCCCGGCCCTCCCTTGGTGGCACCGTGGCTCCCGTGCCTGTGCTCACACAGTGCCGTGGGGGCGCTGTGCCGGGCGCACCGAGGAGCTAAAGTCCATTTGTTGGAGCCCAAATCCTACCGCTCACCACTGAGCTCACACAGGCCAGCTTCTCTGTGCTGCAGTTTCCTTACCCGCCTGCTCCATGAATAAGCGTCCGCTTCCTAAGGATGTGATTAAATAAAGCACGTGGAATGCTGACTGTCACAGAGTAAATACCCGTCAAGTACAAGTAAATGCTTACACTGAACTCAAACCTTTTTTTTTTTTTTTTTTTTTTTTTTGGCTCCTGGTAGAAATTAGACTTGGGTGCGTGGCCAAGAAAGAAAATTCTAAGTAAAATCCACTCCAGCCATCTGCACGGAGGCTGGCGCGCAACCTGGCGGCAAAGCGCGCTGGCTTCAGAGACAAAAGGAAAACTGGACTTGACACCCGGTTTGAATCCAGAAAAAGGCGGGCTGGACCCTGGCCAGCGCCTTGGCCAGCGCACCCTGGGCCCTCCGGCACCCGTCCGGTGCACACAGGGTCACGAAGCCTGCTTCACGCTGTACTGTGTCACATCTGTGCGCATGTTCCACAAACGCACGCTTTATACAACACAAAATAAAGACCATGTCTACCAAGATCCAAAAACTACCACATGCGCACACAGATCCCACCTCGTCCCAATCCTCTCAGTGGAGAAGACAGCGATTTGACAATCACAGAGATCGTAAAATTCAACCACCTAATTTTACAGATAAAATCAAGGCTCAAAACGTTTCCTGTGGAATCACGTGTCAAATATACAGGATTCATCGTTATCATTTAAATCTCTTCAGGAGATAACTAACTGCGGAAACAAAATTAATAGTAACACGTGGAGTCTATGATGTTGGAAAGTAAAATGTGCCACACGGATAGCATGAAGACCTAGACAGGAGAAACAGACGCTTACTGTCTGTCATAAGGTTCCCACACTGTGGTGGCAGCAGGTGACAGTGGAGGCCCACGGTCCCAATGAAAGATACGTGCTAAAACCTCAGCTTGCGAGTGACACTTCCGCGAGCGTTCCACAAGACATGCAAACGTTCCTGATGAATCTAACCTGATAAACGAGCGATGTCTTGCAATATGAGTCGTACCTGACGCCAAACATCACATGATCACAGCTGAGCCGATGGTGCTTCTGTCTCTTCTCTCGCTGCGGGACGGTGGGTGATCGTCCCCCACACTCGGATGCTCGGTCTCAGGCCACCGGGTCTGGCAGAAATCGGTGATTTTTTCGGAACGTGGGAAGGCGCCCGCAACTGGCACTAGTGTGTTTTTTGTCACTTCGAGGCACCTGTGAAGAGTCCTTTGCTTTTCCGGACAAGAGTGAGCTTAGGAGCACTTTGCCTCATTCTGCGTCAGGCTTCCCGCAGACACAGACCCTTTCCTCTGCTGCCTTATTGCCGCTTACGTTACATACCGTAGATGACAAGAGTTTATTCATACTGTACTGAGTCAACATCCATGTAGGTGTATACAGCGGCCCCCGTGCAGAAAAACGTGGAAAAGAAAGGCGGTAGGAAGGAGATGCTTACTGTGGAAGTTGAGACGGAAATCACCGAGAAGTACGAACGAGGTACGCGAGCGGCCGAAATTGCAAGAGTTTACAAGACGTCTACGTCTGCGTCTCGTCTGCAGCGGAGGAGGAGAAAAGGGCGGGGGAATCCCTCACTTCAAACGAGGTTAGGGAGATGTGTAAAATGTGGGAAACGGTGCAAAATATTGTAGAAAAGCACCACCCGAATACGGCTGTAGCAGTGAGAGTGATGGATCTGTTTAACGACGATGCAATGTCACATTTCTGCGAAATCCTCAAAAGGAGGCAAAAGCAAACGTCACCCGGTAGGTTCCGTGTTAAAGTTGTGGGAAAAGAAAAGATTCCGTTGAGCCAACAGACGGCAGTGATTCCGTGAGTGATAGTGAGAGTCGTCCTACACAGTAACCCTCCTCTCTCGTCTTCCTTGCACCAGCCACAAAGGTTTTCAAAGGGAAGTGCAGGTTAATTCGTTTTTCTTTATATTTTGTATTTTCTTATTCTTTTGTATTATATTACAGTATAATCACTCTTATCCAAATATTTTGGGGTTGTGGAACAAATCATCTGAGTTTCCATCATTTCTTATGGGGAAATTCGCTTTGATATGCAATTGCTTTGCATCACAAGCATGTTTCTGGAACGAATTAAGCTCGCAAACCACAGTTTTACTGTATATAAGTGGCACAGCAATCTCAAATGAACAAAACAAGGAGTTACAAAAGCCAGAAAAAGTGAAGAAGTAGCTGTACAAAAGTATCTAACTGAACCAAAAGGAGGCAGGGAAAAGGAACTGAGTATCAAATGGGCAAATATAAAAAAGGTAAAGCAAGATGAGAGGCTTAAACATGATCTTATCAATAATCTTATCAAATGGACCAGTCTAAACACTGATTAAAAGGCAGAGAGAGTCAAATTGGTTAAGAGAGTAAAACAATCTAAATACCACCTATAAGAAATGCACCTCAGCAATCCTTATCAAAATAACACCGGCATTCTTTGCAGAGCTAGAACAAGCAATCCTAAAATGTCTATGGAACCAGAAAAGACCCCAAATAGCCAAAGCAATCTTGAAAAAGAAAACCAAAGCAGGAGGCATCACATTCCCAGACCTCAAGCTATACTACAAAGCTGTAATCATCAAGACAGTATGGTACTGGCCCAAGAACAGACACTCAGATCAATGGAATAGAATAGAGAACCCAGAAATGGACCCACAAACGTATGGGCAACTAATCTTTGACAAAGCAGGAAAGAATATCCAATGGAATAAAGACAGTCTCTTCAGCAAGTGGTGCTGGGAAAATTGGACAGCGACATGCAGAAGAATGAACCTGACCATCTTCTTACACCAGACACAAAAATAAACTCAACATGGATGAAAGACGTAAATGTAAGACAGGAAGCCATCAAAATCCTCAAGGAGAAAGCAGGCAAAAACCTCTTTCTCCTGGCCATAGCAACTTCTTACTCAACACATGTCTGGAGGCAAGGGAAACAAAAGCAAACATGAACTATTGGGACCTCATCAAGATAAAAAGCTTCTGCACGCTGAAGGGAACAATCAACAAAACTAAAAGGCAACCGATGGAATAGGAGAAGATATTTGCAAACAACATATCAGATAAAGGGTTAGTACCCAAAATCTATAGAGAACTTAACCAAACTCAATGCCCAAAAAACAAATAATCCAGTGAAGAAATGGGCAACAGACACGAATAGACACTTCTCCAAAGAAGACATCTAGATGGCCAAACAACACATGAAAAAACACTCAACATCACTCATCATCAGGAAAATACAAATCAAACCCACAATGAGATACCACCTCACACCTGTCAGAATGGCTAACAACAATTCAGGCAACAACAGATGTTGGCGAGGACGCGGAGAAAGAGGTTCTCTTTTGCATTGTTGGTGGCGATGCAAGTTGGTACAGCCACTCTGGAAAACAGTGTGGAGGGTCCTCAAAAAATTAAAAATAGAACTATGCTATGACCAAGCAACTGCACTACTAGGTATTTATCCAAAAGATACAGGAGTGCTGACTCGAAGGGACACATGCACCCCAATGTTTATAGCAGCACTATCGACAATAGCCAAAGTATGAAAGAACCCAAATGTCCATTGGCTGATGAATGGATAAAGAAGATGTGGTATCTGTATACAGTGGAGTATTACTCGGCAATCAAAAAGAATGAAATGTTGCCATTTGCAGCTACATGGATGAAATTGGAGGGTATTGTGCTAAGTGAAATTAGTAAGAGAGAGACAAATATCATATGACTTCACTCATATGAGTGAAGATATGAAGATATGACTTTAAGATACAAAATAGATGAACATAAGGGAAGGGAAGCAAAAATAATATAAAAACAGGGAGGGGAACAAAACAGAAGAGAGCTCTTAAATATAGAGAACAGAGGGTGCCAGAGGGATTGTGGGGGGGGGGATGGGCTAAGTGGGGGAGGGGCATTAAGGAATCTACTCCTGAAATCATTGTTGCTAACTAACAACTAACTAACTAACGTGGATGTAAACTAAAAAATAAATTATAAAAAAAAAAAAGAAAAAATTGCACTTCAAATAAGAGACCCACACAGGTTAGAAAAAAAGAATAGAGAAAATACTATCCTAACACTAATCAAAAGAGAGCTGGAGTGGCTATCTTCACCCCAAAGTGTATTTCAAAGCAAGTAAAGAAAGAGACCATTTCCTGAGAGTGAAGGGGTCCGTTCACCAAGAGAACATAATCCTAACCTAACAAAGGAGCTTCAAAACACCCTAAACAACATCTGTGGGCATCAGAGGGAGTAAGAAGTTCTAGACAGAGGCATGCACACCAGTCTTACCAGCTGATGAAGACACAGTCGGCAAGGACACAGGACGTGAGACACACACGGCAGTCCCCTGGCCAGGCGGATGTCCGCAGCACAATCTTCCCCCAACAGCAGACACAGACCGTGAAACCAAGTTCGGTGGCTTCAGGCCACACCACGTATGTTCTCTGACCACATGTTGTTAAAGTGGAAACCAATAAAGAAAGATGGGGGGCAAGTCCCCACATACCTGGAAACAGAGAAGCACGCACAGAGAACCCGCAGACCAGCAAGGAAGTCAAAGGAGAAGCTGGAAGATGTCCTGAGCTAAATGGGGGCGTGGGGGTGCGCCCAGAGTGGGGCTGGAGGGGAGCACATGGCACCCCACCCTCCACTGTCACCTGTGAGGTACAGGCAGGCCTAGGACAAGTCCTGTGAGAAAGATTAAGTTAAACTTGTCACTTCCGTTGGTCACAGCAAACCTCCTACCACTGCAGACTTTCCTTGAAGGTCACGGGAAGGAATAACTCGGCACCCAGGTTCTCATTCTTCTCTACATCAAAACCAATAGGAAAAATGAGCATTTCTAAACTGCGCAAAAAAACCAGGCTTTCTGATTATTGAACTCACCTGAAATTCAATATTCTCTCAAGTTAAATCGAAACTAGACCTCTTTGTGTCAATCTGCAAAAGCATCTTGAAAGCAAAATGGAAGAGACCGTCCCTCCCACGGCTGAGTGCTGGTAACGGGTCAGGTCTGCGGGGAAAAGGGAGGTTCCTGAGCATCTGGCGGTGAGCGGACGGCAGGCGGCGGTAGCACTCCTCCATCAGCCACCACACCGACCGCGAGGCCGAGAGGAACCTGTGCGTCTCAGCCTCGAGCCTCTGCTCAGATAAACGTGAGTCAAGGAAACAGCATGATCCCTGGAGTCCAGCGCCCGGCCCCGACTTTTACTAGACGCGGCACGTAACTTAGCACAAGGTGTTGCAGTGCACATCCCGGGCAATGTCTCCGAGCGGACTTTCCCCCACGGGAAGCAGAGACAATAATAACCAACCACTCACTTTCACTGTGACTATCAGATCAACCTAATAAGCAGGTTCCTCCCACATAAGCAAGTTGGTGAACATCACTATTTTAGGTGTACCATCTGGTCCTGACCCTAAAACCTTCTTCACTTATCTTTCCTCTCTATAAATTCCTATCTAAGAAGCCAAATTGGAGAAACGGTTTCTAAAAAGGACAGTTGGGTTTCCGTTTGGAGAATTCAGAACGTACGGGAGCTGAATTTGGTAACACCACCACCCATGTCTGTGCCTGCAGGAACAGCTGCACAAGTGTGTGCCATTCAATTAACCATCACCGGAGATGTCCTCAGGTTCTCTCTAAATGTGTCTCCTTATGGAGTTTTCCGGGTTGAACCAGAACCGTGGGAGGAGCCCTGAGTGGGGCTGAGACCCATTTCCCAATAACCACCGACTAAAGCAGTCAGATTGAGAAGCGAGTCTGGGTCCTCACGAGCTCCCCTTGGAGCCGGGCCGCACGCAGGGGCGGAGCAGTGGGAGGAGACCCCCCCCCCCACCCCTGCTCAGCCTCATGGTTTAGAATCATCAGGACACCGGGCTGGGTGGCTGTCAGTTAAGCATCCAACTCTTTGATTTCAGCCCAGATCATGATCTCACGGTTCACGAGATCAAGCCCCACATCAGGCTCTGTGCTGACCACACGGAGCCCGCTTGGGATTCCGTCTCCCTCCCTCTCTGCCCCTCCCCCTCTTGTGCTCTTTCTCTCTCTCTCTCTCAAAATAAAATAAATGAACTTTAAAAAACAAAGAAGTAATAAATAAAAAGTTCAAATGCTGCTGACAAAGAGAAAAATTTTCTCATTTTTCTTCACTAAAAAGTTACAAATCTAAATCGATTCATGTTTCAAATTGGAATCAGATATTTTAATATATCAAAATCCTTAAAACACTACAAACACCTAAAACATTAATTATTCTCAGATATATTCCTAAGTTCATGGAAAACTATTAACGCCGTGAGCTTGAAACACCTCATCTCCATACGAATTCCAACCACTGGAGACACCAGTGGGGTTACCGTTCCAGGGGAGCCGGGAGTCCCTTTGACAGGGGTTTGTGACTCTGAGATCCAGGTAATAATATCTTTTCCTACTTCTTCTGCCTCGTTTGCCAGCAGCTCATTTCTTCCTCATCTTGGTTGGATTTTGCTTGCACTCAGCCCTCCGCAGACAGGTCACCGTCTTCCCAGGTCTCTGAGAAAACGTGTGACGTCATTCCGTTGGGTATCTTTCGCTCACACCTGATTGCTTGTGGTCTCCTTTGCTCCACCACCTGATTAAGTGCTATTTCCTTCGCATCCACTTTTCCAGTCTGTTGGGGCCATGATGCACCCGCATGGATCCAGGGTGTCTCTTGAGGTTCCTTCTGGCTTCGTGATCAAAGTCAAGACCACAGAGAAGCCACAGGCACCATTCATAGAGAATCTGGGGAGGAGCAAAGCCTTCACCAGGAGTCTGACCGGATAGTCGAAAACTGAACGAGGGCAAACACAGGAACTAAAACGGAAGAGGGGAGCAGAGATTTCACCCCAGATGAGGGCTCTAGACCACCGAACATGCAGAGAGAAAGCACAGGTCAGAGACAGTGCGACCTCTCAACCACTTTGTGGTGTCTTGAGTGAGGACACAAGAAGGCCCATGGTGCATATTTGATACTTCCTTGTCCAGAAATACGTTTAGTAAATCTTAAAATTGTCCTTATGGAACATATTTTGACTCACTCTCAACTGATCCCTTTTGTTCATTTTAAAGTTATGAAATCAACAAAAAAGACACAAGTGTTAAAGTTATGTGCAGACACATACGGGATTAGCCAACGCTTAACTCACTGAAATGACGCCGCGTATAAAAAGTAACGTCTTCCAAGTAACGTCTCCCTTCTTTTAGATGGAAGTGACCGTAAACATCACCGTGGCAGCATACGTGAGCAGCTGTGCTCAAGGCCCTGAAATGACACTGTATCCGATGTGTCTTTCCAGTAACATCTTTGTCCACCGAGATACAGGTATTGTAAATTTATGTGCAGAGGCCAGTAGAAATAGATTTACATTAAAGTCATTAAAACTATGCTGTTCACAAAAAAAAAGTTGGGAAACCGCTCTTCATGAGATAGAATACTTTCACCAGGAGCAGGGTCCCCACGGCTCGCCCCTCACCTCCCTCAGCAAAGGTCACTTCACGCCAGCCGCAGGGGCAGGTTATTCGCAGATGGGGATTTACAGGGATGTAGCGTAATCTTACTTCTGAACTTACGAATCCAAACTGATAAAACAATCGCAAACTTTTAGTCAATTTAAAAACCAAGGAAAATAACCCCTTCCCAGATACACTTAGGTTATTTTTCCTCAGCAGAACTTAAAGTTAGGTGACCTATTTGAAACATGCAGATTTAAATTTCTTCCTCATATGCTTAGGAAATAAAATTTTCTGAAAGGTTTGACAAAAGGTGACTTGGGAAGAATACCAGGTATTTTAAAGTTCCTAAAAGTAACAGTATTTTCTGTGTACTTTTATTTGTGTGATGATCCACACTGATTAATCCTACTGACCTCACTATAATCGTAGTTTTAATAATTAAAGCGAATGGCACTTGCTCAGCTCCTAACGCTACCAAACTAACAGCCTGGCAGAAAGAGAGACCTGTTCATCCAGGCGTCCTTCCACAGTCAACAGTCAGAATTCCTTAAAAAATGACAACACATCAGAAAGAAAGGTAAGCAAACCAACTGTCAGGAGACACAGCGACCAACAGAACTAGACTCAGAAATGACCCAGATATTGGCACAGTCAGGCAGGAACTTAAATCTTACAATAATAAGTTAAAGATCCTACTGTAATTCCATCAGAAAGATAAATCTTTGAAGAGAAAAAATTTTCTGGCCTAGAATAATTAGAACAAATCCAGGTTCCGCACCTGAAAGAGAAAACAACAAAGTAAAAAGCAAAACCGAATCTACAAAACACACTGTAAATACAGAGGGCAATATGGCAATTTTAAATTAAAAGCTGGATCAGTCAGGAAGCAAAACGTTGGGCCCACAGATCAAGACATGAAGGATATAAACAAGCCATTTAGAAATGAAAGAAAACCCTCACCTAATTAACAGCATATGGAACAACACACAACCCTCACAGTGTCCAAAGGAAGGCGAGTTAAAATGATGAGCTACTGTGTCTTCGTAGCGAACTTAACAAAGGTAATGAAAGCGCTCGTATTCGGACCGGCAAGGACGCGAACAGCGGGGAGCATTTTGAAATCCCGTTCTCCTAGGTCACACCTGCCGCTTCTGCGCACCGGAACCATCCCCGCGACGATACAGCCCCACGCAACGTCGTCCAACTGAAACTCTGCAGGTACTCGGAGCAGCTCCTCACTCAGTTATGCCAAAAGGCATTTCCGGGCCAATACCGCATTCCCAAAGCAGCCGGCATCCCCCCGTGGACAGGTGCCGACGCCAGCCCGCCCCGCCCCGCGCGCCTCTAACCTGCTTCTGTCTTCTGCTCTCTTCCCTCCCGGCCGCCCGGCCGCCTCACCAGCGCAACGTCAAAGGATTCAGAAAGGAATCCAACGACTTCGAAAAACACGCCGGAGAGATTCAGAATGGGTAACGACAGCACGGATTACCCACCAGAAAGGCCAGGACCGACGGTATCTGCAGCGTGGCCTGATTACGTAGGGGGTAAGCGAATCGTGACCACACGAGCAGAAAACGTTCCAACCCGAGCGCCTGCGGCAGGGGGCCGCCGGCCACATCAGGGTTACCGCTGGGACGAGGCGCGCGAGGACCTCAGCGGCACGGGGCGGGGGCTCTGTGGTCAGTGACGTGACCGGCCTCGCGCATCCGGTCCTCGACATTCAGTGTCACCAGGAGCCAGACGTGCCCGAGAGTCTAGGGTGCCCCTGACGGCAGCAGTGTGCCGCGGGGGGGCGGGGGCGGTCCACCTTCGTTCACACACACACACACACACACACACACACACACACACACACGCACACACCAGCCGGACCCACGAAATCGCACGCCGATGTGATTCTCTGAATCCACATCCCCGTACGCTCACGTTACCAAGCGTTACCAGTCTTCACATACAAACCCCTCCACAATTTAATACAAGACCACACACTCTTTCCGTGTGATTGACGTGAAGCTGATGTAATTTTGTTTTCATGTCTCCTCCTAGTTAGGCCGATCTCGTTAAATGCTGTGGTCCTCCTCCTGCTCCCAATTCTTTTTATGAGAAATTCCAAAACCGTTTTCTCACCTGCCCTGGGACTCGGCCCGCCCGCGTTCCCCGCGGCTCGGCTCCCAGCGGGCGAACGGGATGACACAGGCCGCCACGCGGAAGAACACGCCCTGCGCCTTCCCTTTCTCCCCCAGCAAAGGTCTGGTTCCCACGTCTGTCTCCCTGCACGTGACGAACACTGCCGTGTCACCTTCAGCGTTCCAGGGTTTCGCCAAACACAGGCCAACACAGGAAACACGCCGGAAGCCGCGTCCGGCGTAGACGCGCCCCGCCCACACGAGCAGGCCGTACCTGGGGGGCTGACGGGCTGAAGGCCACGCCAGCGACGGTGTCCGTATGTCCGGCCAGTCTGTGAGAAAACGTGCTCGAGCCCATTTCATACACGTACGCCTGCAAGACAGACAGACAGACGGGGCTCCATGACGAAAGGGCCAACGGTCCACGTGAGTCGCGCACAGCAGAAGCGCACCCCACAGCCTGGTGACTCCGCAGCAGCCGGTCACCTGACGGCCCAGCGCCGCCTGAGCCCGAGATCCGACTCGGTGACTCAGCCTCTCTCCTCCTTGCCTCTCGGACCTTTATTGTCTCAGTGGACCCACAGCCCCTGATGCCTCCACAGTTCAGCCCTGCCTGCAAGTCCCAAGCGGAGTGAAAAAGTGATGTTTATGTCCTTTTCCATAAATTTGAGACAAAAACATGTACACACCTTGCTTCCTACTAAATTAGCTTGGAATCGAGCAATTCAAATACTTGGAATTTTTTCTATAGTACAGCTGTTCTTAAAATTTTAAATAAAAACATACAATACTGTCTGATGGTATTACCATATGCATATAAAAGATATGTCTAGAGAGAGCTGGACAGATGCATGCATATTTACAGAGAGAGAGAGAGAGAGAGAGGCCATCAAATACTTCATTTTAGGGACACAAATCTGGTATCGGGACCGCATCCCGATGTGATATAAGAGAGGAGAGACCCATTCTAATTTTTAGGTAACAAAATGTGCAAACAAGTGGTTTGTGGATTCTACTGGTAATAAAAAAGAAACGCCACGTCACAGAAAAAGCAAGACATCTACGTGATTCCTTCTTCCACAAAAAGTCTATTTCAATGGACAGACGAGCCCTTCAAATTTACAACTTCCAAACGATTCTGTCATGGGCTGAACAGCAGCTCCTGAAATAAAGTCTACAAACAGATATTGTATACATCTTGAAGCGGAAATATTTAAAGCATGTTTTTGTTGGGGTTTTTTCTGCTGTTCTTATTGGAAACGTGCTTATTTGAAAAGCAGCCACTGACGTGTGTGCTCCCAACACTTCCCAAAGGAGGCTGCTGCTGCGGGCCCAGGGACCCCACTCTGGGGACCGTAACACTGAGGTTTGTCGCCACATACGGGACACTGCCTTGCATGCCGCCTGGCATTTGCGTGACATCTCACAACACCCATAAATGACGCCGTGAGGCCGCGAGAGAAGAATCAGTAACGGTTAAGAAACTGCCTCTCCTTTCCTGTATGCAAATGCTTTTAAATGAAACCTACCTTTTCTCCCAGAAGAACCAGAAGGTTCTTGAATGAAATGAATCGTTCTGGCCATGGCAAACCGGAACCATGAGAACGACAGTCTGCAGCCACAAATATCAGACATATTTTATTAGGTTCACATTCGTCACACCCTGCCCTTTCAAACGGCAGCAACAATCAGCCCAAACGGACAAGATGCACCTTGTCTGATGCTGAAAACACAGGAATGGCCTGCAACCCGTGTGTGGAACACAGTGTATTGATTAGATGTAATACTAGTTACTCGATTCATGAAGCCACCTGTCCCCATCAAAGGGAAATAAGCCGTGGCTAAAACGTACTCAGAAAGATGAAACGTAAAATAAAACCCTACAAAGTCAGTCTTACTCTGAAACTAATGAGCCCTGAGAACGGGCAGCGTCTTCTCACAAAGGATGAGGGTGTGGCCCAGCCCACCCGGGAGCAGGGAAGACGCTTCGCTGTTCAAGATGTTTCACAAAAACCGTCCGGGACTGAATGTACCAGTGAAAAAGATGATGTTTTGCAAACACAACTAGACCAGTTCATCATGAATGTTTTGTAATTCTGCTGAACAGCATCCTTGAAGGTGAAGCTGCTTTCGTTTTTCTGTCTCACGCTATTCCTACCACGTGTCCTTCATTTCCCTTTGCCTGGATTTTCTCCACAGAAGAAACGGACAAAAGGATCGCACACAGAAGTTCACTCTGTGTCTGAAGCTTAATGCTGTTGATATCGTCCCCAGGGGAATCAACGATCACATCACAGACATTCACTTTGTTTTTTAAAGTATTTCCAGAAAGGATGTTTCTCAGGACTGTGCATATTGTCTTAGATCACTGAATTTTTAGTTCACAAAAAACTTGTGAAGTTTTCTAAGAAGGCCAAAGTGTTCAAGATTTAATATAGAGCCCTACTTAAAATCCCATCAAGACAGAAACATCGCCCACCTCCTGCAGAAACCAAGACTCTGTCCGAAAGCCCCTGATTCGGGCACGTGGAGCTCTGTGGCCACCACCAGATGAACAAACACTGGATGTTGATGGCGGGGCTGTCCCTCAGGTTTGGAGGTAGAATCACGACCCCCTTCTCTCGGCAACCTCCATCAAGGTCCGGCAGATGCCGTGATGAGCTCCGCCCTGGCCCTGCCCCTTCCCCTCGAGGAGCCCCGCGAGGGGTCCCTGGCCGCCACGGATGGACCGCTGGTCACCTGACAGACTCATACACTTTGGCTGGCGGCCGCAGCCGCTTCAACAATCCTGAGCAAACCTTCATCGACTTCGTCTCTAATAACAAGCCAGTCTCTCTCAGCGTCCTTGGCCCTATGACCAATTACATGGCCAGTCATCTTAGTATCTGGTAGTTCATTCTTTGAAAATGTGATCTTATAGTGAAACATCGGGGCGGGGGGATCTGGCAAAAGAGCTGCTTACGTCAACCCTCGGCGTTGGCAGCATGTGAAGGGAGCCATCGCAGTCCAGCCACAGCTGTCCACGTCGTAAGATTCAAGCAGGCGTCCAGGAGTGCAGCTAGGAGGCTTGTCTGTTTACCCGCACGGCAGACACCACGGTGCACTGCTACAGGGGAGACTCTGAGGGTCAGAGACGGGGCCTCAGAGTCCACCTCTCTAGAACCTGACAGCCTCCTTCCACCAGGGGGCTCGCACAATGGAAAACCCCGGTCCTCTGTGTCTAGTTCTATCTCCAAAGTCCGTGCTTGGCTTTTTATTACGAAAAGTTTCAAATATATACCAAAGCACGGTGGATTGCACAACCAGCCCATTCGTACAGAACCAAACACAACATCGTTAAGACTTTGCTCTACTTGCTTCAACTGCCATACCTTTGTTCTTTGCTTTTTCCCTTTCAGTTTTTGTGGCTGAATAAGTAGGAAGTATTTTTAGCCAACTGCTAACATAACGTCCCACGTACTTTGTAAGTATCTCTAAAAATACGGACATTGCACACACACCTACACTGCCACTTTACGCTGACCTAAAATAAAGGAAGTCCTGGCCGGTCACACTGGTCACAGTTGTTTTGGGTAAGCAGGACCCAGAGCAGATCTGTGCGTTGCTGTCACGTCTTTCCAGCACCGCTGTTTGGAGCAACGCTTTCTCTCCCTGGCTGTCTTCCATGCCATAGACTTGTTGACGAAATGGGGTCCGAGTCCAGAAGAACATTCCAGCCAGAACTCGTCGGCCTGCCTGTGTGTGACATCTTTCAACTTGCTCCAGCATCCTGTGGATGGGCCCTGAGCCAGAAATTATGCATACTCAATTCGGTTCAGGCTCTACCTTTTTTCCACAAGAATACTTTACGGTGGATATTAACGGGTGTGCACTTCCAAATGGCAGGAGGAATGTACAGTATCTAAACTGTTGCACAGTGAGTGACACTAATGTTGGTCGGGAGGTTTGGCTTGTGACATGACGTCCCTCGGAGACTGTAACGAGGTCCACCTAACACATGTGTAAGAGCACAATACGGCACACTTCCACAAGCACAATGTTCTCCAGCAGGGCTCTAGACCACTTCGTCCTGCACAACTGAAATTCTGTGCCCTCTGGCCAACGTGTCCCAGCTGCCCTCCCTGCTGGCAGCCGCCACCCTACCCGCTGCTTCCATGAGTGTGACTGTTTCAGATTCTTCATCTAAGTGCAGTTAGGCAGTATTTGTCCTTCTTTCTGTGATCGGCTTATCTCACCTACTATAACGTCCTCTGGCTCATCTATGTCATTGCAAATGACAGGACTTCCTTCTTTTTTTAAGGCTGAATGACATCCCATCGTGTAGATTTACTCATCCATCCATAAACATTTAGGTGGCTTGAACCATCGTAGCTACAGTGACTAATGTTGCAGTGACGTGGGAGAGCAAATCTCTCTTTGAGGTCATGATTTCAATTCTGTTGGACAAATTCCCAGGAGTGGAACTACCTTATCCTATGGAAATTCTATTTTTAATTTTCCAAGGAACCTCCACACTGTTCTCATGGCGGCTGCACTGGCTGATATTCCACCACCAGTGCACGAGGGTTCCAATTTCTCCACACGCTCGCTGGTCCTTCCCTCCTAGTCTTTTGACGACGGCCATCCTGACAGGTGTGAGATGGTATCTCACTGGTTTTGATCTGCATTTTCCCAGCGATGAGTGATACTGAGAACCACTTCCTGTACCTGCCGGCCACCAGTGCGTCTTCTTTGGAGAAATGTCTAGTCAGGCTGCCGGGGAACCACCAATCTCTACGTGATAGCTTCACTAATGATGACATTCGCCAAAATCAATTGTTTGAGACCACAAGAGGGTGATTTTCTAATTCTACCATTCATCCCACTTGTCTGGAATTCTTCTCTCAAAAATAACTTTTCTTCTTCAAATAGGGTATCGGGTTAACTTGAAATATAGTCCAAACAGGAAAGGCAAGACAAAAGCTGAATTATTTCCCTTAAAAAGACATGATTCTGTAAGGTACCCTAGGTACCTCCAAATGGGGAAAAATAAGGCTTTGTTTATGTTTGTTTTTGTCTTGCTTTTAGTTATCTCATTTTTGGATTGTTATTTAAAACTCGTGAGATTTTTAGATATATAATGTTTTCAAGCCAATTACAGTCATTATTCTTTCGATGCTCCATTACGCCTTCTTTGGTCAATAGCTTTTAATGTTGCTTCCCGCAGCCACATTATATGACCCCATAGCTCCTCAATTCCTTCCTTCATTTTCAGCACAAGGTGTCCCTGGCTCATCTGTGAACTTTTTGCCACAGACCTGAAAGGAGCTATTCATCAGAGAACTCTGGTTCCCATCAGTGGGGACAGCAGGTAGAGGGGGCCACAGGTCATGAAGGGCAATGCTGGAATGTCAGTGCTTCTGAACATTTTCAGTGGCTGATGCTAGTTAACATGTGCCTGTTTTCATATTTGTGCACCAATCCCACACTGCTTTAATTAGAGACTTTCTAACATGTTTGAATAACTGCTAAAGCAAGGTTTCCCCCCGCCCCATTATAATGCTCTTTTTTTTTCCAGGGTGTCTTCACCATTGTTACTTGTTTGTTCTTTGAAATAATTTTACAATGTGATTGTCTACCTACAGAAACACCTGTTGAATTTTTAAAAATTTTTTAATGTTTTTATTTATTTTTGAGAGAGAGAGAGGCAGACTGAGCGAGGGACAGGCAGGGAAATAGAGGGAGACACAGAATCGGCAGCAGGCTCCAGGCTCCGAGCTGTCAGCACAGAGCCCGATGCGGGGCTCAAACTCACAGACTGTGAGATCATGACCTGAGCTGAAGTTAGACGCTCAACTGACTGAGCCACCCAGGTGCCCCTAAAACCTATTGAAATTTTTGTTGCGGAAGTGTTAAGCTTGCAAATTACCTACAAAGAACTGACTTCTTTATGAGACAGAATCTTCCCATTCAAGAAAAGTTAAGACATTGCATTTTTCAAGATTACATTTCTGGAAAAAAAATAAAGTTTTCTTCATAGAGGTTTTGCAGGGTTCTTGTTAAGTTTATGCCTGAACATTTTATCCTTCTTAAGGCTCTTCTAAATGCATTCTCTTTCTTATATATCTCACAGGTTTTTGTTTTTATATGTAAAAAACATTAAATTCCATATATTAATTTAAGTCCCACTATTTCTTGAATTATTTTATTGTTTATAACGACCATTAATTCTCTTGGGTTTTCCAGGGGCACCTGGATGCCTCAGTCGGTTAAGTATCCAACTTCAGCTCAGGTCATGATCTTGTGGTTTGTGAGTTCGAGCCCCAGGTTGGGCTCTGTGCTGTCGGCTCAGAGCCTAGAGCCTACTTTGGATTCTGTGTCTCCCTCTCTCTCTGCCCCTCCCCTCTCTCTGTCTCTGTCTCTGTCTCTCTTTCAAAAATGAAAAACCTCTCTGACCTCAGCCACAGCAATTTCTTACTTGACACATCCCCAAAGGTAAGGGAATTAAAAGCAAAAATGAACTTCTGGGACCTCATAAAAGTAAAAAGCTTCTGCACTGCAAAGGAAACAATCAACAAAACTAACTAAAAGGCAACCAACGGAATGGGAAAAGATATTTGCAAATGACATATAGGACAAAGGACTAGTATCCAAAATCTATAAAGAGCTCACCAAACTCCACACCCGAAAAACAAATAATCCAGTGAAGAAATGGGCAGAAAACATGAATAGACACTTCTCTAAAGAAGACATCCAGATGGCCAACAGGCACGTGAAAAGATGCTCAACGTCACTCCTCATCAGGGAAATACAAATCAAAACCACACTCAGATATCACCTCACGCCAGTCAGAGTGGCCAAAATGAACAAATCAAAAGACTATAGATGCTGGAGAGGATGTGGAGAAACGGAACCCTCTTGCACTATTGGTGGGAATGTAAACTGGTACAGCCGCTCTGGAAAAGAGTGTGGAGGTTCCTCAAAAAATTAAAAATGGACCTACCCTATGACCCAGAAAGAGCACTGCTAGGAATTCACCCAAGGGATACAGGAGTGCTGATGTATAGGGGCACTTGTACCCCAATGTTTATAGCAGCATTTTCAACAATAGCCAAATTATGAAAAGAACCTAAATGTCCATCGACTGACGAACGGATAAAGAAATTGTGGGTATATACACAATGGAGTACTACGTGGCAATGAGAAAGAATGAAATATGGCCTTTTGTAGCAACGTGGATGGAACTGGAGACTGTTATGCTAAGTGAAATAAGTCATACAGAGAAGGACAGATTCCATATGTTTTCACTCCTATGTGGATCCTGAGAAACTTAACAGAAGACCATGGGGGAGGGGATGGGGGGAAAAAGTTACAGAGAGGGAGGGAGGCAAACCATAAGAGACTCTTAAAAGCTGAGAATAAACTGAGGGTTTAAGGGGGGGGGGAGGGGGGGGTGGGTGATGGGCACTAAGGAGGGCACCTGTTGGGATGAGCACTGGGTGTTGTATGGAAACCAATTTGACAATAAATTTCATATTAAAAAAATGAATCAACATTAAAAAAATTTTTTAAATAAATTCTCTTGGGTTTTTCAGATACACAATCTTATCATCTATGAATCTAGACAGTTTTAACTGTTCCTTTTCAACTATAATGTCTCTCATTATCTTGCCTAATTTTATAGGTAAATACCCCCAACATTATAAAATAGTAATGGAATCAATGGGCGTTCTTACTTTGTTCCTGATCAGAGGCTGCTTCTACTGTTGTCTCATTTGGGCAGGGATGAGTATTTTATCATTTGAAAGAAGTATTTATACATTTATCTTGTAAGGGGTGTTTTACATGAAATGAATGGGGAACTGTGTTAAAATGGCTTTTCTGTTTATATGGAGAGGACAGCACAATCTCATTACATTAGTTAATGGCTTCCTTGATTATTGGGCCATCCTTGATTTCCAGGAGCATAGATAAGTTATTGTGACTTTGTGGTCAGATTCTGCTTATTCTTACTCAAGATTGTTTTAATTTATATTTACAAGTAAAACATAGTTTTCTGAAATTTTATTGAGTTATCATTAAGTTGTATTCATTTCAAAAAAATAATCTGGATGCTTTCCTTATATCTTAGAGTTATCTGAGACCACTGGATTTTAAAAAGTTTGGTAAAGTCCCTTAAGAAATCATCTGGGTCTAGTATTTTTTGTAGAAAAGCTCTTGGAATTTTTTAAAAAATTTCTTCTATAAAAACTAACCCATTAATTTACTTGTCTTTTTGGGAAATTTTTGATATATTTCCTGCAACTTATCCATTTCTATATAGCTTTCATATTTATTTGCATAAACTATGAAAAGCAGTTTCTTGGTTTTGAAAAGTTCCCCTATTCCATGTTTCTTTTCCTTTTTCCTCTTCATCATTTCTTATTAATTATATATTAAGCTTTGTCTCTTTCTCAGAATTTTGGGTTAAAGTTTATTTTGTAGTTCATGTTTTTAAAAAATAAACACTTTCATTTTTTCTCTCTTCTGTCTGCTTTTATCTCTATCAATTCCTTGCTCATTTATTTTGTGGTTCCTTCTCTTGCTTTCTAGATGGATATTTAGTTCATTATTGTTCCCTTTCTTAAAACCTGCTCCACTCATTTGTTTAGTTGCATCCCAGAGACACTGACACATCATGTTATAAATATCATTATTTTTAAGAAATCCTACAATTCCATTTTTCTTTACGTTATTAAACCACGAGTTCATTAATACAAATTCTGTATCCATACAGAAGGAACTTTTCTTTGTATCCCATTACCAACTTATGGGTTGACTGCACTGTGGTGAGAGAATGACATTTTTGTTCTCATTTTAATTTGTTGTGCTTTTCTCTATGGTTTCATGTATGGTTAATGTTCCCACATTTGATGTGCATGTGGAAAGAAAGTACCATTCCTTGTTGGCGTGCGACTACATCCACGCATGTCTATAAGATGATGCATTATTGATTACGTGGTATAGGTTTTCTGTAACATTCCAGTGCTTGTGGAAGTGCTTCGATCTGTTGACGACTAAGATGGATATGATAAAGTCCTCATTATTGGTGTCTGGCTATTTATTGTTTCATTTCTTATATGTCTGCTTTATGAATTTACTCTTCTGCTTATTTTCATTGATGAACAGACATTGTGTTATATTTTCATTGGGAGTTTTATCCTTTGGCATTATAAAGTATCTTTGCCTCATTAATTTTGGGGGGTTAAATTATGACATATGTAATATCAAGACCATATAATCTTCTTTACTTTTATTTTCTCTTGCCTGATACACATTTGCTCATCTTTTTTTTATATATATACTTTCTGAATCGCTTGGCTTAGAACATTTCCTGTATTCAGCATAAACTCAGATTTTTCTTCTTATCTATAAGATCCAATCTAAGTGTCTTTATTTATTTTTTATTTTTTTTTAACATTTATTTATTTTTGAGAGAGAGTGTGAGCTGAGAAGGGACAGAGAGAGAGGGAGACACAGAATCTGAAGGAGGTTCCAGGCGATGAGCTGTCAGCACAGAGACTGATGCAGGGCTCGAACCCACGAACCATGAGATCATGACCTGGGCCAAAGTCTGGCGCTCAACCGACTGAGCCACCCAGGCACCCCTGAGTGTCTTTCTTTTAAAACTTGAATTTATTTTACTTGAACTCACTAATATAATCAATATATTGATCTCAGTTCTGTCCAATTGTTTTATTTTTAATTATACAGTTGATCCTTGAACATAGGTTTATTTTTTTTTTTTTTTAGTTTTTTTTTTCAACGTTTATTTATTTTTGGGACAGAGAGAGACAGAGCATGAACGGGGGAGGGGCAGAGAGAGAGGGAGACACAGAATCGGAAACAGGCTCCAGGCTCTGAGCCATCAGCCCAGAGCCCGACGCGGGGCTCGAACTCACGGACCGCGAGATCGTGACCTGGCTGAAGTCGGACGCTTAACCGACTGCGCCACCCAGGCACCCCTGAACATAGGTTTAAACGGTGCGGGTCCACTTATACACAGACTGGTTTGATAACTACAATATTGCAAATCTATTTTCTCTTATGATCTTCTTAGTGGCTTTTCTCTAGCTGACTTTATTATAAAAACATATTAAAAAAATACATTACACAACACATATAACACAGAAAATATGTGTTAAGCAACTGTTCGTGTCATGTTAAGTCTTCTGCTCAACAGTAGGTTACTGATAATTAAGTTTGGGGAGAAGCAAAAGTTGTATGTGAATTTTTGGGGGTGCCTGGGTGGCTCAGTCAGTTAAGGGTCGACTTCAGCTCAGGTCATGATCTCACAGTTCAAGAGTTCAAGCCCCACATCAGGCTCTCTGCTGTCAGGGCAGAGCCAGCTTTAGATCTTCTACCTCTCTCTCTCTGCCCCTCCCCCATGCACGCTCTCTCCAAAACAAATGAACATTAAAAAAAGAGTTATATATGAATTTTTGACTGTGCAGGAGGTCGGTACCCCTAACCCCCCCATGTTTTCAAATGGTCAGCTGTACTTATAAACAAAGAGAGCTTTCATTTTATGATTTTATTTCATGTTTGGATATTTCCTCTGCCACTAAAAAAACCAGCTATTCAAGGTCTTCTGTGGTTCCGTATAAATTTTAGGATTATTTGTTCTAATTCTGTAAAGGAATTGTATTGAATGTGTAGATTGCTCAAAGCAATTCTGAAAACCAAAAACAACACTGGAAGCATACCATCCCAGATTTCGAGATACACATTGAATTTTCTTGAAATTTTTGACCACCATTTTTTTATTCACCATATTTCTGAGTGCAGCTAGAAAATATAATAATTGAAATTAAGAGTATAAAGTCACAGAAACACTGAAAATAGAAAGATGGGAAATGAAGGTGATATGAGAATATGTAAGTCTCAAGTAGACATTAAGGCTTAAAGCATTACTAGAGATGAGGGACTTTAATAATGATAACAACGCCAATCTATATAGAAAATATCACAATTCTAAATCTGTATGCACCTGATAACGTACTTGCAAAATAGAAAAAGCAAAAGTAATATAACCTTAAGAAGGAAGAAAAAAATCCTCAATTATAATGGAAGACTTTAAAAAACTGATTTTAATGGCTACAAATTATTGCTGATCATGATGCTTTTCTGCTTAAAATATTCTACTAGTGCTCCAATGTCATGGAGAATACAGACCAAGTATCTTTAGTGGCATACAAGAATCTTCAAAATATGCTCCAAATTGCCTGTCGAAACTTTGTCTCTATTTCTCCCAGATGTCCCGTTTTCTATTGCATGTATGATACAAACTCTGGATATGACAGTCCTTTCTACAAAAGATGAGCACGAACCAAAGAAATTCTCACAGACAAGAGACTACACAGAAAAATGTGTTTTCTATGCAGATGAAAACTAACAATGTATTTGAAAATAAACTGACAGAAATCAAGAAAACACATAAATTTGGGATACCTGGGTGGCTCAGTCGAAAAACTGACGCTTGAATTCAGCTCAGGTCACGATCTCATGGTTCGTGGGTTCGTGCCCCATGTCAAGTTGATAGCACAGAGCCTACTTGGGATTCTGTCTCCTCTCTCTCTGCTCCTCTCCCACTTAAGTTCTCCCACCCTCTAAATAAACATTAAAAAAAAAAAGAAAAGAAAACACATAAACAGTAACAGAACTGCTAAAGTAGAAACAGAAGAGCTCAGAAATAAAATTACTAGACACAGGACTATGTTACATGAAAACTGGTAAGTGTTAGGAAAGCATTAGAAAAAAATTTTCAGAAATGAAGGTCAAATTTGAATGAAGGTAGTAGAAAGTAGATACTCCAGAAAGCACAATAAGGGAAAAAGAGGATATAAGGGAGAAAAATAAATACATCCATAACTGAGTAAAGAAAATCATTAAAACATTCAAGATGAAAGATACAAACATCGCACAAAAGAGATTCAACCTACATATAATTGGAGTCCCTGAAGAAAATTTTTTCAGACAATAATTGAACAGAACATTAAAATTGTAGATTTCTCACAGATTACTTAAATCTGTATATTGAAAAGGCATCTGCGGGCTGGGGGGCGGGCTGGGGCTGGGGGCCAGCTAGGGTGCGGCCCAGGCACTCTGCTCCACATTGCTCGGTGCTCCTCCACACTGTGTACCCACAGAGGGAGGTGACCGGAAACAATCTGAAACCAGGTAAGAACCTGGGGCAGGATTAACCGAAGTGGAGAGAAATCGCACATTCCTGTTGGCTCCATAAGTACCTATGGATTGTGGCAGGAAAAGTGAAATGGGTCACTGATCCTGAGAAGTCAGTGCTGACAAGTAACTTTGAAAGGAGTCAGTGGGTCCACGTGACAAATGAGCATCACAATTTTTACCAGATGAGGGTGAAAACCAACAGAAACATTCTGAGTGTCACAACTGGCTATCAGTTCTCAGACAGTCACGTGGTCAACCACTTTCTGAGCCACTGAGAAGTGACTGGAAAGATGTGACTGTGAAGAACATTAAAAGCTACAGGAAGAGCTTGAGAAAAAAGAGGGTTCTCCGGCAGAAAAAGCTGAAAGCAGAAAACACCTCCATCGGAACTTTGTTTCAGCACCTGCAGCTGCCCACTGGCTGCAGCAGTTCGCTCAGGAGTTGAGCCCCTCCCGCTCCTGATCGGCAAACCCGGCGGCAAAGCCCAGGGAAAGGGCATCTTTCTGATCCACATGCTCTCGCAGATCGAACAGTGGTCCCCAACAGCCGTGACCCTATCCGCTGAAGAAGCTACATGACCTCTCTATCCATCAATGACCCATTACTAATCAGCGGGAGGAGGTGTGTGTCCTGCTGAGCTGTTCCACACGTAAACTTGGACTTTGCCACTTTTGCACAGTAAAACACACGCCAGGTGAGTTGGAGAACACGGGTGTTCATCTCCCCAACGCTGCCCTCTGGGGACGTGGGGAGGACTACAGCCACATCCACGGGGGCGTGTGGACCACGAGTGACCTGCGGCTCTACCTGGAGGGCACCCGAGGCGAGGGCGACCCGCGAGCTGCTCAGGGAGATGCCCTGGGTCACCGTGCAGCCGCTGGCCGCAGACGACATGGCACGGTGAGTCTCACGGGTGCGACACCACCGCAGACGACAGGCTGACACCCTGGCTGACTGAGGGGAACACGTCCGTCTCTCACATCCAGTACCACCAACGACCAAATCCTTAAGTATAACCTGACAGACGACACCCTCAATACTGCGTCCCTAATGCCACATTCCAGACTACACACGGAACAAGTCACGCCCAAAGGAAGTCGCTGGCAGTTAGGAAATTCGTGTTGACGAAGAGCTGGGCAAGGCGGTGGGGCAGACCTAGAGCTCAGTAGTTCAGGGCTAGTCGCTGGGGCCCAACAGGGGCGACGGAGAGACCAGGGGAACCGTCCTCACAACCTGGAGGCGGGCGCCAATAAGCACAGAAGACGGCAGCCTGGACGCTGCCAAATGCTAACTACACCGGGGCCCGCTCCGGAATTCCCCTTCCCTGGAGCGTGTTTCCCTCCTAAGCCCTGCAAACAAAGATACTTCTCTGGGAGGTGAGAGAAAATAAAAATGAAATAAGTACCTCGTTTCCTAAGATAGCGGAAGGAGTACTCCCGGTTAAATACTTTGATCTGGTATTTTATTTATTAGCGTTATCTGGTGAGTCACAGAAAATACACACATAGCGATGCCTTTCATGTGGAAGGCAATTTGTACAATGATTGGTAAATGAATAAAGAAATAAATTAATGAATGAATGGAGTGTAAAATAATCATGCTTCACCAAAAATACCACGATGACCTTTCAAACCTCCTACATCATTGTTATTAAAATACTATTACTTATGGGGCACCAGGTAGCTCAATGCGTTAAGCGTCCGACTTGATCTCGATTCTGGTCACGATCTCACGGGACGTGAGTTCAAGCACAGAGCCTGCTTGGGATTCTCTCTCTCCCTCTCTCTCTCTGCCCCTCCCTTGTGCTCTCTCTTCCCTCTCTCAAAATAAATAAATAAACCTAAAAAAATACTATTAAAGTCTCAAACACTGGCTGATAATTAAGCTTTTTAAAATCAATTTTTATCCTAATGTGCAACAACATTAAACGGTTTCCACAAGAATGAGTGGATCTCACGACCAAAGACCAACAAACACACCATAGCAGTACATACGTGTCTGTCCTCGGCACCAGAAGCCACGTAGCGTCCACAAGGGCTAAAAGCAATTCCACATGGGTATCCGTGGTTCGGATGTCCTTCAAAACGGCGCTCACATCTACAGGAAAGAGAAGAAATACCAGGAAAAAAAAAGATTTTTTAAATTTTAACACAAATGAGGAAAAAGACACTGACTTGTGGCTCGTCTACACAACAAAGCACGAATCGGCAGTGAGAGAGCACGCTTTTGCGTGAGAATTCTTGTGTGACAAGCAGGCTATTCTAGGTCTTTAAAATATAAAAACGTTTTAAAGTCATAAATCATTTGCATCAGTGATTCAAAGACTTCTGGGAGGCGCAACATTCTATCAAGGCTGATTAAGGGCCACACCAACTATTCACGAAGTGTGACACACAACTGTTTACTGTAACGTGGGTCAGGGAACTAATGCTGGTTTTACTGAGAAAATGCCCAGCACTTTCTGGGGTCGCCAGGCAGCCCTGAGAAAGCCTTTGTCACCTGCACGGGGCTGGGCTCCAGGCGGCACTGCGGTGTCACACAGAGCCCCTGGTCCAGAACTTCAGTGCCTGCCCAAGATGGCCTCGCAGAACGTCCCCTCCACGTGTCGGAGGGGCTTTTGCATTGTTTTTAGCGATTACAGAGGAGAGCGAAGACTGTTAATTCTGTCCTTGTGAATCCACAGGTGTGCATATACACACACAAATACTTGCCACGTTTTGTTATACACACTTTATATTTAGCGATTATGCCCCATAATACAACGGTCAAATACGTATATTTTTAGAGAACAGGAACATGCATGTATATGCTGTGCTTTATGAGCATCTGATGACCTCCCCGTGCATCTCTGACCCTCAGAGGCCACATGTCACACGCGCCGCAGAGCAGATACCAGCACCTCTTATTTTAACATTCCAAACTTAGGTGGCCTGTTCCGTGTAGAAATCAGACTTTTCTTAGACTGGTCAGTGTGAACAGATTCACCACAACCTTGTCGCATTTGGGAAAAAGAGATCAAACTGCGTTTACAGATACTGAGGCAAAGGGCCTCGGGAGCTTTAAAAGAAGCGTCTTTCACATACCGCAGCTGCAAGGCCTCACCTCAGGGTTCTCAAGTCCCACAGCTTTATCCCATCGCCAATGGCTGTGGTGGCAAAAAGGTTATAAACCTGATATTGTTGGGTCGTGAATGATGATCCCTGTGATTGTAAGGGGAAGAAACAAGATGCGTTCTTTAAAGGCTGAATTAATAAACATTACACTGATCCGAAGTAAGAAATTAACACAAAGCTTCTTTTCTTATTTATAACAATTTCAGAATTGGGCTCCAAGAACTTCCTTCTGGATAATTACAATGGTACATTTTAACCTTGGGAATTATTGGTGTATGATTTCCAAATGCAAAATGCCACTGAAAGTTATAGAAGTACAATAAAAGATCCAAAGACTATAACATTAATACACCAAAATTTATTTTTAAAGTGCAGAACATAATCCATCTTCAGTAAATCACCTGAAAGATGCCCTTACTAAGGAATTCGAGGTTTGGAGTCAGTTGTTAATCTGCCGACCATAAAATCCTAAGACCCCCATGCAGCTGTCCGTGCACGGACTTGTGTGAAATCCAGCCCAGGTCACTGGGCGGGGTCCCTCTGAGGACCCGCCTCTGATCTGATCGTCACCCCTCCTCACGCTCTAGCGACTTACGACGTCTCGTGGAATGGAGCACACTCCATCTACAGAACAATTTTTGGCCTCAAACATTAAATATATTATGGTTCATAACAATTTCCCTCTCCCTTCCATGTCAAGAATATCCAAACGATTAAGAAAAATTTAATGAAGTATATCTGAAAGCTTTTATCTTTACATATGTAGAAGTTATTCTTCAGTTACAAACAGGAAATGAAGGTTTACATAAATCCATAACAATAATAAACTAATACGTAGAGGGAGAGAGTCTTAACTCTGTACCAGACAGCATTCTAAACACTGAACATTTCATCCTCTTAACAAACTTGTGAGACGTAAACTATTTTATACCACTTCAGTTGACAAACACGAGACAGAGGAATCAGAAATCCGCTCACGGCCATCCAGCTCCTGATCTCAATGTGGATTAGCGGTCCACAAGCCGGCACAAGGTCACTCATAACATCCCGACAATTCAACAGACATCCAGCAACATTCAGGGATCATCTACTAAACAGTGGGCACTTTGCAAGGCACTGAGTATGAGAAGAATAAAACACAGACGTAGTTTCACAGAAAGGCAGACGGGCAGATGACTGTATATTTAAAGTACCTTACAACATTGCTAGTTTGCTGAAGCCAACCAGTAAAAAACTGAAAGCTTTCACAGGGATAAAAGGAGAGTTAAAAATGTTTTCAATCAGTCCAATAGAGGCTAAGGAAGAAGAAATGAAGAAGCAAAGAAAATTCATGATAAATAGACAGTGCAGAAGGTTTTTTTTCTTTAACGTAGAAGACAATGCACAACATAAGATCAAATGTATGAGCAATCACAGTAATCGCAAACAGACGAAACAAGTAAACAAAAAAATTCTTAGTTGGACTTCAAGAAAAACACTTAAAACATATTATTTTTAAAGGCTGAATGTGAAAGGTAGGAGAAAAACAGCATGTATTAAATAAAAGAAGGCAAGATGGATTGCATAAGTACTAGAAGAAATAGATGTAAGGCAAATAAGACCTAATTAAAAACAGTTTATAAATACTATAAAATATAAGAAGTCTGACGTAAATATACCCAATAATATAGCCTGTAAATACATAAGGCTAAAATTAATAGAATTATAAGAAGAAAGTGACACGATTACAGTCAGAGAGACAAAGATCTTAACTACATTTCTCTACTTAAAAAAAAACCAAGAGTACAAAAAAATTAGTAAATCTTGAATAATTTGAATATACTTAATAATGTTGGGCCAATAGATATCTATGCAAACATGTTCCAAGAGCTTATTCGTTCCACACACACACACACACACACCTATAAAAACCAACCAGAGAGTCAGATTCTCAGTAAGTACAAAAATCTTACCAGACAGAAGAGACTCTGTTACATAGAGCGTGTGCTCTGAATACAATGCCATAAAATTAGAAATCAGTAACAAGAAGATTCCTGAAAACAAGCTTATATATGTGGAAATCTAAAAGCACATCTAAATAAAGCCTAGGTTAAAAAAATCATAATGGACATTAGAAAATATTTACTGCTAAATAATAAACACCACATGCTAAAACCTGGAAACTGCAGCTTACGCAGTATTGAGGGGAAATTTGTAGGCTTAAATGTGTACACCATAAATTCACAGAAATGGATGAAATTCATACGTATAATGGGAATTAAAATCGGGCAGCAGAAATAGGTACTTTGCTGCTAGTATGTAAGAGAACAATGTACCACACAACACAGGACATATTTGTGAACACATACTTGCGAAAGATCCACACCAAATTCAGTTGTGGTTATCAAAGGAGGACACACAAAGAGCAGAACTGTCTATCCATAACCATTTCATTTCTTTAAAACAAATAAAACTACAAGATCTAAAGATAAAGCAATATATTTTAAGGCAATTCTATGGATTTTAGTGACCATTACTTCTTAATTTTTTTCAATGTTTATTTATTTTTTGAGAGAGAGACAGAGAGAGAGCGTGAACAGAAGAGGGGCAGAGAAAGAGGGAGACACAGAATCCAAAGCAGGCTCCAGGCTCTGAGCTGTCACGACAGCACAGAACCCGACACGGGGCTCGAACTCAAGGGCCACAAGATCATGACCTGAGCTGAAGTCAGCTACTTAACCGACCGAGCCACCCAGGCACCCCTAGTGACCATTATTTCTGAGAAACTAAAGTTTTCTGTGTGATAATATGGTTTCGTTAGAAAACTAGTTAAAGCTTTACATATTTAATTTTCCAATTCAAATTAGCTGTCTAGCGTTATGTATTTACATCACAAAAATGCATATATCTAATGCAGGCACAGAAACAAAAGTAATAGCCAAGTGTTTAATATATATATGAAAAAAAAGCACTAGCTGTGATTTTTAAAGTGATCAATAAGCCATAAAAGATGTATGTGTTTTCATTGTAAAAATAAGCTACTCAATGATATAACACAATTTAAAGAGAGGAAACTGTGGCCCTCGCTTTTTGATGCAGATGGTACTCTTGTTAATGTGATAAACTCGTCCAGCGACCGCAGGGGCAATTCTTGGGACCGTGCACTGGGATGCTTGCAAAAGGGCATTACTGATGTGTGACGCATGTAGCTCTGCGGGTCCTAAGCTTAAAAGAAATTAGCAAAGATCTATTTTACACTTTCCTGGAAATACGACATTTGGGCCACTTAGCATTTGTGCTTCTCCTAAATTGGGACTTGTTCCGTGACAATTCCTGGGTAGCAGCTCCCATATGGCTGCAGCTAGTTGGAACACTTTGATGTATGTGGTGTAACTGAACAAAAATTCGACAGAAGTTTAAGAAAACAAGCGACTAAAACACTGGGAGCCTCTGGAGCCTTACATTCCACTCCCCTCCCATCATACACCATTCAGAAGGTTATTCTCAGGAAGTAAAACCAGTTATGTTCCCACTGGAAACCTCAGGACTATTTTCCCTCCCACCTCTCATCCAAGAGCACACCACAATGGTCCCCAAAATATCACAGTCACTGAAAGACCATGTCAGTTTGGGGAACACTCGGTCACTGCACACGCTGCTACTCAACGGGGAAGAAACTTGACAGCAGTTTCCTAAAGCACGTGCACCGTAACTCGTAACAAAAAGAGGCCTTGATGAGAGAGGAACACACGGAATGGTCACGCTGTCACCCAAGGGGCAGGGAAGCCGGATCTTCACAAGGTTTCGCGCCGGCTGCCGGCGGCCACACGGTCTTCCCGGATGTCTCTGGGGCGAAGATTCCTAGCCCTCCTTCTGGGTGCCACCTAAACGCAGACACTGTCACGGAGACCCGGGAGTCCATCAGGACACGGCCGCCAGCCTGAGCCCGCTCCCTGAAGCCAGGCTGAGCCACGGAGCGCTGCCAGCGGGAGGCCACCGTGTCCCACCAGGACCGCCGTAGCCGGCCTCTCCGGGTCCCACCCCCGAGCCCACCGTGGGAGCGGCGGCCGCACGTGGGAGCGCTGAGCCAGCCAAAGAGCGCAGCCGGAGGCCCCGCCACTAATATCATCCTCAATGGGGAAAAAACTGAGAGCTTCCCCGCTAAGGTCAGGAACACAACAGGGATGTCCACTCTCGCTACTATTGTTCAGCATGGTATTGGAAGTCTGTGCCTCAACAATCAGACAACACAAAGAAATAAAAGGCATCCAAATCAGCCAGGAGGAGGTCAAACTTTCACTCTTCATAGATGACATGACACTCTCTATGGAAAACCCAAGATTCCACCAAAAAACTGCTAGAACTGATCCACGAATTCAGCAAAGGTGCAGGATATAAAATCAACGTACAGAAATCGGTTGCACTCCCATACACCATCAATGAGGCAACAGAAAGAGAAATCAAGGAATCGATCCCATTTACAACTGCACCAAAAACCATAAAATATCTAGGAATAAATCTAACCAAAGAGGTGAAAAATCTATACACTGAAAACTATAGAAAGCTTATGAATGAAAATGAAGAAGACACAAAAAAATGGAAAAAGATTCCATGCTCCTAGATAGGAAGAACAAATATTGTTAAAATGTCAATATTCCCCAAAGCACTCTACATATTCAAGGCAATCCCTATCAAAATAACACTGGCATTCTTCACAGAGCTAGAACAAACAATCCTAAAATGTCTATGGAACCAGAAAAGACCCCAAATGGCCAAAGCAATCTTGAAAAAGAAAACCAAAGCTGGAGGCATCACAATTCTGGACTCCAAGCTGTATTACAAAGCTGTAATCATCAAGACAGTATGGTACTGGCACAAGAACAGACACTCGGAGCAGTGAAACAGAATAGAGAACCCAGAAATGGACCCACACACGTATGGCCAACTAATCTTCGACAAAAGCAGGAAAGAGTATCCAACGGAATAAAGACAGTCTCTTCAGCAAATGGTACTGGGAAAACTGGACAGCGACATGCAGAAGAATGAACCTGGACCACTTTCTTACCCCAGACACAAAAATAAACTCAACATGGATGAAAGACCTAAACGTAAGACAGGAAGCCATCAAAATCCTAGAGAAGAAAGCAGGCAAAAACCTCTTTCTCCTGGCCATAGCAACTTCTTACTCAACACATGTCTGGAGGCAAGGGAAACAAAAGCAAACATGAACTATTGGGACCTCATCAAGAGAAAAAGCTTCTGCACGCTGAAGGGAACAATCAACAAAATTAAAAGGCAACCAACAGAAGGGGAGAAGATACTTGCAAACAACATATCAGATAAAGGGTTAGTACCCAAAATCTATAGAGAACTTAACCAAACTCAATGCCCAAAAAACAAATAATCCAGTGAAGAAATGGGCAACAGACATGAATAGACACTTCTCCAAAGAAGATATCCAGATGGCTAACCAACACAAAAAATGCTCAACATCACTCATCATTAGGAAAATACAAATCAAAACCACCATGAGATACCAACTTACCCCTGTCAGAATGGCTAACATTAACAATTCAGGCAACAACAAATGTTGGTGAGGATGTGGAAAAAGAGGATCTCTTGCAGTGCTGGTGGGAATGCAAGCTGGTGCAGCCACTCTGGAAAACAGTGTGGAGGTTCCTCAAAAAATTAAAAATAGAACTACCCTACGACCCAGCAATGGCACTACTAGGCATTTATCCACGGGATACAGGTGTGCCGTTTTGAAGGGGCATATGCACCCCAGTGTTTATAGCAGCACTATCAACGATAGCCAAAGTATGGAGAGAGCCCAAATGTCCATTGATGGATGAATGGATAAAGAAGACGTGGTTCATATATACAGTGGAGTATTACTCAGCAATCAAAAAAAAATGAAATCTTGCCATTTGCAACTACATGGATGGAACTGGAGGGTATTATGCTAAGTGAAATTAGTCAGAGAAAGACAAATATCGTATGACTTCACTCACATGAGGACTTTAAGATCCGAACAGATGAACATAAGGGAAGGGAAGCAAAAATAATATAAAAACAGGGAGGGGGACAAAACACAAGAGACTCTTAAATACAGAAAACAGAGGGTTGCTGGAGGGGTTGAGGAGGGGGTATGGGCTAAACGGGTAAGGGGCCTAAGGAATCTACTCCTGAAATCATGTTGCACAATGTGCAACTTGGATGTGAATTATAAAAAATAAATAAATTATAGAAAGTTAAAAAAAAATTAAAATACATAAATAAACCCAGATTCTTACCAGGGCCAACAAGCCTGCCCCCAGTCAGAGGTTCTGAAGCCCAACGCCCACTCTTGGTTTCACCACCACATGGGCTGGAGCATGAGTGGTGCCCGTTCCCTGAACGCTGCCCTCCCGATGCATACCTGGCCCCTCACCCACCTCACGTGCCCGCTGCCCACATCACCTCCTCGGAGAGGAGCCCCAGAGGAGGCTTGGCACAGGGTGTCCGACGTCGTGTGAACCCACTTCTTTTGTAAGGATACAAAGTCCTCAAGTGTGAGGCCACCGCTCTCCCCTTCACGCACATGTCCCAGCGCTCAGCACAGGCCAGGTGCAGACTTGCTCAGAGACACGTTTACGTGAATTAGTTGAGGGCGCCTGGGTGGCTCCGTCAGTTGAGCATCTGACTCTTGATTTGGGCTCAGGTCGCGATCCCAGGGTTCGCGAGATCAAGCTCCACATCAGGTTCTGTGCTGGCAGTGTGGAGTCCGCTTGGGATTCTGTCTCCCTCTCTCTCTGCCCCTCCCTCCCCCCTCAAAAATTAACAAATAAACATTAAATGAATGAGTTAATAGGTTAAGACAGACATGTACACACACGCACACATACAGACACACGGACACAGACACACAGGTGCTCACACACCTACACATACACGTGCGTGCATGCAAGCCCTCATACAGTCCAGGCCACAGGCATGCTGGGGACAAAGGGGCAGGTGCCGGGGCGTCTGGTCTCGGCCACCCCCCAAGACCCCGCAGTGGTAAGTGCTGCACGTGTGGAGTGACAGCATCACCACTGTGCTCATGAGGCTCCTCATCGGGGTGGGGGGAGCCCCGAGCCTGGATGCAGAGAAGCCAGCAGGGAGGCTCCCAGACAACGGCTTCCCGCGGGGCTTTGCGCCACGAGCTCTGCGGCCAGACGGCCTGCCGGGGGCACACTCGGTGCCGGTGCGTCTCTGGAACCGGGCTGCGGGTCTCTGTTTCCACGCCTAGGAGTCAGGGTCCCGGAAAGGCTGAGTTCACGCCTGCTAAGAACGTGACGTGCGGACGTGGGGCAGCTCAGCACACACCAGCTACGGCATGTGCACCTCTACGTGCGCAACAGGGAAACGTCTGGGATTTGCCTCCTGTCCTGGCGAGTGCCCCCTACAGAGCCAAAAGTCACGGGGCCTCAAGGCGTCCCACAGAAGCCGCCTACGGAACAACGAAAGGGCCTGGGCCCAGCCTGAGACCGGATGTCCACGCCAACACCTGAGGCCACCAGATGGGATGACGTAGGAGAGCAGCGGAGTCTGCGTGCAGATTCTCCCGGAAGTCACTCCCTCACGCGCGGCCTCCGCGACACACAGCACGGGGCACACTCGCAGGGACACTGCACATCGGCCCACGTCCACGGCTCACGTGCAGGAGTCCGTCTACAGGAGCCCGGCTTTCAGCCCAGACTCACAACTGCATGGACGCGGGCAACCTCTCTATTCTCTGTAGCCTCAAACCCCTCATAGAATCGACTTCTACCTGACAACATGAGACACCACACAGTCCCAGGCAAACGCAGCCTTCTCGGTCTCCAGGGACACAAAACCTGCCCCCATCACTGCAGTCACATCTCTCATCTCCTATGAGAAAAATCGGTTAAGTTTAAAAAAAACTGTCTTTACCGTTATTTTAAAGCTAGGGCTTTATTTTTTATAAGTAAAAAGTATTTAAAAGCCCAAAATTGTATCTTGCACTTCCAATTTAATCAGCTGAAACCATTTAAAAACAAATTTGGAGCCAGATGGAAAAAAAAAAATATCAGACTGAGCTCTGATACACAAGTTTCATGTAGGTGAAGTCTTCATGGCTCTGTGATAAGCCCCAGAAAGAAATAAAGAACAGAACAAGTAAAAGAAAAAGAAAATCGAGCCTCACAGGGAAATGTTCACAAACCACTTTCCATAAGCAAAAAATGATACTGTGATAGTGATGATGACAGTGGTGACGGCGGGGCCTGTCTCTCTTTCCTGGCCATCGGCTACGGACCCCCCATCACCCCAAAACGCCATCAGTGACGACGGCGGTGACGGTGCTGGTGGTGGGGTGACTGGCTCTGAAACAACTCCCTCTAATAAAGAATCATGTGGAATAAGCTCAAAAATTAAGTGAAAAAATCTTTTTCTATTAATTCATATCAGAGACAAAAAGAAACAAGTGTGAGAAATGGTGAGAAATATTTGAAATGCAACAATTACAACATAAAAGAACGTCACACATGAAATTCACATTTATCTTACTGAAACATTCTAACTCAAGAATGGAAGACATGAATGTTGGAAATTTTTATATCTAGATAAATTTTATAGATTGCATTTAGAGAATAATACCTTAAACATTTTTCAAGGCTATTTGTCAAAACTTAACCCCAAAACCTATGTGCTGGTGGGTCTGTTTAAGAAGCCCACTGCCCCCTGCATTTGTGTGTCATTTCCTAAATAAGGAACTGCTTCTGCTGGTTAACAGTTAGCTGTGATTCAAATTGGCAAGTCCTGAGTGAGCAGATTCTAAGCAAGAGGATTGTTCTGGGTGCCACAAAGGTGACCGTCTGCACTGAAAGTCCAAGGCCTTTGCCGGAAAGTTCCACTCAACAACTTCAACAAGCCACAATTATCCTCCAAAATTTGACATCAAAACGTCGCCTATCAACACCTGAGTTGCACCCAAATTTAAAAGAAATCATTGGGGCGCCTGAGTGGCTCAGTTGGATAAGCATCTGACTTCGGCTCAGGTCATGATCTCACAATCCGTGGGTTCGAGCCCCACATCGGGCTCTGTGCTGACAGCTCAGAGCCTGGATCCTGCTTCCGATTCTCTGTCTCCCTCCCTCTCTCTCTCTCTCTGCCCCTCTCCCACTCGTACTCTGTCTCTCTCTCTCTCAAAAATAAACATTAAAAAAAACAAAATAAAAATAAATATATCATAATGCCTAAAAAATAAGACAGATATTAGGTTAACAATCATTTTAAATGTGGCTCAATTATCAAATTCATTCAAAGGTCCAGAAATTCGTAAGGTTTAATAATCAATCTTAAACCCAATCTTGACAGATCTTACTGTGAAATTAGCAACAGAAGATCCACAATGACAAGGTGGTCCTGCCCACTCCTGCCATTAACGAGCGGACCCCCTTCCCTCACAGCCTTCCCAGAAGACACGGGATATCGTCCCACACAGAGCTGCTATGACTCACATGCTGTATGTTTTTAAAGTCTGCTATTTTAGTAACCTCATAAAATGTTACAAAATTCTTCAAAAGAATTGCTTCATTCGTCTGGGAGACCTACCGCCCAGGGTTTAAAATGTCTTTGTTCTGTTTTTACATAAGATTCTGTACAAATACAGGAAGAAGTACATAAATACTACTCCTCTCCTCAACACCTTTCTTCAGGCTGGTGTTTTCCACCCATGGTGTCTGCAAATGGGAAAAACCTTCTCCTGCCAAAATGCGAAATGTACAAAATGATTAACCTCCAAGGGCACAGTGTTGTGAAGACCTTGGAGATGAGATGCCCGTCTGAGCCTTCAAAGGGCCTCCCCGCAAGACCAAGGATGCCCACAAAATGGGAGCAAGCGACAATGTCACATCTCTCAGGTCTGCCGCCCTCCCCTGGCATCTCCCTGTCCCCATCCCAACGCTCTGACTTTGACCCAGGCTCACTGACACCCCTCGGCCACACCTACGGAGCCATGAAGACTGACAGCTCTCGGGGACCACCCACAGGAGCCACAGGTCTGCCTACATGTGGACAAAGTCTGACTCTGGACCCAACAGCTCCCGCACCCGTTCATCCAGAAGGACAGCGTCTGCCTCAGGAGGGTGCAAGTCCGCGCTCCAGAATTGGTGACCTTTCCCAGGCAAACCAGCTACAAAACTTTGCAGAGTATCAGACCACACCTGCCCCATTAAACAGAAATTTAAAGGAAACCTGGAATAGTGTGTTGAAATTATAGATAACAAAGACTTTTTAACCAATCCAGTAAGACTTCACTTAAAGACAATAACACTCTTAAGACGCCTGGGTGGTTCAGTCAGTTAGGCATCCGACTTCGGCTCAGGTCGTGATCTCACAGTTTATGGGCTCGAGCCCTGTGTCAGATTCTGTGCTGACAGCCCAGAGCCTGGTGCCTGCTTCGGATTCTATGTCTCCCTCTCTCTCTGCCCCTCCCCGGCTTGTGCACTTGCTCTCTCTCTCTCTCTCTCTCAAAAATAAATGCTAACACTAAAAAAAAAATTTTTTAAGCAATAATACTCTTGAAATCATAATGCATATTTCAGAAGGCATTATAAATTAAACCCTTCATTTGGAACGTCATTCAAAATATATCAAAAATCAAAATTGTAGATGAGTCTTAAAAACAAAAGTTTTTCTCATAAATCTCTTAGATGTACTTTTGGGTAGGAAAGTGTCTTTTAAACTAAACTATGAGACAATGAATTCATCAACACGGCACCTCCTCCAATCTCAGGTCTGCAGCCCTCAGCTGTAGGTAGTTCTAAGCTACGTCTCTAACACAGAGTAGCTGCGTCCTAAAAAGAGAAACTACTGGCCCCTGAAGGCTGCTTCACGTCGCTGCAGGACCTGTGTGACCATCACTCAACCCTGTGAGTGCCTGAAACACCCAAACTCTCCATCAAGTTTTAAGAGGTAATGTATTACAGTAAAGTTGAAAAATGGGCCCATAAAATAAAGACAGAAGTACAAAAATTCACGTTCAACATGATAGTAAAATATCTTCTAAGGTAAAACGTCAAGGCTCGGAAAATGTAATGATTAAAAACAAGCATTGAGGGGCGCCTGGGTGGCGCAGTCAGTTAAGCGTCCGACTTCAGCCAGGTCACGATCTCGCGGTCCGTGAGTGCGAGCCCCGCATCGGGCTCTGGGCTGATAGCTCAGAGCCTGGAGCCTGTTTCCGATTCTGTGTCTCCCTCTCTCTCTGCTCCTCCCCTGTTCATGCTCTGTCTCTCTCTGTCCCCAAAATAAATAAACGTTGAAAAAAAAATTTAAAAAAAAAACAACAAAAAAAAACGAGCATTGAGTTTCGCAGCAAACTGGTACAAAACTGCACCAAACTTTGTACCCGTTAAATACTGTGAACACAACACTCGGCACGCGACACATACCGTCAAAACTCACCTTATTCTGACAGATTTGGTGCACAGGCCGTGAATGGGCTTCCGCTATCACGGCTGCACTGCGGCCCGCATTGAGGTCGAACACCTCCACGGTCTTGTCCCGGCCCACGGTGAGCACCAGGTCTGCGTGACAGTTAGGGAACTCCTCTCAATAACCCACCTCGGGGAGTGAACAGGCCTATTCGTTCTGGTACCACCTCTGGAGACACCAGGAGACACAGCGGGTGACTGGCTGTGACTTTCGGAAGCTCCACAGAGACGTGGTCACAGCCCTGGCCCCCCCTCCCCCATCTCCCCCCCCCCCCCACCCATTACATTCAGAAGAATGTAACTTAGACCTTTGAATAAATGAAAATTTTCTAAGAATTCCTAAAGGTCAGAGCTCTCCTTCTAAATAAATCAAAATCAATGCTTTTTAATTAAAAGGGATGATGCTAGCTATAAAAACTCAAAAAACAGGAGTTCCTGGGTGGCTCAGTCGGTTAAGCATCGACTTCAGCTCAGGTCACGATCTAGCGGTTCGTGAGTTCGAGCCCCACGTCGGGCTCTGTGCTGACGGCTCAGAGCCTGGAGCTGCTTTGGATTCTGTGTCTCCCTCTCTCTCTGCCCCTCCCCCACTCATACTCTGTCTCTCAAAAGTGAATAAACAATAAAAAATAAAATAAACTTTCGGCCTCAATTTCATATTCGACAGTTAGTGCTGTAACTCTCGCCTGCCTCCGCAGAGATGGGGCAAACCCCAAGTAATCAAAGGGTGTCTACAGCAGGTGTACCGGTTCATTTTTAAAAAGTGCCAAACTACTGCATATTATTCCGCTGCTAATTTTCCTCTGAAGCCCCTTTCGCCACGCCGACAAACCACTACACACACAGTCAGTGCAGAAGCCATGGGCCCCCAGAGCCTCGGGCTGGAGCCGGGACCCTCAGCAGACGCCTGTCGGGAGGATGGCGCTCAGGATGTGAACACACCAAGAGCGGAGGCAGGATACAGGAATAAAAGTCGTTCACGGCGGACAGGCTGGTGATCTCTGTTGGGCCAGCTGTGGGGAGCCTGAAAACGGGCCTGCACCTGCTCCTTTGTTTGTACCTGAAAGAAAATAAACGCAGTCGATCTTTAGGTTCCCCTCCACTATCGTGAAGCGTCCCACCTTTAAAAACCAAATCCAGGGCGCCTGGGGGGCTCAGTCGGTCAAGCGTCCGACTCTTCATTTCAGTCAGGTCATGATCTCACATTTGTGGGTTCGAGCCCCGCATCGGGCTCCGTGCTGACAGTGTGGAGCCTGCTTGGGATTCTCTCTCTCCTTCTCTCTCTGCCCCTCCCCTGCTTGTGCCCTCTCTTTCCCTCTCAAAATAAATATATAAACTGTTTAAAAAATTGAAAATGAAGAAAGTTTTCATACCACTTAATAATTATATTTCATAACATCAAAGGAATAAATCAGCTACCTTAATTTTCCTTTAGGAAACCCTAACTTTTCATTTAGGAAAACTTCATGAAAAAATATCATTATATAAAGCCCCAAATAATTCATTCCTGTCTACAAAAAAGCAAACTTTTCTCCTAATTCTAAAATAATTACATATACTTAAGGAGACATCCAGCCAGTTATGAATTATCTGTATTTCCATTTACACATATGTTCTTAATATCTTCTAAAGGGTAACATAAGCAGCTAACAGTGGCTTAATAAACACACAGCCTCGGGGTGCCTGGGTGGCTCAGTCGGTTGAGTGTCTGACTTAGGCTCAGGTCATGATCTCACGTGACCGTGAGTTCAAGCCCCGCGTCGGGCTCTGTGCTGACAGCTCGGAGTCTGGAGCCTGCTTCGGAGTCTGTGTCTCCCTCTCTCTCTGCCCCTCCCCCACTCATGCTCTGTCTCTCTCTGTCTCAAAAATAAATAAACATTAAAACACACACACACACACACACACACACACACACACACACACACACAGCCTCGACAATTCCTAACAATAATTCTGTACAGGAAAGGAACCCACTGGCAATCTCAGGATGTGGCCCTAACCCAGGGAGGGCATGGCTGGCCCTGGGGAGACGGTGGGATGGCCCAGGAGGGCCCAGGGGAGATGGCGGGTCGGCCCAGTTGGGTAAGAACTGCCACAAGCAGGTTCAGGTGGGTGATGGGCAAAGGGGTGGGGAGGGTGGAGGGAGATATGGGGTGGCGGCTGACGTGGAGGGTGAAACAGGCCGTCAGCCTGCTCCTTCCTGGAGAGAAGTAAAGGCTGGGCGGGGGGCCTGGGGCCATGACATCAGGGTGGGCACAGAGACGGGCACCCAGAGAACAGGTCCTGGGGACAGGGTTGTGGGGCTCGAGGGACAAATGGAGTGGAGTCACAGGAGGTCGGCAGTAAGGCTCAGTGCCAGCGCACAGACCCCATAAATTACTGTGCATCCCCACTGAAAACCGGCGCTGGACCGCACAGCAGGTGGTTAACGGGACAGAGAGCGGCTGCTCCGTCTGTGGACAGCACAGGCCAGGCGACGCTGTTCAGAAAGAACAGAGGGTGCAAGCAAAGAGAGGACATGCACGGCTGAAATCACGGGGAGTGGGGGTGCATGGGGACTCCCCGTTTGGGCACCGCATTCCCGTGGCATCGCGGGCCACGCACCCCCTCAGGCTCAGAGGGAGAGGAAGGGCAGGGGGGTGGGGGGACGTGCGGCTGGGCACACGGCATTTCTGTCTCTGCTCCCAGACAAGAACAAGTGTGCACCGAGGGGCCGGCCCACAGCCTTCCGGAACAACAGACAGTCCTGCTGAGAGGCGCTCACGCCTGCAGCCTGTGCAAGGTTCAGAGTCCCATCATGCAAAGCCCCGGCCGTTTCAGAGTCACCACCTCCAGCTGACACTGGGACACGTGGGGAAGACGCTGCAGCCTGAGCGACAGGCCTGGGGACAGGCGCTTCTCCAGCAGCTGCCACGGGGGCCCCTCCCCAGACAGAGCAGGGGGAGGCTTCCCCTGGCTGCACACCACCACCCACCGGAGGCTCGGGCCACATAAGCGCGTGCCAGGCCAGGGTGTGCAAGGAGGAATCGCCTGCACGCCCTGGCTCTGGCCGCTGGAAGCCGGCCCAGTACCTCTTTCCCGGGACCTGTATCATCAAGACCAAGACGACACGGAAACGCTGGGCTCGCGACAGCCAGCAAGCCTCCGGATCCTCGTAGCTCGCCCCAGACTCTCACTGGCGGAGAGCACGTCACTCAGACCAGCCGGCGCGCGGTGCCGCACCGCAGCCCAGAGGACACATGGAGCATGAGCACCCGCAACGGACGGGGGGCCCGAAGCCGGACGTACAGACGAGGGAGACCCTCCCGGGGAATCCACCCGGGGCAGGCAGGACCTCTGCTGGGTCCCGACGGACGTCACTTGACACGCGACTCACCCGTCCCCCGCCTTCCTACTTCCGACGGGGACTTCCCTGTGTCGCGGCTTCCTCCTTGCAACACTGCACACGGCTGGGGGAGGGGCCGGCAGCCCACCCTGTCGTCAACCCAGTACCGCAGTCTGGGGCCCCTGGGCAGTGAGGCCGGGTGGCCCGCAGGGGGTCTCCGGGGACGGGCTGAGGGTGAGTGTGTGTGCCAGGCAGAGTGTGCGTGGGGAAGGCCGCAGGGGTAACGCTACTGGAAGCCCAGGGCACTCTGTGCCGTCTGTCCAGCCGCAGGAGTGGCCTCATGGATCCATCGCACCTGACCCACACCAATCCTGGCCTTGGCACCCGTGTCCCGGCCTGACCTAGAAGTAGGCCGATCTTCCGGCTGAGATCTGGGGACGTGTGCTATGTGGATCCCTCCATCCACAATTAAAAAGCTATCCAGTAAGGCCGCTAAGCTGAAAACTTACCCATGGGTCTCCCACTGGGCACAACGGGGATGAAACAGATCCCACAGTGACTCGCAAGCCAGACCCCGAGCTCACACTAGCTCATTCAAACCCACATGCTCCAAAGCAAGAGCGCAGGTGAGCCGATGCAGGGGCAACTTCCCACATGTGCTGTGTAAGGGAACCTCGTTTACAGATTCTGACAGTCCCTTCCACGCGCCCAGGGGCCTGCAGCCTGCAGGCTTCAGCAAAGTCTCCCCCTTCATCTTGCCACATAAGAAATATGAACGTGATGCCTGGAGCTACGGCAGCCACCTTCACGGCATAAAGCGAGAAGCGACAGAAGGCAACCAGCACACACTGAGGGCACTGGGCGGTTCTCGGGGGGGTCCTCCACCCCGTGGACCTCCCACCTCCGGGTGGCTCGGGACGTGCCGGGAAAGCCACCATCAGGCATTGAGTTATAGGAAGGAGGGCAGGACGGACAGCCTCCGGAGGACAACACGGCCTGCCCTCACCGTGTGTGCCGCACACAGCTTGCTGCCGGGCACCCAGAAGGCGGGTCTGAAGACACCCTATGCGCCCCCACAGCCCCACTTCCAGGCAGGCACCCCGCAATCCGTCCCTAAGGCACCGGTGAGAATGACAAGTCGGAAGAAGCAGGTATCGGTCAACCAGAGGATGGGGGAGGACGTGCGGCACGTTCCTACCGTATAAAATCTCACGACGGTGCGCAAACAGACCAAAGTTCCATTCGTGAGTGCGGCTGAGTCTCACAGGCGTAATTTTGATTATTATGAAAGGCGTGCTGCGTTTAAAGACTCAATAAAACCGCGTGGAAACCTAGAGAGACAGCAAACCTAGAACCACGGATGGGAAGCAAACACACCAGGGTCTCAGCAAGAGGGAAGTCACAACAGCCACAGCACGGGAGAAGCCCCAGTGTCCACTGACTGATGGATGGAGAGGACGCGGTGCGTGCGCACACACACAACACACACACACACACACACACACACACACACACACAGGGAGAGACACACACACACACAAAGGGAGAGACCTACAGAGACACACACACACAAATGGGATATTACTCAGACACAAGAAAGATTAAGGTCTTGAATCTGCAGCAAGGATGGGCCCAGAGGGTACTGTGCTCAGTGAAGTAAGTCCGAGAAAAACAGACACCGTATGACCGCACTTACAAGTGGAATCTAAAAACAAGCAACGACGAAACACAAACAGATTCATACGTACAGAACTGGGGGCTGGCAGAGGGGAGGTCAAGGTCAGGGACGGAAGTGCAGCACAAGGAAATACGGTCAATGGTACTGGTAGTTTTGTACTGGGCTGATGGCAGCTACCCTCACCCTGGTAAGAAAAAAAAACAAAAAAGGGGGCAGAGGAAAGAGGGGCAGGAAAGGCCTGGAAAGGCAGCCCTCTATTTATCCCTGTAATTTTTCATTTCTTTAAAAACTTTGGAAACAAACAAAAAAAGTGTTAATATTTGCCAAAGGGAGGCGTAGCTAAACAGGCATTTAGTATATTCAGCACGTGTGTGTGTGTGTGCGTGTGTAGGAAACGTTTCATCTTTAACTTCACCATAAACACAGTAGTAATCGTCCCACACAACGTCCATCGAGGCGGGAACGCCACCTTCCGAAGCCCCGCACCGCGGCCCCGGGCAGGGAGAGACCACTCACCCGGCTCCTGGCAGCAGCTGGCCAGGCTGTGACTACCCTGTACATAACATTCAAATGGAAACACTCTTGTTTCATAACGTCAGCCCTGAAACACGGCGCCCCCCGCTACAGAGAGAAAATGTAAAAGAGGAGGCTACGTACCTTCTTATCTCATCATTGCTCGTGTCAATGTGACACTTCAGGAGCTGAAGTTCAGGGCCAGAAGAACACAATATAAAAGCGTCCAGGTAGTGAAACTGGGCGGACTGGATGGGCTTCGGGAACAGGTCTGTGCCCTATAACACAGATCGGTAGTTGCTGCCAACACAACAGACGTTAGCAGGAAACCCCACTGCTCGAAACAGGACAGTCTTCACGTTAACCCCAGACATCTACCTTAAAGGTACAGACAGATTGTGTTAGAACCGGTTTACAATTCGGTTCCCTCTCCCTGACTACTCCTAAAAGATGTTCCAAGTATTTGGAGTTCGGGCCACTTAGACTTTAAAGGAAGACTGCCACTTGGCAGTGAACACGTGGAGTAGCAAGGATTTTAGTAGAGACAAAATTCTCACCACGAGGCGTCTGAGGGCTCTGCTCTCAGCCTGTATCTCAGAACGTCCGAGACAGCAGTGTCACGGCCCTCAAGCAAGTGTGTCCCCTTGAACCTGCTGCCAAACTGCTCGACTCAGGGCCCCAGGTCTGACGCGCCTCTCCTCCCGGCTCATTCTCCTAGGGCTCGACCCCCCTTGACAACAAGACTCACGGGAATAAGAGAGCCACATCTCTGACAATTTGCAGTCTGTGGGCTCCTCCTCTGACTACCCCCCTTTCCCATCCTGGCCGTGAGATGATCCCACCTTCCCTTCGTGCCTCACCCACTGTCTCCAGACGGTCACCTCCAAGCACATTAAAATGCTCACACGCAGCTGTGCGTGTGCACGTCAGGTGTGTGGGTAAATACACACACGCACACATTTAAGAAGACACTTCATCATCAGCCGCTGTCGGTTCTGATGCATCTCCAGCTTACCCTGGCCTCAGCCTCCCAGTTAGGGCAAGAACCTGGGGCCCCGAGAAGGCGCTGTGAGCCTGTGACACCGCGTGGTCACTGTGAAGTCCCTTACCACACACAGCACGAGCTCCGCCCTACACAGCGACCACACCCTCGGCGTCCCGTCCGGGGAAGTGGACAGCAGCCACCGGCCGTCATGACTCCAGCACACGGTGCTCACTGCCCCGTCGTGACCTAATGGGAGGGAGACAGAGGGGGCGCCTGGAACCTTCATGCGGCACGGCCGAGTGCAGCTTCTAGGAACCACCAGCCAGGCCAGAGGGCTTCCCAAGCCACGGTGACACCAGTGAAACCAAAGATGGAGAAGGTGACTTCTGCCTCATTTAAAGACTTGACATGGCTATTGATGGAGCGATTTCAGAAATCATACTTGAAACGTAAAGCCCCAAATTATGTGTGCATTTGTGTCTTTAAAGAAGAAACAAAATGCAGAAACTTATAAAATGTATAGAAATCTGTGGACTTCAGGGGTGCCTGGGAGGCTCAGTCAGTTAAGCATCCAACTTCGGCTCAGGTCATGATCTCACAGCTCGTGAGTTCGAGCCCCGTGTC
>NW_024412429.1:754767-823836 GCF_014898765.1 Herpailurus yagouaroundi | reverse complement strand
TGAGGATTTACTGCCCACAGTCAGGTACAGTGTGAGTATTTGTTAGGTAGGCCCTTGCTGGCCGCCAGTCGGTAGACAGGCCGTCCCCCAACAGTTTGTCAAATGTGCTGCACAGAGAGGAGCCACACACACAGTTGAAAAGAAAGAAAAGTGGTCAAGAAACAGCAGTTACCTGCTTCCCACTTCTTACCAAAACCCCTAGAGACAAGTTCTAAAATGACAAGTGCAGTCTGTTCTTTGGGCCACTGTGACCCCTTGACTTGTGTCACCACCACCGCCGCGGAGGCGGCAAACAGCCAAGACGCGCGCTCTGGTGGCCCCATCCTCATGTGGGGCAACGGGAAGGCCGGACCTCTGCGTTTACATGCATCGGGAGGTCTCTGAGGCACCTTCCCCTTGACAGACATGCACCCCGGTGCAGGGCTGGGGCACCCACGGGGTGTCTCCCCCAATCACACACGTGGTCAGTGGGATAGGCCGACCGTGCGCCCCAGCTCTGAGCTGACCACAGAGGATGGACTCGGTCCCTGGACCCCACCCCGGCCGCCGGCCCTGCTCCTCCCTTCGGGCTGCTGCTCACCTGCTGCCCCCTAGTGGGGGCTTGTGGGAGTTTCAGCAGAAGGCCTAAGGCCCTGTAAGGGGGAGTCACCACCGCTGCTGGGCCACAGAGCAAGGCCATGGGTGACCACTTAGAAAGGTCGTCACCCCGGGGAGGTATCTTAAAGCCAGTCTGACCCTGCGGCCACCTGCTTCTCTGACAGGGGGAGGAGCCCAAGGAAAGGCAGGGACAAGGCGGTCATGGGGCGTGTGCGGTTTCAGAAATGAAAACCGTGGGCTTTCAGAAGTGGGAACGGAGAGGGTGGGCAGTACCGGGGAGGCTGGACCCATGTGGCAGGCCCAGTGGCCCCCGCGCCACACAAGGCTGCCTTCCCGCGCAGGCACCACATCCCCACATCCAGCCAGGACTGTGGGGAGGGACCCCAGGCGAGCACCGCATCCGGGACCTGGCTCTGCCGCGGTGCCCACCTGCCTGAACGCAGATGGAGCCCCAGGCACCGTGCAGACGTTCCTGCTGCGGCCAGACCACCAAAGATGAGACCATGAACTGCAGGATCACATCACACTCGCCGGAAAAGCAACAGGAGAAAGATGGGGAAGCAGGAAAGGTTTATAAAGAGCAGGGACTGCAGTTCCGAAACCGGCCGGTCCAACCAGAATTTCACCTGCAGTGGCGCTGCTGCCCCCTGGTGGGGGCTTGTGGGAGTTTCAGCAGAAGGACTGAGGCCCCGTAAGGGGCATCGTCACCGCTGCTGGGCCGCGGAGCAAGGCTGGGGCCTCCAGGGGAAGGAGGCTTGTAACCACCACCGGAGAGGGCGCCCGGGAGGGTTCACTGAAGTGCCTCAGGGCCCCTCCCCCACCGCCTCCCCCAGGGAATGAGGCCGAAGCCGCAGGTTGCATCTCGCTGGGTGTCATTCTTCCCAATTAAGTGATAACCCACTGCAGCATGGGGACATCCTCCTCCTGTCCTTGCGTCCCTCCCACCCCTCCCACCGCCAACTGCTGTTCCAAGCCTGGGCACCCAGACAAGGCCAACTGAGTCACCAGAGAAGGCAGAAGCACTCCTGATGCAGACACGAAAGGGACGCCCTCCGCTGGTCCTCCAGTGTCGCTGCGGCCCTTAGGAGCCCACCCAGGGCGTCAGCTCAGAGGGGAGGGACAGACCTCTCTGACTCCGAATGAGAACAACCAGAACCCCCATGGCACCTTCTCCTCCGAGCTCCCCCCTGCACACAAGCAGCTGTGACCTCAAGGCCTGGCGCTGGGACCCCAGCTCCAGCTGCTCAGTGTGCCCGTGAAGGACCCAGGCTGACCTGTGCTCAGTTCTGTGCTGCACACACGGCCCTCTCGCTGGACCACGCGGACCTGGATGGCAGATGCCCGTGTTGTGCGTGCTGGGGACATAAGTCTCAGAAATCGAATGAACGGGCACAAAATACATTTGAGTCCTCTCCTGGGGCCACGGCCACACCCGGGGTGTGTGACCCCCACACCACAGAAAAGGAACGTGGACGCCAATGGCGTGGCTTGAGCTCCAGTGGACAGAGAACTTCACACCAGGAGGCGAGAGGTTCTAAACCTCATTCCCCCTTTTTTAAGAACACGTTTTTATGCAATTCTGTAACATTTAATAAAGTCTTAATTAAATCTAATCTCCTGAAGTGGCTGGCCCCAGACTCTCACTGTTAACACCCCTCAGCCTCAGGCACGTTCCCCCCCCCCCCCCCGTCTGCTCCGTGCCCAGCACTTGCTGATGAGGGGCAGAAGTTCCAAGGCTGGTGCTGCACAAGGTGGGACAGAAAGTGTCCTAAGTTCTACAGCACAAACGTGGGCACCCTTATTAAATGAACGCCATCATGAACACTGGTTTTCAGACCAGGAGGCACACCCAGCTGTGCCCTCTGAGAATCCACTCCAAGTGCTGCAAAGGGAATTCTAATTCAGCGTCCGATTCTACCCACAACAAAGTACCCAGATTTATATCTCTGTCTTAGATGATGATGGTGATAAAAGCGCCCATTTTCCTGCTTCCCACAGTAAGTGTTGAAAAAGCACTCATACTTTCAAAGCTGAATTACAGGACTATTAAACCAGCTGCATAAGGTGGAACGACGTCCTAGAACAGGTAGGGTAAGAACAGTTGGTAAGAATGACTCTTCCCCAAAACACAAATAGGCGAGTTCAAATATCTACTGCATTGGGGCGCCCGGGTGGCTCAGTCGGTTAAGCGTCCAACTTCGGCTCAGGTCATGATCTCGCGGTCCGTGAGTTCGAGCCCCGCGTCGGGCTCTGTGCTGACAGCTCGGAGCCTGGAGCCTGTTTCAGATTCTGTGTCTCCCTCTCTCTCTGACCCTCCCCTGTTCATGCTCTCTCTCCCTGTCTCAAAAATAAATAAATATTAAAAAAAAAAATCTACTGCATTATCTTAATTCAGCCACAAGCCCTATTCCTGCAATAAAATACAGAGAAATGTCCACGTCCAACATAATTGCTACTTATAACAATTGTTGAGCAACAGAAAGACCAGAACACGGAAGGTGCCTTAACAAGAACATTCAGGATGACGGTTGTGAGCCAGGAAGGAGCCACAGGACGCGCAGGGGATGATGAGCACCTTCCACAGGGGCCCCTACTCCTTGCTGCCAAGATGAGGTAGCCTGAGTCCGCAGGATGCTGGGGAGCATGCGCCTGCCCCCCACACACACACCTGCGCCTTGCCCCCACCCCCGCCACCACACCTGCACCATACCTGTGCTGCCCTGCCCCCTGCCGCTGTCCCCATCCCCCCACCACACCTGCACCATACCTGTGCCCCTCTGCTCCCCGCCTGCACCCCCCATCCCCCCACCACACCTGCGCCCCCCCGTACTCCTGCCTGCACGCCCCGTCCCCCCACCACCACACCTGCACCCCACTGCCCCCATAACACCTGCACCATACCTGTGCCCCCCCCATACCCTTGCCTGCACCCCCGTCCCCACCACCACACCTGTGCCCCCCCCACGCCTGCACCCCATCCACCTATATCACAGAAACACCTGGACTGACAGCATTCGCTTTTTGGGTTTTTGTTGTTGCTAAAACATGTACTGAGTGTGAGTCTTAAAGCGAGCGGCTCCAGGAGCCCAAGCAAGCATGGGGGGTCACTCAGGGCTCCAGGACCAGGAACCTATCAGGAAACTAAAACAGTGAGACTTCCCACACCACTGCCCTCACTTCGAGTCTACTCGCCTCATTATGTTTATAAAAATGTCTGTATACAAGCCCTCCTGACCTTCCGAATGTGCTTTGGTCACACGTCTGCGAGATCTGACTGTACCCCCTCCCCTGGACCTTTGCAAAAGCTTTGTTCCCTGACCTCGGGGCACCTGTGCCAGAAGAGCCCGCTGCCCCGGCCGCCCCGGCCACACCCTCCCCCCAGCGTGGTGGGGCCGATCTAGTTTGCTAAACCTCCACGAGGGCCTCAGCTCTATTCTGTTCTGATCTTGAAGGGATTGGAAGGGCACGTGGCAACCGACACCCAGGACCAAAGGAGCCCACACACTGTACCTGAGAAGACAGCACGTGTCCCAGTAAGATCAGCACGGAAGACCAGCGACAAGTGGTTGGCTAAGCCACAGGCCAGCCACCGCCCATCTCCTGCATAAAAAGAGTAAGAGAAATGCCTATAAAGTCACAGCTCACCGGAGGCGCACTCACAACAGGGGAACAGAACTGGTAGCTGGCTTGAGGCTGGGTTTCCCAGGTAGTGAGAGAATCTACAGCAAACAGCATCTGCTCAACAGCCATCAGCACCCTTTGAGGGCCCACCAGGTGACGTCCCCCCGGCTTCCTTCAGAGAGAGCCCGAGAGGCAGGAGCTGAGGCGGCACACCCAGGCTGCAGGGCTAGTCAAGAGTCAGCGCTGGGACCTGAACCCAAAGTACCCTAATCCCCAGGGCGCCCTGCCTCCCATCAACAGATTTTTTCAGACACACGTTATTCAGCTAAGCAGTCTTATTTAAACAGATCCCTAAAACAGTACAGAACTAAACTACAGAACCCGCCCCCACCTGTAATTTTCAAACCCGAGGCTCCTACCTTATTTCTAATCGTCTCATACAATCATATAATCACAAGCAAGCCCGTTGAATATCACAAAGATACTTGACCACTGAGAGTACATTACCTAATTTCCCAAAATTATTCAAAATATGCTTTGGCTGGAATTATATAAAAACAGCTGTAAGTAACGATAAGCTGTGGGAATGAATGCGCTTAAAGTCCTGAGGGGCACGGCTGGTGGAACACTCGTGGAGACGGGTGGGGCGGGTCCTGACCCCCAGACACAAGCCTTCTCCCCACCCTGACTGACTCCACGTAAATCCGGAAACGACACGTGCTTCTGAAAAAAGGCCTCGAAGAGGAGAGCCGCCCGGGCGAGAGCGGCTCCCCACTTCTGCAAACCTGCTCAGGAAAAACGCTGAGGGTCTGGAGGATCAGTCTGGAAGGGGCGCTGCCTGTGCCTGTGCCTGAGAGACAAGCACCCGCGGGCTCGGAGAGGCTCCATCGGGGAGGGAGGGAGGGAGCTGACGTGGGACCCCGAGGTCATCCGCCCCTGCCCCCCAAGAGGAGCCGGCAGAGGAAGCGGGTGGAGCCCCTACCCAAGGCTCCTGCACCCCATCAGCGGCCGGCACAAGGGCCACCGCCCCCATTCCAGGTGCCGCTGGCTTTCGTCCAGACCCCGGCACGCCAGACAACTTCAAGTAACCAAGACTTTGAACTCCGTTTCCAGTGAAGCAGCGGCAGGGAAGAGACCCTCGCACACGCGGTGATGGCGGCCCCTGGACTCGGCATACCCGAGAACTGGACGCAGAGCGCGGCGGCTGGCCCGTGGGCAAGCACACGCTGCTTGTGGAGTCTGGTTGGCGGAGAACTCTCCAGAGGGTACTCCTTACTTGAAGGAACATGAGAGAAAATGAAAATCAAGAGAGTTCAAAGTGAGGTTAGAAATAAAAAAATAAACTAGAAAGGGTTCGCCTATCCAGATGTGCGATTTTATTCTATCGACTTTGAACGTACAGAAACACATTCAAAGCCATGAAATGATGTACATATTTTAAGTACAAAATGTCAAGGATTTCTCCTGTTTCACATAACTGAAGGGGACCCTGGGATGACCAGATGAGAGCATCTTAGCAAGAGAAAACACACTTCACTTCCCAGTTTCAGATTCCGTGTGGGTGACTATCCACTAATTACTCAGATAATCTGCCCAGAAAGTAATCACACCTGAAGTCTGTGAGAGACCATGGACTTGGGGAGAAGGACCGACGGTCAGGGCCCTGTGCAGGGGCAGGCTGGGTGGCGTGGAACCCGCAGGGCCTGGGGGCAAGGCAGCACGGCCCACGGAAGGCATTCAGATCTTTAGGCAAAGTCCCCCCGTTGTTCATTTTCAGCAGCTGACCTGGTAGCCTCTGAGCAGCAGCTGGCCCAGAGGCCTAGGGACTGGCCAGGGCACAGGAGCCCAGGCCCCTCACTGGCACCCACATGGCCTCCACGTCCTTCCCACCGCAGTCCCAGAATCCAGTGTAAACAGAGCACAAAACCACCTGTCAGGCAGCACTGCCACAGGTTAGGGGGACGTGGAAAGTTCCAGGCACACTGCACAGAGCAGAAAGGAAAGTAGCTATGATCTGAAGACAGGTTGTTGTGAAAGCTGAAAGTTACGGAAGACAAGTTAGACACATTTACTCATGTCTCTAATGCAGTAAAAGCTGGGAAGACGGGCTCGCAGGCCCGCCCCCAGCCAGGCAGCACCGTCCCTTCAAAGGGAAATTTGGTGGGTGTTCAGAGGAGCCTCTCCCTGAGAAACACTTGCCTGTGCCCAGGACGTTGTTTGGGGTCTCCGGAAACCCCTCAATGCAATGCCCCCTGGGGCTGGAATTGCAGCAGAGACAGCTGACTCTGTCTGGAGAGCTGGGCTCTCATAGGAAAAAGCCACCAGAAAGATCAGAGTTGAGCAGGGCTCTTTCTTGCTGCATTCTATGCTCAACCACAGACAGCTGTCCCAGGGTCCGAGGGCACCTGCTGCGGGCACATCCCCACCGTCGCTGACCCACTGATACAGGAGCAGCACAGACGGGCAGGAAGAGCAATGGGGCTTAAGAAAAACGTCACAACACGTGGGCAAAACCAGCATCTGGCAAGTGACTGCTCAAGTACAGACGGGCTGCAGACTGGAGTCAGTGACACTTCACTCCCGTCGTCCATAGTCTCCATCCCCGTGTGGGTGTAGACGGGCTGTAGACTGGAGTGGGTGATAATTTGATACCACCAGCCATAGTCTCCATCCAAATGAGGGAATCTAGGTCCTAGAGGTCCCCCAAACACCTTCCCATCTAGGCACGTGGGGCCTGGGGATCGGCAGGTTGGCCACGATCCGCACATCGTGGGCAGCAGTGCGTCCCACAAGAAGCGCATCCATGTCAGTGAACTCATCGCCGGCCATTCAATATTCGCCTGGAGCCCATAAACTGATCAAATTTTTCTGTCCAATTATTAAGCAAGAAACTTATCAAGAATGATCCATCGCTGGCTACAACACTTTCTTAAAACAGCATTTTAACAAAAATTAACTATTGCCTCTAGAGGCAAGGGAAACAAAAGCAAAAATGAACTATTGGGACCTCATCGAGATAAAAAGCTTCTGCACAGAGAAGGAATCTCTCAACAAAACTAAAAGGCAACTGATGGAATGGGAGGAGATATTTGCAAATGACATAGTTGGTAAAGGGTTAGTATCCACAAGACGATAAACAAATCAAACCCAACACCCAAAAAACAAATAATCCAGTGAAGAAATGGGCAAGAGACATGAATAGACACTTCTCCAAAGAAGACATCCAGATGGCCAAGTGACACATGAAAAGATGCTCCACATCACTCATCATCAGGGAAATACAAATCGTAACCACCAAGAGATACCACCTGACACCTGTCAGCATGGCTAACATTAGCAACTCGGGCAATAACAGAGGTTGGTGAGGATGCGGAGAAAGAGGATCTCTTGCACTGCTGGTGGGAATGCAAACTGGTGCAGCCACTCTGGAAAACAGTATGGAGGTTCCTCAAAAAACTAAAAATAGAACTACCCTATGCCCCAGCAATTGCACTACTAGGTATTTATCCAAGGAATACAGGGATGCTGTTTTGAGGGGCGCAGGCACCCCAACGTTTATAGCAGCGCTATCAACAATAGCCTAAGTATGGAAAGAGCACAAATGTCCACTGACGGACAAATGGATAAAGAAGCGGATTGTATACACACGATGGGTTATGACTCAGCGATCAAAAAGAAGGAAGTGTTGCCATTTGCAGCAAACATGGATGGAACTAGAGGGTATCGTGTTCAGCAAAATGAGTCCGTCAGAGAGAGACAAATACCATATGATTTCACTCACGTGTGGAATTTAAGAAACAAAACAGATGAACATAGGGGAAGGGAAGGAAAAATAAGATAAATACAGAAAGGGAGGCAAACCGCAAGAGAGACTCTGAAGACTGAGGGTCGCTGGAGGGGAGGTGGGGGGAGATGGTGTAGGTGGGTGACGGGCATTGAGGAGGGCACTTGCCGGGATGCGCACTGGGTGTCGTGTGTAGGTGGTGAATCACTGGGTTCTACCCCTGAAACCATTATCACACTATATGTTAACTAACTTGGATTTAAAGAAAGAAAAAAATATTGCCAAGTTGTCAAGACGGTAAAAATAGCAGCCTGTCTGAAAAATGAATACGGAAGAACTGAATCTGAGTAAAAGGACATACATATACGAATAACGTGCACACGCTGTGTATACGTGGGCCATGTACACATCTGGTACTCCCAAGGTTGGACACCTGTTTGAAACAAATTCACTGACAGTATTCAAAGGCCCTCCCCAAAGTATGCTACGTCTACTTTGAAAGGCAAGTTCGTGACACACCACCTGTGACTGCTCCTGCGGCGTGAAGGGCTGTCACCGTTATTCCTGGTGTTGGTCTTGGGTGAAAACATAGTGACGCTGTGGAAAGAAAACTCTTACGTCATCTCAAAGATGACAACTCCAAGCTTCTTAAGAGACCTGTATTTTGCAGCAAAACATACAGAACATATAAACATATAAACGCTTTCAGTGTCCCAACTAGTGATAAAGCGAACACTCACTTACTCTAATTGTAACAGCTATTGTTTCAATTATATATCTATACTGGCTATTGCACTGCTGAAAATATATCTGGACATAAAAATTCTGGATAATACTGAGCTACTCACTTATAAATTTTGACTACTAGAAAAACACTAAGATAACCATTTCTGTGTAAAGATCACACCGCAAATTATCTATTGGTCCCATTTTGTGAGGTGTGTGTGAAAGATGTATAAATCAAAAAACTGCTCCCAAAGTCAGAATCCCCTTAAAGTGAATACAAAACATGATTCTTATGATATTGTTTCCTTTTGGAGAATAAATTTATATAATCATAACAGAAACGAAACTTCACTTGTGAACATTATTTTGCAAACCTACTCAGAGACAGAAGAGAAATTCCTGGCAAGTCACACTGAATTCTCTCTTGAACAGAATTAGATTAAATGCTGGCGGTGGCTGAACAGGCACCTGTTTTCAAGATGGTTTTTAAGATGAAGAAAGAAGCTCCCAGAGATGCTGGGGCACATGGTGCTGAGCTCCGGGGACAGACGAGGGACAGCCACACCCCCATCCCGCACCCGCATCCAAGCCTTGCAGTGTCAGTAGCAGGCTCGGCTTCGGGCCGTGCCCGGAGCCATCAGACCAAGGGGCAGGAGGGGGTGGCCTGGCCCCGGGCCACCGCCAGAGGCTCTGCACTGCCGCAGGATCTGAAAGTCCCCTGGGGCCCGGAGGAGGGAGGATGCCAGTCACTTGAGGATGGGAGAAAAGAGAACAAAGGGTAAGAGACCACTGAGCGGGGACCAGCAGGGAACATGTGAGAAGGAGCCAGAATGCTGCCGGAGCACAGGAAGCACGCCAGGAGGGAGGCGGACACGGTCAGGGCTGGGCTCGCCTCCTTCCATCTGCCCCTCCCACTGCCTCTGACAGGTCACCGTGCCGCATATCCTGACAGGGTGATCCTTGACATTTAAAATACTGTAACATCATGCTGTACTTTTCCCGTAAAGTTCAAACTCCCAGGTTGGTGCTCAGGGCTGTTCGTGGTCTGGCCTCTTCCTCCCCCTGGGCACCCACACAGGAAAGAAAACTCAAGACGTGCCTTAATATAAGGGACCCCAGAAGTCCACACTGAACACAGCAGATCACACTACAGCTGGTGCCCACAGGCATGGTGTATGAACTAGTGTGCAATTTTGTTGAGGCAAGGATCCAGAATCCATCCATCCATCCACCTACCCATCCATCCATCATCCACCCACCCATCTATCACACATCCATCCATCCATCCGTCCGTCCATCCGTCATCCATCAGTACTTTGCGAGAGGGTCTGCGTGCCAAGTGCTGTACCAGGACCAGAGGTTTAAAGAATAAATAATAAGTAAAGCACGAAGTCATGCTAGCCAGTCGTGGCAGAGAGAATAAAGCAGGCAAGGGCTGGGAGGGAATCACGGCAGAGGTGGGCATGGTGTCCAGGCAGCCTGGATAGAAGCAAGACTGGCTGCCCCATAAGCAGCACCCATGTGAGCCTCAGGGAAGCGCATGAGGGGGAAGAAAGGGCCGATGGAGAGCCCCGAGGCAGAGGGATGGACGCGGAGGCCAGGGGGGAGGGAGAGGGAGAGCATGGCATAAGCGGGTCAGGGGACGGGTGACCCCAGAGAGCCTCCCAAAGCCCTGACCTGCGCTCCGAGTGGGGCCCCCAGGACCGTTCCGCTCAGTATGTGAAGAGCACGGAACAGATCAAGATTTGGGGTGAGAAGACGTCAGAGGCCGACGTGCATTTCACACAGAAAAGCAAAGTCCGCTTCCAAGAAATGCGGCATTCCGGAAAGACAAGGGGATTTCAAGGCTCTGCTGTACTTGAAACTCCCCAGATACCACGTTGTTCCCAATTTCGTCATCATTGACTCCCTCCCTCCCCAACCCACCAAACCAGGTCTGAATACACTGCATCTAATGCTCCCAGAAAGCCCCGGCGGCCAGGTCTCCGTCCCTGCGTCCCCCTCTCCCAGGCAGGTCCGCCCCTGTCCTGGCACCTGACAAGGTCACCAGGCATCAGCGCTGCCGTCAATCAGGACCAAAGGGCGCCCGAGAGGCGAGCACATGGCGAGCACACAGGAGGGGCTTGCTGCGGCCTCGTGTTGACTGCTGTCCACGTGTCCCTGCCCTGCACCCGGGGGTGGCCCTCCACACACATCTTTGCCGCCTCTCCAGGCCTAGTTACTCACTGCGGGGCGGTCGCATACCCAGATGACCTCACTTTGCCGTGGAAAACCAGAGGCTGGTCCTGAACGGTGCTCCGTACCACTGTGTGAAACGAGTTTAAAAAGTAGATGTTACTGGCACAAAAACAGACACTCAGATCAATGGAACAGAATAGAGAGCCCAGAAATGGACCCACAAATGTATAGCTATCTAATCTCTGACAAAGCAGGAAAGAATATCCAATGGAATAAAGACAGTCTCTTCAACAAACGGGGTTGGGAAAACCGGACAGCGACATGCAGAAGAATGAACCCGGACCATTTTCTTATACCAGACACAAAAAAAAACTCAAAATGGATGAAAGACCTAAATGTAAGACAGGAAGCCATCAAAATCCTCGAGGAGAAAGCAGACAAAAACCTCTCTGATCTTGGCTGCAGGAACTTCTTACTCAACATGTCTCCAGAGGCAAGGGAAACAAAAGCAAAAATGAACTACTGGGACCTCATCAAAATTAAATGCTTCTGCACAGCAAAGGAAACCATCAGCAAAACTAAAAGGCCACCGACAGAATGGGAGAAGATATTTGCAAACGACTAATCAGATAAAGGGTTAGTATCTACAATCTATAAACAACTTATCAAACGCACACCCAGAAAACAAATAATCCAGTGAAGAAATGGGCAAAAGACATGAAGAGACACTTCTCCAAAGAAGACATCCGGATGGCCAAACGACACATGAAAAAATGCTCAACGGCACTCATCATCAGGGAAACACAAATCAAAACCACCATGAGATACCACCTGTCAGAATGGCTAACATTAGCAACTCAGGCAACAACAGACGCTGGCGAGGATGCAGAGAAAGAGGATCTCTTTTGCATTGTTGGTGGGAAGGCCAGCTGGTGCAGCCGCTCTGGAAAACAGTGTGGAGGTTCCTCAAAAAACTAAAAATAGAACTACCCTACGACCCAGCAGCTGCACTACTAGGTATTTATCCAAGGGATACAGGTGTGCTGTTTCGAAGGAACACACGCACCCCCGTGTTTACAGCGGCACTATCAACGATAGCCAAAGTATGGAAAGAGCCCAAATGTCCATCAATGGATGAATGGATAAGGAAGATGTAGTTTATATATACGATGGAGTATTACTTGGCGATGAGAGAGGATGAAATCTTGCCATTTGCAGCAACGTGGATGGAACTAGAGGGTATTATGCTAAGCGAAAGTAATCACAGAAAGACAAAAATCATATGACTTCACTCATATGAGGACTTTAAGATACAAAACAGATGAACGAACATAAGGGAAGGGAAGCAAAAAGAAGACAAACACAGAGAGGGAGGCAAAACATAAGAGACTCTAAAATATGGAGAACAGAGGGGTGCTGGAGGGGTTGTGTGATGGAGGGGTGGGCTAAATGGGGAAGGGGCTTAAGGAATCTACTCCTGAAATCACTGTTGCACCATGTGCTAATTTGGACTTAAATTATAAAAAATAATTATAGAAAAAAAAAGTAGCAAATGTGTAACATGCCGAGAAAAAAGTTCCTTGAGAACACAAAAGTTCACATGCATGGAAGGAGGCCATTCACTATAAACCGAAGAGGTTTCACACGCAATGCCAAACCAACCGATACCAGCAAAGAAGGTTAAATCAAGGGTATTACAAGTATAAGAAAACAACAAAAAACGTTTTCTCATTCCTCAAATGATACTGAATTGCAGTATGTGCTCAACAGCACATGTTCCAAACACCATGTAGACTAACACATCAGCTCACGTCGTAATAAAACAGGCCACACACAGAACCCGTCTATGTGAAATCCCGTCCGTGGCACACTAGAAACCAGCCATCGTGGAGTAACTCGCTCTATAAAGCTGTGACAAATAGATCTTTTCTACAAACAAGAACAGCAATGATCTTAAATCAGCTCACATTTCTCTCAGGTACTCGTTTACCACATGATAGAGCAGTAAGAAAGATAAAGCACTTAACCATGACTACACCTGTGCACCTCAGTGGCAACGAAATTTCTTATCCTACTAAGTTTTCCGCAGCACTGCCAACTGATAAAAACTCTGACGCTGCATGAACTTAACACAAATATTTACAAATCTCAAATCCTTTCAGGCAAAATAAAATTCTGCCAGAATTATTGATTTTTACAAACATTTAATACTTGGTATCCAATATGAATACTCTGTACAGCAGTATAAAGTAGCTTTAGAAAAAACGGATACTTGCACAGTATTGCATTATTTTGAAAATAGTTTTGTTTTGTTTTGTTTTTTAACAAAGAAACTCAGTTCTGTATCTGGCACTATTTCAAGCCTGATAACCTGGACCATATTCCCATCAAAAACCAAGTGAAGCGAGTGAGCAAATCACTAAAATGACACCCACGTGACCAGGAACCCAAAAAGCATCCGGCTCGCCGAAGGCAGAGCCCCACCCGGGGAACGAGGCACCTCGGGGAAGGCCTGGAAATACAACTGCTCCCAGGGGGGACCCAGAAAACCTCTCTCCACCTCAGTGTCAAGTGAAGGAGAAAAAATCTCTGAGAAGAACAAAGCAAACGGAAAATATTTTCCAGATCAGATAATAAAATAACAGATGCATTTGGGTACTTGGCTATGAAAAGGTCTTGAAAGTACTAGAATAAAGTTCATATTTATGGAAGGGCATATTACTTTAATAAATGCTTTAAGTATTAAAATATATCAGTTCATCGCATGTGTTTATTTCTACTATGCTTCTTGCAACTAGAGGGATGCAAATTTTTAGATTCTAGCACAACTATAAATCGGTCATCTGCATTAACTCTCCATATGAATACTTTTTTTTTTTTTTAATTTTTTTTTCAACGTTTATTTATTTTTGGGACAGAGAGAGACAGAGCATGAACGGGGGAGGGGCAGAGAGAGAGGGAGACACAGAATTGGAAACAGGCTCCAGGTTCTGAGCCATCAGCCCAGAGCCTGACACGGGGTTCGAACTCCCGGACCGCGAGATCGTGACCTGGCTGAAGTCAGACGCTTAACCGACTGCGCCACCCAGGCGCCCCTCCATATGAATACTTTTTAAACAAGACATAAAACTGTCATAAAAATCAACTGTCTGAAATTGCACCTGTCCCTGGTTACAGAGAAATTATAATCTCCGTAATAAGCCTTACTGTCTACACGACTGTTCTTATCAAAGGTTTTGTTCTACGCATCACTTAGCTGTGAAGCATGGTATATCATATAGACTCATCCGAATAAGATGATCCATACTAGCAAAAAATGAAAAAAAAAAAACATTTTTAAGGGTACTCTAAATAAAACAAGAATAAAATCTAAAGAAATGAGCGAGGTAATAAAAGAAAGAGGAAATTATGTGTCTCATTTCAAAACAGTTCCATACAGAGGAGCCATAAGATTATGCCTCTGACATGCCCAGTCACATGTGTGGTGATGAAAATAACTGGCCACACTTAGAGGTAAAAAACAGAGCATCAGTGGCCACTTAACATAGAGTTCATCCAGTCTAAGTAATTTTCTTTGAGTAAAAATGTATTTAGAATTTCGGAATATTATCTAAGCAACCTAATATTCCAACTAATTAGCAATTTAATTAATATCTGTCACAACTTTTTTCCAAGTAATTTTAATAAAAACATATACATAATTTTTGGTATTAATAAAATTATCTTAAAAGACTTTACATCATGCAACAATATGAAGGCACTTAATGCCAATGAGCTGTACACTTAAAAATGGTTAAAATGTGGGGCGCCTGGGTGGCTCAGTCGGTTAATTGTGAGACTTCAGCTCAGGTCAAGATCTCACGGTTCAGGAGTTCGAGCCCCATGTCAGGCTCTACGCTGACAGCTCAGAGCCTGGAGCCTGCTTCGGATTCTGTCTCCCTCTCTCTCTGTCCCTCCCCTGCTCACGCTCTGTCTCTCTCAAAAAAATAAATAAAATATTTTTAAAAATTTTTTAATGGTTAAAATGTTAAATTTCACATTATAGATATTCTACCACAATAAAAAATATAAGAAAGAAGAAATAAACGAACAGAACATGTTTTTAAAAAGAATATGAAAAACAACTTTTACCACACCACTTAAGTATAAAGCCGTAACATATGCCTAGCAAAGACTTTCGGTTCTCGCTAACGTAACTACATAGGAATTTAAACTTCTCTGAGGAGGCCGCCATTGGAGGATGGACGGACTTCTGCTCCCGAAGCGACACAGGGCTGGGTGTTGGGACTGAGGGAGGGACAGAGCCAGGAGAACGGGAGGCCGCGGCTCAGAAACCCAGCAGAGGGGATCCCAGATCCCGAAGGGGGGGACCCGGCCTGCAGTGACCACGCGGGAGGGGAGGTATGAGGGTGACAGTCCGTGCACGCCTTCCCCAGAGGGACTCGGCTGGGGGGCGGGGCCGGGGGAGCCACAGAGCAACGCAGTTAAGAACAGTGGAGGCCTTCAGAAGGTCTCGTGGACAAGGCAGGGGGGGCGGCGGGACACGGGTGCGATGACGGCACAGCCCCCCGCCCTTCCAGAGCCAGAGCCTGGACGACCTAGCAGGAGGGCACCTGCGCCTGCAGTCGTGCCCCCTCCAGGAGCTGGGGTCCCTCATCAAAGATGGAGATACAAGCAGACTGAGCACCTCTGTTGGTTTGTAACTAGGTCAACAGGAGGCTTAACCATACTGATTAGGACTCCGGGTTGGTCAACGAAAGGGAAAAAAGAATCGCTGTCAGTGATTCTCAACAATGAAAATAAACGGAAAATGTAATGAAGTCTGGCATCTTAAAACAGAACTTTAAAATTATTTCTTTGTAAAGAGCAACGTGCGGATTTGTTTTCTGCTTATAGTAATACAATGAGAAAGATTTTTGAGACAATCAGGAATAACTTATCTGGGCTGGCTAATTAATAAAGGACACGAAAGAATCGCTGTTGGTTTTGATAATGGCATCACGGCCACCAAGCACACGTCTGTGTTTTAGAAACGCATACTCAAGTCTGCAGGGGTAAAACGATGTGATGCTTGGCAATGGCTTTACGATCTTCAGCAAAGAGAGACAAGAAAAAAAATCAGTCCCGTGATCAATAATTGGGCATCCACATGTATGTTCTGGCCGGTAGAGCATTTGGTTTTTTCAATTTTTTTTTTTTTTAGTGTTTTTATTTATTTTTGACAGAGAAGCAGGCTCCAGGCTCCGAGCTGTCAGCACAGAGCCCAACGTGGGGCTCGAACTCACGAACCGTGAGATCATGACCCGAGCCCAAGTCAGACGCTTAACCTACTGAGCCCCCCAGGCGCCCCTAGAGCACTTGTTTTTGAATTCCTATGAATGATACCCGATTCAGGAAAACAAAATATCTAGCACATTCCCTACCACAAAGAGCATGTAAAAAATACATGAGAGGCAGAGAAACGAAGCAGCGATGGACAGAGGAAATGCCGAATTTTCACGCGGACAAACATGAATCCACAGAGCAGGTCATTGTGCCACGTCCCAGAGCAGGGGGTACTAACCGGACCGTCGCTGAGGCGCCGGTGGGGTCCTGTGCTCCTCAGCAATTCTGAAGTGCAGCGGAGACGTGGACAGGACACAGCCACTAGGCAGACAAATGGCCAGGAGAACAAACTCACAAAATGCACGTTGTCAGGACATCACAAGGGATTAACTCATGTAGATACGGATGTGCGATCTTTGGAAACGATCAAGCTTATTCCTCTTCTTCTAAGAAATAATCTTTACTATTTTTAACAAAATGGCTCTTTTATAATTTACATTCTATCCTGAAATAAAATACTTTTACATTGAAAATTAAGTATGAATCATTTACTTTTAAACAAGACAGAAGCAATGCCATGGGCAAGAATTTCTTTCGAACAGGTCAGGAGAGTTGGGAGTTCACCAAACTTTACTTTTAATTCTTAGAATCGACAGGAACGTAAGCTCCTGAGCGGGGAAAGCCGCATGCGGAAATCCTACCGGAGAAGACCCTACCGAGGCAGCACCGACAGGCTCCTTCCGGCGCCGAGACCTTGCCGAGACCGCACCAGAGCCGCGAGACGGATTTCCAACACGGCGATCTGACCGCCAAACATGGACGTCAGTAAGCAGATGGCCTGCACGGGACAGTTGTCACACGGTCAACAGTGAGCACACACCCGTGACCCCAACCACACAGGGTAAGGCTGCTCCTGTCATGTGGGCAGTTATCGCGTGCCAAACGTCACACGCGAGGTCACACTCCACCACATGGAGGAAAGGACGCGTACCGATGCACTCGGCAGGGTCTGAGGACGGCACGTTTCAGGTATCACCTTTTGCTCGCCGGCCTTGCTCATCATTGCACACGATCCGGCAACCTGAATGCTGAGGCTCCTGAAATCTTAATTTCCAGCAAAGAGAGACAAACAAGCAACGTTTACGGGGGAACGAACCCCACGTGCCTGCACGCCCACCGCACGTGGGCCTGTGCGCTCCCGAGAGCCCTTGCCCTGGGGCAGCTCAATCCGGCGGAGAAGGCATAGGGCAGCTGGGGCGAGCCCCGGTAACACAATTCCAGGGGCACACACACACACACCCAGATCTAAGAGGAGCTCCGGTGAACCTTCAAGGGCAAGCAGGGGGAGGAGAAGAAGGCACTCAGGTCAGCAGAGGTTTGGAGGGTTCAAGCAAAGTCTGCAAGTAAGTGACGGTCGAAACGGGCAGTGACCTCCAACGAGGAGAGAGGCTGGGCTGGGCCAGGCTAAGAACTCGGACTCTGTCCCCAAAACACAGGGGCCTTAAAGGAGAAAGTAGGGAGACTGCTCTTACAGGTGACATGGGCTGTGCCTGCAGGAGGCTCCTGAGGGGGGCAAGCTCGGGGAGGGAGGAGGGACGGAGTCAGGAATCACGCCCACATTACTGGCAGGGCAACTCCCGGCATGGAGGTCGCAGAATCTGAGAACAGACGGGAGCCGCCCCAGGTCAGTCCAGACCGTGGAGTCGGACAAGCTGGGGGGCTGTCCAGTCACAGGTGTCAAGTCGTCAGCAGGAAATATGGACAGTGTGGACTCAAAAGCCCTTGGTATAAGCTCGGGACAGGCGCGGCAGCCCTGAGGAGAAGTGTCCCTCGGAGCCCTGCGCACAGAAGACCGGGGCACCGAGGACCAAGGGAAGGGACACCCACCCAGAGGTCGGAGTGAGCTAACAGCATGGCCTTGGGACCCAGAAGCTGCCCGTGGCCTGACACATGGCAAACACGCCTCGTCTGCACGTTCTGGTGACCAGACTTTCTACGCCGAAGGTGTCACCCTCCCGTGGCAGAGGAAGACATTAATAGAAGTTACATGAAATTTAGATCAAAGGTGACCTGAACTTTCACCTTACCCTTGTAACGTAAAACGCCTTCCAATTCAAAGTTCGCCAAGTTAAGTATGAGTAAGCCAGAGGAGCTTCCAACCCACAGGCACGGGGCACTCTCAGAAGGCAGGCTAATTTTCAAAGAAAAAGAGAATGACGTGGCGGTCTCACCCCTCAGGCTTCCGTCCCACAGCTGCCACTGAGCAGGCAGCCGGCTCTCGGCATTTATGACCCAGAACCGCACTCAATCAGGCTGGTGTTCAACGGTCTCGGGTTTTCTGGAAACCCACTGTCCAGTGAAGACGAGACGGCCACGACCTGACCGCAACTCGACTGTCACCTGCAAGGCTATCACTTCTTCCGAGCTCAAGGTGGCAGCCGGTGCCACGTCCATCCCTTCGAGGCGGCCACGTGGCACCTGCGTCCTGCCGGGTGGTGTCTGGAGATGAGGAGCTCCGCTAACAGGGAACAGACCACGGTGGCAGAGCTCAGGAGATACCGACCACAGCTCTGCCTCCTCTTCCATCAATGTGCAAACAGGGTCAACGTTAACAAAGGGCCAATAGGCCTCCTCTGGCTATGCCAGACTTGGACTCTGAAGGACTCTCCACGCCCTCTCTCCCGCCTGCCACTCGGTCCCCTGGAGCCTCACAAGGCTCTAGGACTGTCTCTTTCTCACTCTGGGCTCATTCTCAGGCCCGCACACACCCGCGGCCGTCCAGAAGGCGGCCAGGCAGGTGGGTCGCTGCCACCCCATGTGCACCCCAGGGGCGGAAGGCCTGGCCCTGACCAAAGCACAGGCCAGATGTGTGTTCCCACCCAGCCTGGCACCTGTGCGGACACTTGGCCCTACAGCACGGCCAGCTCCCCGTCCAGGGGAGCACCCCCCTTGTCCAGGGAGACCAGAGGCCCCGTCGTCCCTAGACCTTTCCACACTCAGTAAAAGCAATCATGATACGTTCTTAAGTGTCTGATATACAGACAGATGGGGGAAGTTCAGAGGGAGTCACGATTATATCCTCCTTTACCTTATTATGCAATCAAGATCTACCTAAGGACGCCTAGGGGGCTCAGTCCGTTGGGCGTCCGACTTTGGCCCAGGTCATGATCCCACGCTTCGTAGGTTTGAGCCCTGCATCGGGCTCTGTGCTGACAGCTCAGAGCCTGGAGCCCGCTTCAGATTCTGTGTCTCCCTCTCTCGCTGCCCTCCCCTACTCTGTCTCCCCAAAATGAATAAACATTAAAAATATTTTTTTTAAGATCTGCCTGGATTTTGGTGAGTGAAATTAAAATTAATATTTCTTTTATTAAATAGACTTAGAAATAATTGACCAAGTTTACCAACTTTAAGACTCGAAGCATGCAGTCCTAAAAACACTTCACAGTTATTATTATTCTAACAGACAAAAATAATTTGGTTTTAGTTTAATCATTCTTCAAAAATGAACCTAATTTGGTAAAGTTTTCTTCACATGGCACTGGCCAAGTTCATCATACTCACCATCCACACTCAGAACTGAGCAGGAGCGAAAGGTCACAGGGAGCCAGGCCCAGGACAGGCAGGCTTCCTTCCATGTCCTCTCCTTTCTCCAGGCCGTGTGCACAGGGACGCCGATTCTCCTCTAGGAACAGAACTATTGATAATCTGAGCTGAGATTAAAATGGTCAGTCGAGTTAAAGGCAAACAGTTGGCACCACGGGATGTTGATGGAAACACACGTGGGCTAGAGTAATCAGGTCACGAGTCAAGGAAAGCCCTCAGACTTACACGAGGTAAAGAACAAGGTTACAAATACAGAGCAGACCCCATACGTGAGGCCTGGAAAGAAGGAACGTGGAGTGTCAGGCACACCTAGAGTTTAACCCTGTTCTTAAGGCAGGATCAGGTTTACCTGCTAATAAATGGGCCTTCGCACACAAGAGGTCACGAAAACCAAGATTTAAAGCATTAGGAAGAAAGCAGGTACACTGAATAAAGGTAATTTCTGACCTTCGGGAAGGCCGGGGGAGGGGAGGGGAGACACAAGCTACACCAAAGAGCAGGACGAATGGTGAGAGACTTGGGGGCAGCAGGGAAAAGCCGAACTCGCTGTGACAGGAGAGTCAGTGCACTGCCCGTGCCCCACAGGAGTCCCAGGCTGGACTGAGGAGGGAAGTCCACAGCTCTCCCAACAGACCATCCACTCCCGTTGTGACACTGTGGTAGGTACGAGAGCAGAGGGTGAGGAAGGGAGGTGTGGCCAGGTAGGGGCTGATGAGGTTTGGAGTGGGGGTGGGGGTCCAGGGCCAACAGCCAAGAAAGAGTTCTTGAGACGTCTTCCGTGCAACAGGACGGTTTTATTAAAGCACGCACGGGGACGGGACCCGAGGGCAGGAAGGGCTGCACTGGGGTCCCGAGGAGTGACAGGTTATGCGCTTGGGAGCTGGGGAAGGTAAAGACTAGGGGAGTCCCCAGAAGGACTTTCGTCTGCTAAAGTAGCCACTTAAGATCCTGGAGGCCTGGCTATTGCCAGGCTAAGGTGGTTCTTCCTCTAGCAAAGCACTAACATGAAGACAAAGGGAGTTCCCGTAGAAACATTTTCCTCTGCCGGCCTCAAGTACCTTGTCAGTGGGCTTCAGGGTATAAGGAAATTCAACTTTATCACGTCTTTCTGCCTTTGTTTCCCCCATCAGAACCAACTGTGGGCAGAGGGAGAATAGTGCAGAGCAAAGGGACTGGGCCAGCCCAAGGGGATGGGGACGCACAGGGGCGTCCTGGGGGGGGGAGGGGATGAGGGACAGGGGAGTACAGGGGAGGCCCAGGAGGTGATGGGGTCACGCAGCGGGGGAGGGGGGGAGGGGTGTGGGCACGCAGGGGAGGCCGGGTGAGGGTGCGGGATGGGGACACGCAGGGCACCAGTCTGCTCAGTCAGCTCGGCATGGAACAGCTCTGGAAGGTAGCTCTGTCCACCCTGGACCCCTCAGCACCATGACAACCCACAGCAGCCAGGAAGCCGCTGCCTTGGGCCGGGGAACACATGCTCTCCTGGTCACCAGACCGCAGTGCCCTGCACACAGGATGGGGTGACTGGCCCACCCCATCCTCCCTCACAAGATCCGCCTGGTGCTGGTGGAGCTCTGAGGTCAGACGCTCCACTTGTCCCCGCCTCCTCTCCGGCCCCCTCCCCTAACCCAGAACCCTCGCAGGCTGATCAGCTTGGAGAGCACCAGGGCGGGAACCCCACGGGGCAGGGTGGGGGGGCGGGGGTCTGAGTGGCATTACCTGGCAGGCTGCACAACCTGGACTCGACCCTCCTGGAGAAAGTCTCTCTCTTCTTCTTTAGGTCAACTCGGGTCACACAACGATAATGATGTCTTTCAACCAAACTGAAGACCCAAAGCTGAGAAAGCAGAGCAGGCGCACACACACGCACGCACACACACACGCGCACGCGCGCACGCGCGCACACGGAAGCCCGTCATCACAGGTGGGTGTGGCTCGAGCCCAAGTTGAAAGATGGGTCAGGAGAGGGAGACACACTGCACGTGGCCTCAGAGGCGGCTTGGACCCCTCCCTTCCCTCCACAGCGGAGCCTCCGGGTGCTTCTTCGGCCCCCCGACTTGGGTGCAGACGCCCCCTCTGACTCACAACACTCCGCCCAGGAGGGCGATGTGCTCTGACCCCCACGGTCCACGCCAGTCTCTCGGAGCCCAAGGGCACGGACACACAGGTGCGAATACACCCACGTGTCACCCGGCCAAAAGACACGGGTGACAGCAGTCACCTTTGTCAAAAAGAAAGATAGGGGCGCCTGGGTGGCTCAGTCGGTTGAGCTTCCGACTTCGGCCCAGGTCATGATCTCGCGGTCCGTGGGTTCGTGCCCCGCATTGGGCTCTGTGCTGACAGCTCGGAGCCCGGAGCCTGTTTCAGATTCTGTGTCTCCCTCTCTCTCTGACCCTCCCCTGTTCATGCTCTGTCTCTCTCTGTCTCAAAAATAAACAAACATTAAAAAAAAAAAATTTTTTTTAAAAAAAGAAAGATAAAATTTCCTCGTTTCCAAAAATACACCCGTGATACTGTGACTTATAACTAAGAAATCCATGTATGTGGATTTCCTGTTCCTGACACAGATCTCCTTTAAAACCCTCGGAATATCCCAAGTGAAGAGAAGGACAAAGAAAGGTGTCTTTTGTTGTGTGAACGAAGTGCCTGTTGGAAAGCCCCAAGGGTGGGGGCAGGTGGCCAGGGGAGCCACAGGTGATGAGAGGCTGGCAGCTTTCGGTCCAGCCCCTGACCTGGAGGTTGGGTTGGGTTCAATCACCAGCGGGCAACGAGTTAATCAATCGCACCTACTTGACGAGGCCTCCGTTACACCCAGCTTCCAGGCTGGTGACCGCGTCCACACTGGGAGGCTGACCCCACCCCCAGCTCTACACGCGGGACCCTCCCCCCCTCGCCATCTACACCCCCCCATCTGGCTGCTGTCTGTGTTCTCCATCACACCCTTTAATAGACGGGTGAACCCGTAAATAAACGCTTCCCGAGTTCCGCAAGGCTCTCTAGCAAATTAGTCGAACCCCAAGCGGGGGCGTGGGAACCTCCAATTTGCAGGCAGTTTGGGCAGAAACTTCAAGTAGCCGGGGACCTACCACCTGTGACTGGCATCTGAAGGGGGGTGGAGTCTCACGGCCTGAGCCCTTAACCTGTGGGTCTCCACCTAGACAGTGTCAGAACGGAGTTAAACTGCAGGCCGTCCAGCCAGAGTGGTGGAGGACTGCCTGGCGAGGGGAGCCCCACACGTGTGCTGACCGGAAGTGCCTGAATGGGGGTGTTTGGTTATTTCCTAATACAGTATCCTGCCCAAATTTTCTCCACAGCAACTGTGTAAGAAGAGAACAGAATCCATACTTGGGGAAGCACACCTGAATGGCTCACCTGAGAAACTAAATTCTGAAAAAAATCAAGTATCTTCCAATTTTTCAAGCTCCATAAAGCTGGCTCTTCACAGGCTGTGGGTGCGTGCGAGTGAGCCCCACACGGATGCCGCGACCCCAGAAGGAACAGCTCGGCTGCTGGGGTCAACGGTGTCTTCAAACCAGAAAGAACACACGCGAGCGTCGGAGCAGAGACCTCTCTGCAGATGCTCGTGCGGTCACCGTCACGTTTGGAACTGAGATTCCAGCCTGCGGTCCCCTCACCTGCCCGTCTGCACATCCCGCCACCAACTGCTGGCTCTTTTCATCCACGAGGAGACTCAGGAGCGGGGAGGCTACAGTGGGAATACGTAAAAATTGAGCTGTAAATATTTAAACTGAAAGCTATCCAGGTTTTACTTACACATATTTTTAGTCAAGTCTGAACTATCCTGAAATAACTTCTTCACCAGCAAATAAAAACCTCAAGTGCATACACGTTCTGAGAACGTGTGTGAGGGAAGTAGCGACACCGCCCACCAGAAAAAGGGCGGTGGGGGGGGGGGGGGACGTGGCGGGGGTGGGGAGAAGCTTCTAGTCCGGGTCGGAGCCAACGGACCGGTCTGTTCAAAGCTCTCCCGCACGACCGATGCCAGGCAGCCCCACACCCACACCATCAACAGCACTAGTGCCCAAATGGCATTAAACTCGCAACAGGAATAAACTCGTGGGTCTAGTCAGGAAAACGGCAATTAAATGATGCCTACTGTTTAAATTGTTGCCTAGCATGTGTCATTTAATTTAAAACTTATCCTGAATCTAAATTGTCAAGAATTCAGAAGGAGAATTAAAATAAATGGGACATTTAAAACCATTGTATGCCCGGGGCCTCTGGATGGCTCAGTCGGTTAAGTGTCCGACTTTGGCTCAGGTCACGATCTCGCGGTCCGTGAGTTCGAGCCCCACGTCGGGCTCTGGGCTGACAGCTCGGAGCCTGGAGTTGCTTCGGATTCTGTGTCTCCCTCTCTCTCGGCCCCTCCCCCACTCGTGCTCTGTCTCTCTGTCTCTCAAAAATAAATGTTAAAAAAAAATTTTTAACCATTGTATGCCCTACATAAACTATAAATGATACGCAAAATCAAGTTTGTAATTATTTTCTTGACAAATAATTCCACATAATTAATTTCAGGAAAAGAATTCCAACATAATTCTAAGAGATGTGCTTTGTCCCTGTGATTGACAAACGTATTCAAGTTGTTAAAACATTCTGTTCCACACACGGATGAGTGGCACCGGGAAGAATGCTGAATCCTTTGGGAAATATAGCAGAAACTGCACCAGATCACAAGGCACCTGCACGTTGGTTAAGCTGTGTTTTCACGGGACTCATCCCAAGAAAGGGACCGTCTTCTGTTAGTTCTCTGCCCCCTCCCCCATGTGAAGTAGGAGACGCTCAGGGTGCTGGGACAGCAGCCCTGGAGGCAGAGGGAGGCAGAGGGCACCGCAGGCCAGGACGGCACGCTCTGCAGGGACCTGCCGACGCATGCCGGGGACTCACCGGTGCACAGACAGTGTGAGGAGGGCACAGGATGGCCTGCAGCGCAGGACCGTGCAAACTCTGCCCGACCACACACTCGGCCCGTGGGGCAGATGCCTCCTGCAGAGGCCTCACTGGATGGCGCTTCCAGATAGCACACACATGCTCAATTTTAAGTTAAAAACTTCGGGAAATGTGCCTGTGAAGTGAATCCTTACGCTGTGCAGACGGGTGCGACACAGCTGCTCGTGAGGGGCACGGAGACCCTGGATGGGGCGCGTCCAGCCTACAGAGCGGCACGCGGCCCACCGACAGAACATCCGTCCGCAGGTCCAGTCACCTGTTAGCACTGCTGAGCTGTACAGTGGTGATCCCGCGTGATGGTCCCAGACCTTTGGAAAGACACTTGGTTTTTAGAGGAGGTACAATTCTGCCATTTGACACAGCGTGGACTAATGCTTCTGCTCAATTACAAATTAATTCACGTGAACGGCTACCTAAAGGAGAAAATAGTAATAAAACAGGCACATAAACAATAAAACTGTAGCAACACCATAAAAGGTGTCAGAATCACAGGGGGGAAAGCTAGCATTTCCAGAAATAACAATCTGTGGGTTTGGGAAGACCCAAGACGAGGCTGGAGACGTTGCCAAGAAGAGGTGTGAAGGCCACAGTAATTGATACCCTGACTAAAAGTACATGTTTATTTTTTTCAGGCACCCTCCAGTGCTCTCCAAACATCAGCTCCCATTCTCCGAGCCCCCGTGAGACATCTTAAAGACAGGAAAAGTCCATCTTAAAGACGGGAAAAGTGAGGCACAGCACCGCTCATTTATCACCAGCAGCTGGAAGGACTGGGGCTGAGCCCAGGCGGCCTGCTCACAGCACGGGAAACAGCACCCGTGAGGCCAATTCTACGGGGCAGAAACTTCCAGAAGACAACAGAAGTATTTTCCGTCTCTCTCCTCTGTCACTCTGCAGATGTGCCTAAATTACCCTCAACTTTTCTTCCAGTCACCATGGAGAAGTCCTCACTTGGTCAATAAGATAACAGACCTAATACCGGCTGGCTTGGAGCCTGATGGGAGCTTAGCTGGCATTTTAAGTTCTTTCCTTCTCGGGGCGCCTGGGTGGCTCAGTCGGTTGGGCGTCCGACTTCAGCTCAGGTCACGATCTCGCGGTTCGTGAGTTCGAGCCCCGCGTCGGGCTCTGTGCCGACAGCTCGGAGCTCGGAGCCTGGAGCCTGTTTCGGATTCTGTGTCTCCCTCTCCCTCTGCCCCTCCCCTGTCCATGCTCTGTCTCTGTCTCAAAAATAAATAAAACATTAAAAAAAATTTTTTTAAGTTCTTTCCTTCTCAACCTCAGTTCAGTTCTGACTGAATCCTCTGCTACCGGAAGATGCTTCTTCTGCTCTGGGCCCTTAGGAAGTAACACGGAAGCAAATTTGATGTTCTAGCTCCCGAAGGCCCTGGACTTGAGGAGGAGGGGCCCGCAGGTAACCCAAGCCCAGCTGGGGACGTTGGGACACTCCTGGCCGACACAAGAGCGTATGTGCAGGGACCACAAACCAGAAAGTCCTTCTAGAAAGCATCCGAAGTATCCCGGTGCCCATGCCCTTACCTTAAAGCTTCTGTCTTCAGACACTGAAATGATGATATGCGTTTGCCATGGACAGAACTCAGCTGCAGTCACGGGGCCCCGGTGACCCTCCAGCACAGCTAGTGTAGACCGGCTCTGGGAGAGTTTGTGAAGGAAGATCAGTAACTGAATGTTCTGGCAACTCTCGTTAAGAAGTTACATACATCTCACAGAAAACGGTTTCTGTTAAAGTCTACACAATTCCCTTTTCCAAATGTGAAAAGTACTTGTACATAAACCTACAAGTTCAAACTCAGATGGCTGAGCTGAGAGGGAAGGAAGCAGAGGCCTCCCGGGGCCATGTGCACGGCAAGTTTAGAGACAAGGCTAACTGAGGCCGATCCAGAACAGAGCCAGGCAGCAGGAAGGCCGGGCTCTCGCACCTTCCCATCTACACCGTGTGCTGCCCTGAAGCCACCCTCCAGTGCCAGGACTTCCCAGAACAGCCCTGCAGGGGTGGGGACGGCGTCTTGAGATAACACAGGACAGCGTGTTCATCTACTACCAAGCTAGCCTTCTTCCTAAGTCCCTGAAGCCTGTTACAACCGGGCAGCCCCAGAAGACAGCGTCACAAGCCGGAATCACATAGCGCGGCCGAGAGGTGCTGGTGCTGTTCACCTGGGACTCCGGGCACCTGGGGTCAGGACTGCTCTTCAACCCCTACAGCATCCGGTCAGACAAGATCATGTCCCCGCACACACATGCGGGGAATACGTACGCAGCCGTATCCACACAGCGACTTGACCAACAAGTAAGCACTTACACCGAGAAGACGTTCCCAGAGCGACCAGAGACCCCTGTGCGGCACGGCCACTTCTGCCTCTCGTCACCAGATGGACCAAAACAAAAGGCGAGGTGGCGATGTGCACAAGAACAGGCTCACTTCCAGATTGGACGTGAGGACATACACATTTCTGCTGCCTCCAACTTCCGTAACACGACACTGTCCTAAAGAACACCCCATTTCCTCTCAGTACTTATGGTCGTGGCTTACGTTAGTTTAAGTGCTCACACTCATTTAAAGTCTCTCAGAGCAAGTCTCACAAACCGGGCCCTCCCTAGTGCTCGGGGAACGGTGCTACCACACCCCAGGTTCGTGGGCAGCCCGCACTCACCTCGTACAGGCCGCTAAGCAAGGGAGAGGGCAGCGTGGGCTGGCCGGTGGAGCCAACAGGCGCCACCTCCCTGCTCGCCCGCGGGGTTGACACCTGACTCCGGTCCTGCATCTCTGCTTCCGGGACGGACAGGGCTCTCTGCCCTCCTGGCTCGTCCCACAAGGGCGGTGAGCCCTGCATCGCCAAACAACCCCCAAAGCCATTCTGAACCCTAGGACACGTCCCCTCACCTGTGACTTCACCGACAACACTAGCCCTTTGTGTGAGCCTCAATTTCACAATTTGGCCAAAAATCACTTGAACGCAGAAATGGACACTCTGGGCCCCAAACTGCCTAGCACACAGAAAGCCTGCCATCAGCTAATCCTCGAGCAAGATTTCATGCCTAACGTTCTCCATAACCTAGCGTTTTTTAAGTGGGTGTGGCAAAAACACTCTTCGTAGGCTAAGAGCTTTGTTAACTGCACTCATTTGGCAAATAGCAGCCAAGACACAACACCAGGCCTTGGATGATCTGTCCCCAAAGTCTCTGGCAGACGTAACCCTGAGGAAACAAGAGGCCTCCTTCAACCCCCCCCCCTCCCGCCCCACCCCTGCTCTCTTACACCTGGCTGACCCTCCAGGGCTCCCATTTCAGAATCAGATGCGAGACTTGAAGTCACCAAGAGGAAGGGGAGACACAGTCCCTTACACCCATCCCAGTGAAGAGATAAGTGAGAGACATCCAGCTCCCGAAGAAAGCAAGTTTTGTAAAAGAGATCAACGAAAGCGGCACTCTGTGAGGGCTTGGAGAGGTCCGCAGAGGAGGAGCTAATGAGAGAAACGAGATCGGACTGAGCGCCCTCACTCAGCACAGCTATCGCCGGATTCCGTGCACAGGTTTCCTAACTGGCCCGAAACAGCAGGAGCTGGTTCAGGGGGCTTTTTCCCAGCGCAGGACAAAGACGTGTTTTCCCTCGCTTTCCCTAACCCCCTGACGAAAATACGCCCACATGAAAATACTGTCGATGAGAGGCGGGCAGGGCCCCAAGGAGGCCCCGCCGGCAGACGCGGCACCCACCTCGGTATCCAGCATAAAGATTTTATTCCCGGCACACACCGCAGCTGCTCGGTCGTCCGGGCTCAGCCTCAAATACAGCGCCTTCCCCAGAAGAGTGCCCAGGACGAGCCCTCGAGGAGTCAGCCCTAGAGGGAGTTTCACTGTTAGTGTCAGGCCGTCAGAGTGGCCCACGAGCCACAGGGAATCACCGACCACGCAGCCCTCTCTCTCTACGTGATGCGGAGTAACAAGGACTCTGACGCGACGTTAGCTCCTCGACGGTACTAAAACCATCAAGTGCAAACAGTTCTTCTGGAAGTATGCGGAACGCAAGAACCGTCCATCGGAAGATGACTCTGTGCCTTTGCAGATAACAGAGGTCTCTGCGAAGGCTGCAAGTGCGAACGTGTGGGGGTCACACAGAATGGCCCACGGTCCCGGTTCGTCCCTCCCCCCGTGACCACACCTGCTCCAGGCCTGGCCGCGCGAGCTGCCCGGGCTCGCTCCAGACAGGCAAAGGCACGGGGCGCCCATCCGAGCCTCCGAGACCTGCCCACACCACGAGGACGTCTCCGGGCAGGCCTGCGGGGCCAAGGCAACGACACAAGCCAGCCCTCAGCTTCAAGCGGGCCCCTCGACCAAGCCAGCACCGGGCAGTGAGGACCCAGCACCACCAGGGCTGGGCCGTGGGACTGAGGCTGCCTGCTGTCCAGCAAGGTCATGTCAACAGCAAGACCCCGAGCCTACAGAAAGGGAGCCGTGCACACACCACGTGGGAGTTCTAGTCTGGCCAGGCTAAGCCCATGGGTCCGCTCCACGAGTATTTAGCAGGCACCGATGCTACCCCCGGCACCTGTACAGGCACTCGGGATAGACCAACAAACAAAACCAAGTCCCGCCTTCGTGGAAAGCTTACTCTGGGGTAGGAGGTGGGGGCACTTAGACACCCGTAACCAAAATATGTCGATGAATTACATACAGTGCTAGAAGGAAGTGAACACTGTGAGAAAAAGCAAAGCACAAAAGGGGACTGGGGTCCAGGGTGGTGGTCAGAAGGGCCCACGGCACCGGAGAATTGGACGGGGCAGAATCAGCAGGGATCCTGAGATGGCCCTGGGGGCAGGCCACTATGCCTGGACCGTTCCCTGAAGCTGGGGGTAGAGGTAGGGGTCCTGTAGCTTTGTCGGCAAGGCCCTGGAGAGCTTTGGGCAGCGGCGGGATGCACTCAGACTCCAATTTCGCAGGGAGCCCTGGCTGTGGAGTTGAGAGCAGAGCCCCGGGACAGGACTGGGACACAACGGGGGGAGCGGGAGGCGCCAGCACAACGCGCCAGTGAGCGAACCCGCGGGGCACGGTGAAGGCAGGTGTGAGAAGCATCCACGCTTCGCACGTGTTCTGAAGGGAGAGCAGACGGAAGCCGTGGGTTGGGAGGACGTGGAGGCGAGGAAGGAAGACAGGACACGATGCCGTGACTTCTGACCGGAGCGGCCGCAGGGAAGGCTGTGGGAGGCAGGTGCGGGAAAGGTGGTCAGGACAGGTAAGCCTCAGAGCTATCAGCTGTGCACGTGGGCGCGTCCAGGGCGGTTCACACCCGAGGCCTCGGCGAGAGCACAGGTGGCGGCTGTCAGGGCCTGGCTGTCATCAAGGGAGTGATTTTTGAGGGGCCACAGGAAAAGCCCCCGTGCCAACGTTAAGAGGTGGGAGAGTGACAACGAGCCAGCAAAGGAGACTGAGGACAAGTGACCAATGATGGAGCACTCCAAGGTCCCGGGCCACGTGCCGTTTCCCAAGTCCAAGTGCAAACCCAAATGGCTCTTGGACGCGAAGGTACCGTAAGTGAGCCCGCCTTCTCCACGGGCGCAGAAACCAAGCCTGGCTGCGATGCCCCCGGCCCAGGCCACGGGGGCACAGGCAGCGGCCTGCGGCTTCTGAGAACCGCACCCCCATCCCTGCAGTGAGGGCAGAACGAGCCCGTTCCGGTCCCACTGCCACAGCTGAAGACACAAGAGCAGCCCTGGCACACCCACCAGACTGAGCTCCGTGTGAGCGTGAATGCTGTGCCTCAGGGCCCAGCTTCGACCCCCTGTCCATGCAGTGGACCGCGTGTGCCAAAGCGTACAGGAGTTCTGAAGGGCGACTTAAAAATAAACCTTGGGACACAGCCCTTCCAACACGGAAGGCTACGTATTGACAAAGACCCATACGGGGAACAAATCACTAACGTGGGGTTCACCGCACAGATGTGTGTGCGTGCCCTGTGTACACACATTCACGTGTGTGCACATGCTATACAACATGTACCTGTACGTGAGTGCTCTGTGTTTATGTACGTGCGTGTATGTGCTATACACACAGGTACACATGTGTATACTTACGTACATGTATGCACATGGTAGATACACATGTACATGTGTGTGCGTGCTGTGTGCTTACATACACAGGTGCATGTGTGTGCTGTATGCTTACATGCATGTGTGAGCATGTGCTGCACACGCGGGTACATGTGTGGTGTGTGCTTACTACACGTGTGTGTGCTATACACACAGGTACATGTGTGCGTGTTGTATGCTGACGCACGTGTGTCTGCACGTGCTATACACATAGGCACATGTGTGTTGCTATTACTATATTCACATGTGTGGTATGCACGTGTGTACGTGTATGCATATACACAAATGTACATGGGTTATATACTTATGCGTGTGCTGTGCACACGTGTACATGTTATGTGGACATGGATACCTGTGTGTGCTGTATACATACGTACATGTGTGTGTGTGTGCTCTATGTGTGTACTATATGCACATGTGTCCATCTACGTATGTGTATGCAGGTCTATGTACTGCGTATATGCGTGTGCGTGCACATATGCATATGTGCTCACGTATGCATGTAGTGTGTAGCATGCACTGCGTGTATGAATGTATATGCACTATGTGTGTATCTGTGTATGTCTGCATATACTCTGTGTGCATGTATACGTATAAGTGTATATACGTGCACTATACGTATACATGCATGCCTGTATGCACATCCCTGCGTGTATGTACTACTGTATCCACACATATGCATGCATTATGTACTATGTGTGTGCATGCATATGTATGTGTGCACTATCTGTGTAGGTGTATGTGTGTAGGTTTACATGTGCATTGCCATATATGTATGTACATGTGTGGGTACTACATAAATATCGAATATGTGCACATATGTGTGGGTGTGTATATACGTGCTATATGTGCATACAAAGACTACGTGTGTATATGTGCAGGTGTGTGTGTACTATTTGCACATGCATGTATGTTACATGTGCATGTGTGTATGTTATACGTGTATGTGCTTTGTGTACAATGTGTACCGTGCATGTGCATGCCACGTTTATATACGTGTGCGTGCTCTATGTGGGTGTGCCATGCGTATGTACATTCATGCATGCACTGTGCTTGCGTGCACTACGTATGTTTGTGTACTGCATATGTATGAGCATGTGTATATACTATTTATGTGTATGTGTGTGTGGCTACGTCTGTACCACATGCGTGTGTATCACAGAAGTACGTGTGTGTGTGCTGTGGTGATACACTGATACTGCGCTCACGCTACAAGTTAAATGAAGTGAGGTCTTCCATTCTATTAACTGCGTTTTATACACACGGACATATACTACTATCATGTACACGGTCGCCTAAGGTCCCCTGCCACCTATTTGGAGTAGTCCTACGGATTCTCAGTGTCACTAATCACATAACGTTCACACTCCTTACCGTGGTCCTCACCTAACTTCTCAACTTTGTTTGCTCAAGCTCTAATGTCCCCATGCTCCCACCCCGCGGGCTCCCTCTCAGCTCTTCAGACAGGTCAGGTTCCGCGCACAGAGGGCCCGTGCGCACACGGCCGGCTCTGCCGGCAACGCCGCTCCCACGTGGCACGGGGCCACCGTCCGGCACCAGCCCTCGCTTGCGTCCAGCTCCTCCTCATCCCCCAGCTCAAAAGCCACCTCCCCAGAGATGACACCACGTGGACGTGTCCTGCCCACGTCCTCTGTCGACACCTTGCCTTTCTCTGCTGCGCTCCCCACAACCAACAACCAGTTACTTGCCTATTTGAAATGTGTTTCCCTCCCCTCACGGTCTCTGTAAGGAAAGAACACTTCAGTTGCCTACCTGTTTTCAGAGGTCCAAAAAAATCACAGATATCAAAATAAGGAAATACGTAAGAGTAAAACTAATGAGCCTATCATATCAGATCCACACACGGCAAAAGTCAGCACGTGTGAATGCCTGGTAAGCTTCCCACACAGAACATCCAGCTTGGACACTCAGTTTCAAGGATAAAGGAGTCAAAAATGCTCCCAAGCCCCTGTATGTTACCAAGTCTATTTAAGGGTGAGTCGTTCCCTTTTACACTTTTTTAAATGTATTTTAAGAGTTCATTTACCTAGAAGCACTTTCTGTCTGCACTCATCCAGACTCCACAACATAACAGAATCCTGTGATGCGGAACAGATGAGAAGTGGACTCACTGTATTTCCAAATGTCACAGCAGTGATCGGCTGACGGTGTCCTCTTAGGATTAGAGGCTAACAAAGTTAACAAGAAGAGAAATATCATCAACGACAGAGAACACTTAAAGAATAAAGGAACATAATGGCATAACCTCAAACCTAAGAAACCAAATGGCTTGAAGTTTTCAAATATGTTTCTTTCATATATTTACTTATTAAAATTCCCGTTAATGTACTATTAAATTACGGTCAGGTGAACCATCTTACCGTCACTCAACATCGTGGATCACGCGCACTAGTAAAATGATACAGGTCACCTCACTCTTCCATTTCCTCATCAGTCATGAATTAAGCAAATGTGTGTCGCGTCCCTGCAGTGTGCCACAGAGGTCCTGCTGTGCTGGACGCTGAGGAAATGAGAAGGATCCGCAAGAGGAGGGGAGCGTTCCGGCCGCTGGGAGACGAGGCACATTTACGAGGCTGCTGGTACAAGCGAGGAAGGCGATGGGGCCACAGAAAACCTGGGCAAGTGCGACACTGTGACGAGCGTGTTCACAGCTCTGACCAAGCATGAGGAAACCGGAAGCCGGCAGAAACGTGCAAGCAGAGGAATCTGTGACCAGACTTGTAACACTGCTGCAAGGGTGGAAGAGGGACGATACTGGGGACACAGTGAGACCAAACACTCCGAAGACAGCACAGTAAAGGCCTGAACTAGGGTGACAGGGATGGAGACGGGGGCAGACAATGAACCAAAGGCTCTGTGACCAACGGGCATCGCGAGATAGAAGAGGGACAAGAGCAAAGGTAATCAGTGTTCGGGCTGAATCCCTAGGGGAATGGGGGCATAAGGAAGACGGCACGGAATCAGGAAAGATCAGATTGTCTGGGCTATGCTAAGGGAGCTCCTTTCGAGCTGACAGCCAGCACACAGTAGGTGCTATGACGTGAGGGCCATCGCGCAAACAGGAGGACCTGCTCATGGCAGGCCAGTTCATCTGTACCAACCTCCTGATGCGGACGACAAGAAAAGCTGGCAAAATTTGCAAAAAAAAAAAAAAATCTAGATGAGCAAGATAAGGCACCAGAGAGCAATGAAAGCAACAAAGAATTAAGACCAGAGAAGAAGGAAACTGAGAGAAGGGATCCAGCACGGGAGGCCATTCACCCGTGAAGACTTCTACCAAAACGCAGCCTTCTGACAATTCCGGTAGAGGCCATTGAAAGCTGAGATACTCACGGGACTAGAAACACAAACGGGGTGTAATCATTTTCAGGTACAAACAGAATTATCTTATTGGGATAAGGGCAAAGAATTCCACTGCCTGCAAAGTACCTCTGAGAATAGAGTTGACAGCCTTAAGGTGAGGACTCCATGCATTTTTTTTTCTTAAAACACCACATTTAAAATTTTTTTTTTAATGTTTATTTATTTTTGAGACAGAGAGAGACAGAGCATGAGCGGGGAAGGGTCAGAGAGAGGGAGACACAGAATCTGAAACAGGCTCCAGGCTCTGAGCTGTCAGCACAGAGCCCGACGCGGGGCTCGAACTCACGGACCGCGAGATCATGACCTAAGCCAAAGTCGGCCCCTTAACCGACTGAGCCACCCAGGCGCCCCTAAAACACCACATTTTAAAACACTGCTTTAAAAAAAGAATACAGCCCACTGCAGTGGGAGGGAAGGGCATGTTGCCAAACGCCCAGGGCTAGAGTAGTGACCCAAAGGACCAGGTCCAAGGAGGAGAGGTGAACGGGCCATAGAAGAGTGCTCACAAGCCCACCTCCAAGTTCTCATAATCCCTGACTGGCTTAGAGTGACCAGAAATTGCCAGTGCCCTCCTCACCCAGCCAGCTATCAGAAGCAAACATAAATTATCTCTGCAAGAAGTTAAGGTCATCCAGAGCCTCAAACCAGCTGTGCATTTTTTTTAATACTGACTGTCTAGCAGTCAATCAAAAATAATCAGGTACTCAAGGAGTCAAGATTATTCAGTCAAAACCCAAGAGAAATACCCATGGAAAACACCTACTGACAAATCATCCAGATGGCCTTGAAACAAAACCAGAACCAATCCAGATTGCAGAATTACTAGATAAGGACATCAAAACAGTCCTAATTCTATTCCATATGTTCAAAAGATTAAATAGAGATATAAACAATCAGTAGTTAATAACCTTCCAAAACAGAAAGCACCAGACCAAGATGGATCCACTGGTGAATTCTACCCAATATTTAAGGAAGAAATTTTACTAATTCTCCAAAATCTCTTTCAGGAGACTGAAGAAAAAAAAAAAGAAAACACTATTTTCAGAGGAAACAGAGTAAATACTTCCTTACTCATTCTATCAGGCCAGCATTACCCTAATTCCAAAACCAGACAAAGACATCACAAGAAAAGAAAATTAAAAATCAATATATTTCATGAACATAGATCCAGAACTCAACAAATATTCAAAATATTAGCAAATCAAACCAAATAATGTATAAAAAATTATATACCATGACCAAGTGAGATTTGGAAATTTATTCCAAATATGCAAGTCTGGTTCAACATTTGAAAATAATTAATCCATCACATCAACAGGCTAAAGAAAAAAAATCACATGAAAATATCAAAAACATAGAAAAAGCATTTGACAAAATCCAATAGCAATTCATCATAAAAACTATCAGTATAGTAGGAATAGACGGGAACTTCCTCAACTTGGTACAGAGTATCCACAACATAACAAAAGCTAATGTATTAAATGGTGAGAAACTATAAGCTTCCCCACCAAGATTAGAAACAAGACAAGTAGGTCCCCTTCACCACTCCTTTTCAACATTATACTGGGGGTCTTAGCTAATGCAATAACAATATAAAAGGAAGTTTAAAGGTATAGTGACCGAGGAAAAAGAAATAAAACTTTGTTCATGGATGATATGCTCACCTATGTAGAAAATCCAAAGAACTGGCAAAAAAAAAAAACAAAAAAAAAACTGAAACTAAGAATTATAGCAAGCTTGTAGGATACAAAGTTAATACACAAAATTCCACTGGTTTCCTATATACCAGCAATAAATAAGTAGAATTTGAAATTAAAAACACAATACCATTTACATTAGCACCCAAACAAACGAAATGCTGAGGGACAAATCTAGCAAAACTGTGTAAGTTCTCTATGAGAAAAAATAAAACTCTGTTGACAGAAATCAAAAAAGTAAATGAATGGAGAGATATTCCATGTTCATGGATAGAAAGACTCAATATTATCAACATGACAGTTCTTCCCAACTTGATCTACAGATTTAATGCAACCCAATCAAAATCAACAAACTGATTTTCAAGTTTACATAGAGGCAAAGAACCAGGATAGTCTCATGATAATGAAGAAGAACAACAGAATTGGAGGACTGACACTATCTGACTGTGAGACTTACTATGAAGCTACTCTAATCAAGAGCAGTGGTATTGGCACAAGAAAGGAAAAATAGATCAATGGCAGAGAAGAGAGAGCCAGAAATACAGTCAACTGAATTCTGACTAAGGAACAAAGGCAATACAATAGAGAAAACTGTAAACTCCTAAAAAATAACACGGGAGAAAATCTAGATGACTTAAATTTGGTGATGACTTTTCAGATAAGCCACCAAAGGCATGATCCATGAAAGAAAGAACTGACAGGCTGGACTTCATTAAAATTAAAAATTTCTGCTCCATCAAAGACAACACCAAGAGAATAAGAAGACAGATATTAAACGGTGGACAGACATCATTCTATATCTGCCCAAATCTATAGAATGTACAACACCAAGACTGACCCCTAAGGTAAATGGTGGACTCTGGGTGATGATGATGTGTCAATGTAGGTTCATCAGTTGCAACAAATGCAGGACTCTGGTGCAGGGTGCTGATAGTGGGGGAGGTTGTGTGTTTGGTGGGGTTGACACAGGGGGCATATAGGAAATCTCTGTACCATCCCCTCAATTTTGCTGTCAATCTAAAACTGCTTTTGAAAAAATAATAAAGTCCTTAAAAAAAAAAAAAAAAGGTAAAAAGTAGCCCCTAAAAAGAAAAAGTGTAGCCAAATTTTCAGAACAAGAAATATTACCAGGGATGAAGAAATGTCACTTCATAACATTAAGAGTGTCAATTCACCAAGAGACTATAAAGATACTAAACATACATGTGCTTAATGACAGAGCTCCAAAATACACGGAGCAAAATTGACGGAAGGAAAACAGACAACTTACGTCTAGCCACAGACTCCAATACGCCTCTCTTAGTAAGTGACAGAACCAGAGGTCATGAGTAGAAGATGCAAAGAACATGATCAAGCAATGTGACCTGACATTTACAAACAGAGATGGGCAAATATTCACAGCATTTTATCCGTAATACTCAAAACTGACAATATCCTAAATGCCCACCACCAGGAGAATGAATAATAAATTATAGTACATTCACACAAGGGAAATGTTCTCAATACTGAAAACGGATGAACCACTGATACGTGCAACGAAGCAGGTAACTTCCAAAATAGTCACTCTAAGTGAAAGATGCCAGACACAAAGAGTATGCACTGTCGGATTCCACTGGCATAAAACTCTACAAAATGCAAACTAATGTGAAGTTTTTGTTTAGAATACATAAAGAAATCCTTCAGGTCAATAGGAAAATGACAGATAATCCACCAGAAAAATAGCATGAAACTGAACACATGTCACAAGAGAGAAAGTCCAAATGGCCAATACTTTAATCATCAAAGAATTGCAAATTACAAATACGTACCCTGGCCCTCACCAAAAGGCCTAAAAGTAAAAAGACCAAGTACAGGCGAGGATGTGAATCCACTAGAACTCTTACACACCCTTTGACGGAGTGCAGGTTGGTACAACACTCTGGGAATCTCGGCATTATCTACTAAACTAAATATACACATTCAATGCGCCTCAGCAACTGTACACACGAGTGTACCAAAAAACATATATAAACATGCTTGTAGCAGTTGAAACATGGAAACGAAACAGATCTCCACCAATAAGGGAAAGGATTAAGTGTGGTCTATCCATGCAGTGGAATACTACGCAGTGATGAAAACGTGGACGGGTCCCACGAACCTATCAGTGAATCAAGGAGTCCAGCATGATGCACGACCCCACTCACACAGAGTTCCAACAGGAGCAAAACCAGCATGTGGCCCCAGGAGTTGAGGGAGGAGAGAAGGGAGCACAGGCTGAGAGGAGGCCTGGATGGTAGCTACCCAGTGGTGTTCACCTTGTTACAATCGCAACGATGGCACGTAATATCCGGGACACGTTTTTCTGAGTCTTCCACACCCCACTGAAAAAGTGAGAAACATCAAGCTGGACATCAGAATGTAGGCCCAATTCATCAGCATAAGTTGTGGTGAAGAAACACAGAAAAACCTCTCGTAACTCAATAGGAAAAAATCAAACTATCGATTTCTCTTCGACGATGATGAACGACTTCTCGTAGCAAAGTGAGTGCCAGTAAGATGGCAAGTTAGAGGGGCTTCTCAGGCAGACACAGCACTGAGGCATGTGCGGTAATCATCGGCCTCCGACTCCGGAAGCCCAAAATGAAGATAAGGATTATCCCGATGCCAAAAATGCTGACAGAATTCACTTTTGCATTTTGTACAACGAAACTTGCTTTTAGGAGCATTGAGATAATTACACTAGTCACGGAGTAATCTTTGAACGAAAACTCATGTCTTTAAAGCTGTCAGTTTGATGTGAAATATTCTGCAATAAACGCAACAAACTTCCTTAAATATGCTATATCTAAAATCTGGAAAAATTCACCTTATCTTGATTAAGATGAACCTCTTCTTGCTTATATTCTTATTAAAGAAAAAACGTCTTTAATAAAGTGATTCCAGGCAGTGTATTTTCTTTTTTTTTTTTTTTCAACGTTTATTTATTTTTGGACAGAGAGAGACAGAGCATGAACAGGGGAGGGGCAGAGAGAGAGGGAGACACAGAATCGGAAGCAGGCTCCAGGCTCTGAGCCATCAGCCCAGAGCCCGACGCGGGGCTCGAACTCACGGACCGCGAGATCGTGACCTGGCTGAAGTCGGACGCTTAACCGACTGCGCCACCCAGGCGCCCCCAGGCAGTGTATTTTCTAAAACTCAAAAACGAACGCAGGGTTTTGTTTTGTTGACATTCTCCTCCCCTGGCTGGTGGCTGAGTCCGCGGAAGGTAGCATCACCCAAACAGCATCAGAGGGACGGACAGGTGACCACGAGGCTCTTCAAGTCCCTGGACTCATCAAACAACACACAAAACTTTTTAGGTACCTGGTAAGAAGGGTCCTTGGTGCTCCACACGCAAAGTTCATTCCCATCTAAAGGGAAAACGCAGAACCACAGGCCACAAGCAAGCTGAACATGGGACACGGGCTCCTTAGATTCGACCAGGCACCTTTCTGTGACCGTGTCACCGACGCAGCCATCACCAGTGGAGAAAAACCCCTGTGGCTCTTCCATCCTCAATCTGAAAACGCAGGGACGCAGAAGACAATGAAGGTGTTGGTGTGTTACACAGACGACAGTCTGTTTACTCACCATGATGAGTGTGATCACACACACAGTATGCCACAGCTGCTTACTCACCTCCTACACCACACCCCCAGGAAAAAGAAGGGATTACTCAAAGTCCTGAAGGTTCTGTACACACAACAGCTCCCTCCTCCCAGGGGCTTCCAGATTAAACAGACCTTGATGCAAGTCCCCCTCTTCCTACTCGACAGACCTCGCTCAGCCTTGCGGAATCTGCTTCCACCGCCGGAGATGGACAGAGCTACGCCTCACAGAGACGGTCTGGGATGGCGTGGTCTGCGACGCGTGAGCCCAACGCTAGCACTGAGGAGTATTCAGAAAGTTACCACTGAGACTGATTACTGTTATCAATAACTGAGATACTAAATCATTTTCCAAATTTTCCAAGCAAATTGGTGGTAAAGTGCAATGTGAATCTATATCTCCTACTGCCCACCTTGGATCTATTTAACCGTTTCACAACCCTGACCCAGGTCACCCCTGCAGAGGCAGAATGCAGGGCTGGGGTCAGGCCCCTGGGCGGCAATCCTCCTGCTGTGTGACGCTGGCTCAGATGCACCGGTGTTTCCAGGACCTGACTAGAAACCCTTATTCTATCATGTATAAGGCCAAGATACCGGGCTACGGGGGAAGTATAAGTGATAAAGTTCTCAAAGTACAGTCAGAGGACTCACACTCCACGATCTCCCATATAACGAACATTCTTTCTTATAACAAATAAGAGGTGATTTTTAAAGGCTTGAAAATTGTGCAGTATTTGGAAAAAATAAAAACATTTTGAATATATTAATGTACATTCTTCCCCAATTCATAAACTTTATTTATTATTCTTGCAATTGCCAAGACACAGCAGGCAGTTTCATATAAAAAAAAATAGCAAAATGTTTCAAAGTTACCACAATTTGCTTTTTGGGTTTTATCATTTTGAAGTACCCAGTCCCTAGCACAGTGGCCGGCATATAGTTGGTGATGAAAGAAAGTGTCCCAAGTGGATAAAGTGAAATTACCATGTAGCTCCTTCCACTGCTTCCCCAAAGCATAAAGAAATCTTAAGAAACAGAGGAAAGAATATATTAAACATTACAAATGTTTCAAAATCTTAAGAATTCACCCACTGACTGGATAAAGAAGATGTGGGAGACAGACAGACACACACACACACACACACACACACACAGGAATATTACTCAGCCATTAAAAAAAGAATGAGATCTTGCCATGTGCAATGACATGGGTGGACCCAGAGAGCACAATACTAAGTAAGATAAGTCAGTGTGGGAAAGACAAATACCGTATGATCTCACTCATATGCGGAATTTGAGAAATAAAACAAAGGAAAAAACAGACCAAAAAAACAGACTCCTAAATACGGAGAACAAACCACTGGTCACCAGAGGGGAGTTGGGTGGCCGACGTGTGACAGGCAGACTTGGGACGAGCACTGAGAAAAGTACAGAAGTGCCGAATCACTCTATTGCACACCCGAAACTAATTTGGCAACGTATGTCAGTTACACTTGAATAAAAAAAAACTTTTAAGAGAAAGAAGCACTACTTCGAGTAAAATATTTACGTTTTCATGAGAATTAAAGACATAAAATTTTTTAAAAAACAAAAAAGAGGGGCCCCTGGGGGGCTCAGTTGGTTGTGCGTCCAACTTCGGCTCAGGTCATGATCTCGCGGTCTGTGGGTTCGAGCCCCACGTCAGGCTCTGTGCTGACGGCTCGGAGCCTAGGGCCTGCTTGGGATTCTGTGTGTGTGTGTCTCTCTCTCTCTCTCTCTCTCTCTCTGCCCCTAACCCACTCACATTCTGTCTCTGTCTCTCTCAAAAATAAATAAACATTAAAAAAAATTTTTTTTTTAACAGAAAAGAATCTACCCATTCTACCAAAGAGTCTACCAAATAAGACTGTGATTAAATCTCGTCTTATTTCTTCAACATAAACTTTTATAAACCAAGAACTGTCTTGATCTCTTCTGTAATCCCTGTAACATTCGGCACCATTATAGCAAATCATAGCATCTGTACACCAATGTACAGTTTAAAAATCATTTTTCTACATATTAACATGCAGATTTGGGTATATCAATAAATATGTGATATCATTTGACACTTACAATAGAACTTTAAAATTGTTAAATGTTTTTTCCCATCTTACAGGTGAAAAAATCAGAGGGTTAGTAAGGGTTAGATGAAACTCATTAGTGGCATTGCCACAGTGGGAACTCACATTTCTGACTCCTCATTGGTGGCACCTCTGCCATGGCACACACAGAGCAGGGGCCACAGGTGACTTCACAGCTCCACTGACCTAAGAAAGCAGCAGCGGCAATCTGTGCAGGGAGCAGCGTGGGTTCACGGTCAAACAGATTTGCAGGGGAGATACCGGCTCAGCCACTCACTGCTGCTCTAAATGGCTTGGCGTCTGTAACGACACCCACTCCACCTGCTGGTGCCCGGGCTTGGAGCAGCCCCCAGACAGCCTCTCAGAAGGGATCAGCCACCCCGGAACCCACTCATTCTATCTGTGCTGCCTTGAGAGTCGCTAGCAATGCGTGTGCTCCTGCTGGCCTTTCCTTGGACAGAGCTGCAGTCCCCTTGGCCTTGGGCTGTCGGCCATCCTAACTTTCCACCCACAGGCTGCTGGGAATCCCTGCTGAGGCAGGAACCCCTGGACGGAACTGGGGCTTAACTGGAATAAAGGATGAAAGAATGTTCCCTTCAGCTACATGAAACAAATCATTTTATTTGTTCAGGGACAACTACATAACCATTTGGGAAATAATAACAAAAACAATTAAATTTCAGACAGATTGCCCATTATAAAATACTATCGAAAATTCAAAAACAAAAAACTAGTGATAAATCTGTAAAAATAAAAGGAAAGAATTAACATCCTTAATATTTGAGAGCTATTATAAAGAAATAAAACCTCAATAGAAAAAGAATACAAACTACAGAGGAGCAATAAAAGGCATCATATGAAAACCTTACAGCAAACATTATACTCAGCAGGGGAAAACTGACAGCTGTTCCCCTAAGGTCAGGAATAAGATAAGGATGCCCACTCTCATCACTGTTATTCAACATAGTACTAGAAGTTGTGGCCACAGCAATCAGACAAGAAAAAGAAATAAAAGGCATCCAAACTGGTAAGGAAGAAGTAAAACTCTTACTATTTGCAGAGGGGGAGACTGAAAGAGCAAACATTGTTAAAATGTCTATACTACCCAAGTAATCTATACATTTATGCAATCCCTATCAAAATATCAAACAGCATTTTTCACAGAATTAGAACAAACAACCCTAAAATTTGTATGTAAACACAAAAGACTCCAAATAGCCAAAACAATCTTGAAAAAGAAAAACAAAACTGGAGGCATCACCATTCTGGACTTCCACGTTACATCACAAAGCCATAGTAATCAGGACAGTATGGTACTGGCACAAAAACAGATACATAGATCAATAGAACAGAATAGAAAACCCAGAAATGGACCCAAAACTGTATGGTCAACTCATCTTTGATAGAGCAGGAAAGACTATCCAATGGAAAAAGGACAACCTCTTTAACAAATGGTATCGGGAAAACTGGACAGCCATGTGAAAAATAATGAAACTGGACCACCTTCTTACACTATACTGAAAGTGGATTAAATACCTAAATATGAGACCTGAAAGCATAAAAATTCTAGAGAACACAGGCAATAACCTCCTTGACATCAACTGTAGCAACTTCTTTCTAGACACATCTCTGGAGGCAAGGGGAATAAAGCAACGATAGGCTACTGGGACTATATCAAAATAAAAGGCTTCTGCCCAGTGAAGAAAACAATCACAAAACTGCAAGACAGCCTACGGAATAGGAGAAGATATTTGCAAACGGCATATCTGATAAAGGGTTAGTATCTATCCAAAACATATAACGAATTGATAAACTCAATACCCAAAACAACAAACAATTCACTTTAAAAAATGGGCAGAAGACATGAAGAGGTATCTCTCCAAAGAAGACATCCAGATGGCTAACAGTCTCATGAAAAGATGCTCAACATCACTCATTACCAGGGAAACACAAGTCAAAACCACAATGAGATACCACCTCACACCTGTCAAAATAGCTAAAATCAACAGCACAATAAACAACAGGTGTTGATGAGGATGCAGAGAAAGAGGAACCCTCTTGCGCTGTTGGTGGGAATGCAAACTGGGTACTAGGTATTTACCCAAAGAATATAAAAACACTAATTCAAAGGGCTAGCCAAATTATGGAAGGAGCCCAAGTCTCCATCAATTGATAAACTGATAAAGATGTGGTGTATATATACACAATGGAGTATTACTCCGCCATAAAAGAATAAAATCTTGCCATTTGCAATGATGTAGATGGAACCAGAGTGTATTATGCTAAGCAAAATAAGTCAGAGAAAGACAAACACCATATGATTTCACTCGTGTGTGAAATTTAAGAAACAAAACAAACAAGCAGAGGAAAAAAAGAGAGAAAGAGAGACAAAGCAAGAAACAGACTATTAACTATAGAGAACGAATGGGTGGTTACCAGAGGGCAGGTGGATGGTGGGATGGGGGAGACAGGGGATGGAGATTAAAGAGTACATGTATCACGATGGAAAAATAAATAAATAAAAGTACTTTTGTAATTCAAAAAACTAAACAGGAACAATAAGTTCACAAAAGGATTCATACCAGTGCCCAATATAAAATATCATCAATGCAGACTTTTTCTCATTCACTGCTGGTAAGACAATAAATGGTCACAAGCTTTGGCTATTCGGCAACGTGTATCAAAATGTTTTAAAAGGTACATATTCTTTGATTCAAAAATTTCCATTCCATAAATTTAGAACAAGTAAATCATCGTACATTTCCCAAAGTAGCATTGATTATAATATAAAATGCAATGACAGTCCTTACATTCAGCGGAACACAGTGTTGACATTTAAAAAGATGACATTAAGACAGTTCACTCTGCACATCGGCGAGAGCCTTTTCAGCGTAAACCGCAGAAAGCTCAGCCTAATCCAACCGGAAGAAAGAGAACTCTCTGGAGGGACAGACCTTTAACTGGAAGGTCTGTGCAGGACTCCACGCAACAGCCCGAGCCAGCCCGGCCTGGCCTCTCAGCCTGCAGCTGTGCGTGTGTGTGTGTGTGGGCTCCAGTTTCCACCTTCTGCTGCCACTTGCCGGCAACACGGTGGCCAGCGGCCCCCACGGCCGCCCTCCCACGCTCTGGTGCACTGGGAAGAGCGGCCATCTCTTCCATCCAACCCCGTACACGCTGTGTGAGTCTGGGCCAGTCTGGGCCACTTCTTGGCCTTGACTTTATCATGTGATCAGAGGGATGAAACTATGCTGACCGGTCGGCCTGAGGGGGCACGGACCGTGACCCCTGCGGCCAGGACAGGGAAGAGCGGCCACCGAAGCGGGCTCAAGTGCCCCTGTCAGAAGAGGAATAGATACTGAGAAAAAAAAAAGCACGTGCATTGAAGTCCCTATTAACTTTCAGATGTTCAAGAAGGATGAACTCCTATACGATATATCCACAATAATAAATATAATAATAAAATCCACAAACACAAAACTTACATTCTTCAGAAGACACCAGTGAGCGAAAAGACAAGCCGCGAAGTAGGAACGATGAGCAACTCTTCAAGCTAAGTGTATCCAGAAGCTACAAAGGACTCGTACAGACCCTCAGCCAGACAAGCCAGGAGAAAAACGTGCAACAGCCACTGGATGAAAGATCTCCAAATGGCCAATTAACCAGAAAAGATGCTCATCCTCGCTAATCGCCAGAGAAATGCCAGTCGAAATAAAAAATGAAAACCGTACACCCGTCAGAATGGCTAAAATCAAAAAGACTACGAGAGGGACACGGTATTGACGAACTTCCAAACCCTCAGGAGGAGGAGCGTCGGCTGAAGAACCACGCAGAAAAACGGACCCGGGCCGGGTCTCTCTCTGCTGGGCGCGCGCACTGAGAAACAGGGGCCACAGAGCAGAGTCCTCGGGGTGGCACTCGGGCCTCCGCGCCGGAGAGCGCCTGATCAATGGGGCGCGCTCGCGGCAGCGGTCCGCTCCACCCCGATGGCATCCATGCGCACCCTAGGTGACCGCACAGCGTCCGCGACGCGAGAGCAACTGGTCGGTCTTAGCTCGTTGGCTGGAAGAGCTCAACGCACACGTTAGGGAGGAGAGTGGCCGCCTGTGGGAAACAGGCAGGTAGCGATGACCACAGGGCCACAGGGCTCTGCGATGCCGACAGCACGCGGCCCACACCGGCGGGGTGACCGCCTGCTCTCACTCAACACCAATTCCCACCCCGGACGGAGGTCTCTACCTGCACTGCTGCCACGTGGGCAGCCTGGCATTTTCCTGCAATTTCCTGCAATAAACATGCATTGCATGTGGGGCACCGCCTTCCCTGTTTGGGCTCGATTACCCGTAGGGTGCCAGCTGCTGGGTTACAGGAAGCCAGCGCGCTCTCCTTGAGACTCACCTGTTCCCAGGCCAGGCATCCTTACCTGTTCCCATGCCTCGTCCCTAGGCAGCCTGAGGGGAACTTAGTTCCCTAAGGAGCTCCCTCTGGGCCACAATCAAGGGATGACCAAACCAGGGGTATGATGACAACGGCAGCTCAGCCGCTGCCCACAGCGGCCCCTCTTTCTGAAGAGGGAGAGCAAACTCCTGGGCCCGCCCCAGCGCCGTTCATCGTCCCCTCGTGACTCCGTTCATTCCTCGGATTTGCTCCTCCCTCAACAACACGGGTGTGAACTGCACGGGTCCACTTATACACAGATTATTTTTTCAGCAAACACAGTACAGCACTGTAAACTATTTTCCTTATCATTTCCTTAATAACATTTTCTTTTCTCTAATTACTTCGTTGTAAGAATATGGTACGTAGTTCAGACTACATACAAAATGTGTGTCAACTGTTTATGTTGTGGGTAAGGCTTCTACTCAACAGCAGGCTATTAGTAAAGTTTTCAGGGAGTCAAAAGTTATACACAGATTTTCAACTGCATGGGGGGTGGGCATCCCTAACCCCCACGCTGTTCAAAGGTCAAGTGTATATACATACACACACGTAAGAGCATATAACCGATTAACGTCTAGCTCTGGGAAAGGGAAAAAACGTGTCCTAGTACCTCGTACGTGTTAGGTATTCAATAAATATTTGAATTGTTAAAAAGGAGACAGCAGGACCTAAATGTAGTCAGTGTGCTAAACCCCATCAGCAGACCAAGACTTAACACCTAATCTAACTGCAGTCTCCATCCCCAGGAACGTAACTGCTTACCACTCAGCTCAGAATTACCTGGTCAGCTCTAGTGACCAGATTTGATGTGCCCCACAGACCCCGTCCACTCCCCTGAGGAAGGCGACCTTGCCGGAAACAACGCATTCTCTAATAATTTCCTTTTCCACCCTCCCTTCCCCCCAGCTCAGCAGAGCTCCTCTCCATTGCGAGATGGGATGCTGCCCGACTCAAGCACCATGAAACAGCCAGTCTGGTCTTTCAATCTACTCAGCCGAGTCTGTTAGGTGCCGGACGTGGCAGCCGTGCCGGGGTCTGGAGCGCTCTCTGACAGCGGCGGGACGAGGACACGCACAGGCGTGGTACCCTGCGGCCACAGTGAGTGCCTGTCCCGGCTCCCGAGGGCCGTGGGTGCGCTCCTGCGGGTTCTGAGCTCTGCTCTCTCCGTGCTGAGCTCCTCACCTAATTCCATTTCCACGGTTCCCCACCTGGTCGGAATCCCTCCCCAAATTCTCTCCTGACTCTGCCTGGATCCCACACTGGGAACTGCTGGTGGTACCAGACTGGGTCCAACCGAAAAACCTGGGCCCAGTTTAAGCTGGCCTGGGTCCAGCACCAGACCTCAGGTGAATAACATTTCGTAGTAAGTAAAGGCTAATAGCTAATGGGAGTCTTGAAAGCCAAAAAAGCTGGGGACATCGGTGGGCACAGGTCAAGCACTTAAAGGCCGTTAAAGTGCTCGCCACCTCAGAAAGACTCATGGTAAGCTGGTCGGAGAAAATGACAAAGTATCCTTGATGACTCTGCAACCGAGCCAGAACAGGAGGGGGGTTCGACCTCCAGCTAGCCTGAGGCTACAACTACTGAAATACGGAGCAGCGGCTGATGACAAAGGTGTAGGAAGGGCGCCAGATCATGCACACTCTTTTCTGCGTCCATCAGTCCTTCCCTAAATGTTTTTAAGTTTATTTATCCAGAGAGAGTGGGTGCGAGTCGAGTGGGGGGAGGGGCAGAGGGGGGCGGGGAGAGAGAGAATCACAAGCAGACTCTGGGCGCCAATGCAGAGCCCAGCTCAGGGCTCACACTCACAAACCAGGAGATCACCGCCCCAGCCCAAACCAAGAGTCAGCCGCTCAACCGGGCCAGCCACGAGCCCCTAAAATACGATTTAAAGATAATAGTACTCTTTCTATACAGCTGCTTTAATTAAAAACAAAAATGGGGGCGTCCAGTGGCTCAGTCGGTTGAGTGGCCGACTTCAGCTCAGGTCATGATCTCGCGACTGGTGAGTTCGAGCCCCACGTCGGGCTCTGGGCTGACAGCTCGGAGCACGGAGTCTGCTTCGGATTCTGTGTCTCCTTCTCTCTCTGCCCCTCCCCTGCTCATGTTCTCTCTCTCTGTCTCCTCTCTCTCTCAAAAATAAACATTAAAAAATCAAAAAAAAAAAAAAAAAAAAGAAAAAAAGACTATGCCCTCTTTCTGTTAGCCAGACTGGAGAAGCTGATTCTGTAGACTGTCAATTCTCAAACCGCGCAGTGCGCACTTTTGTGCCTCCATCACTTGTTAGGTGAGCACAAATCGCTGACTCCTGACTGTCGCTACCACACTGGTTTTCATTTCCAGGGCGCCCGGGTGGCTCACTTGGTTAAGCATCAGACTCTTGACCTCAACTCAGGTCATGATCTCAGGGTTCTTGATTGCCAGCCCGCATCAGGCTCTGTGCTGACAGCGTGGAGCCTGCTTGGGATTCTCTACACCCCCCCCCCCACCCCGTCCCTCTCCCACTTCTGCATGCGTGCGCACGCAGGCTTTCTCTAAGTGAATAATTTTTTTTAAATGATAAAACTCCTTTCCTTTTGTTATTTAAATTTTTTGTAATGTTTATTTTTGAGAGAGACAGAGACAGACAGAGCATGAGTGGGGGAGGCGTAGAGAGAGGGAGAGGGAGACGCAAGAAGCTGAGGCAGTCTCCAGGCTCCGAGCTGTCAGCACAGAGCCGACACGGAGCTCGAACCCATGAACCAGGACATGACCTGAGCCGAAAATGACCAATAGCTTGCCCTTAATCTCAGGTTCCAAATTAACAAAGTATCCTGAAAATAAACACAACTACATTTTGAAGTCTCTTTTAGGAGAAGTTGAAAAAGTACCATGTTCTTACGAGGAACGGAGAACAGATAGCAAGCGCTGCGCAAGGGTCTCTCGCCTGGGGCCCGGCCGGACCCCGCGCACAGCCCGCGAGGCGGACGCTCGGTCGCGGCGAGCACAGGACGGGTAACAGGTGCCCCGACAAGGGTCTCTTCGGGCGCACCGGGCTCTCACCTGGGGGCGGCTCGGACCCCGCACGGCCCGCGAGGCGGACTCTCCGGCACGGCGAGCACCTAGAGAGCTGGGAGCCGGCGGCCCGCCCCACCCGCCGTCGCCCTGGTTACCAGCCGCCGCGGCTCAGAGGCCACGAGACTCTCGTCATTCCCGCGAGAGCCCAAAGGACCTTCGCTTCCGGGCACGCCTCACTTCCGGGTGCCGCCCCACTTCCGGCTGCTCCGGCGCGGCGGCCCGGCGCTGGGCCCGATGCTTCGGACGCGGCACCCGGCAGGGAGCGGCGGTGAGTCCAGGGACCGGAGGCCGGCCCGCCACCCCGCCGCCGCCCGCGGGGCCCCCCCCCTTCCCGCCCCTGGCGGAGTCGTCTCCCCCCGATCCGCCCCGCGCCCCCTGTGTCCCTCCCCTCCTCCACCCTCCCGCGCGCCTCCCTTCTCACCTCCTCTCCCTCTCCTCCACCCCGCCTCCCTCCTCCCTCCCCCCTTCTTCCCCCTCCCCGGGCCCCCAGCGGCGGCCTGGGGCCGGGCGGCGCGGGCGCGCTGAGTGTCCCCTCTGGTCCTGCAGGACGTCCGCGGACTAGCAGGTGACGGCCCCCGGCGTCGGGCATGGCAGCCGCCTGGCGGCGCGCTCTGCTGCTCCTGTTGGCCTCGCAGCTCGCGTGGTCGGGGAGCCCCCCGGACGAGGAGGAGGTTCCCGAGGAGTGGCTCCTCCTGCACGTGGTGCAGGGGCACATAGGCGCGGGGAACTACAGCTACCTGAGGTTGAACCACGAGGGGAAGATCGTCCTCCAGATGCGGAGCGTGAGGGGGGACGCGGACCTGTACGTGTCCGACAGCACGCTGCACCCGAGCTTCGACGACTACGACCTGCAGTCGGTGACGTGCGGCCCGGACGCGGTGTCCATCCCCGCGCACTTCCGGCGGCCCGTGGGCATCGGGGTGTACGGGCACCCGTCCCACCACGAGAGCGAGTTCGAGATGAAAGTGTATTACGACCGGGCGGTGGAGCAGTCCCCGTTCGGGGAGGCGGCCTACGCCGACGGGACGGGCCCAAGCCAGCGGCCGGCGTCCGCGCCCGAGGACGCGCCCCCGGAGGAGGAGTCCGTGCTCTGGACCGTTTTAATTAGTGTTTTGAAACTGGTACTTGAGATTCTCTTCTGATCCCTCGGACGTGCTCGGAAGACACCCTGATAAGACGTGCCGGGGACTGCGGGCCTCCGAACCCGGCTCCGTTTATCCGCCGGGAGGTCACGTTCCAAACAAAGCCATAGGATTTCGTTACCTCATTTACCCCGAAAGTAGGGAAAGCGGCAAGAACGATGTTGCTTTTTCAGTCCTCAAAGTTCCTGTAAGAGGAATACGCACAATAAAATGTTTAAACTCCGGTTTGATCGGTTTGTCAGGGGACTAGGAGGTTTAGGCAAAATGCAGCACCTTTCCTGCCGCCGCGCGGCTCAGATGGACAGGTTGGCAGCTGCACCTTCACTCCAGTTAGCGGTTCTAGGTGAGGTGCAAACCTTGAACAGGTCCGAAATGTACCCCTTCCTATCTCTTCGCCGGGGTGTGGCCTAAAGCTCCACGCCTGCGCCCCAGGTGGATCCCAGGTGTGCCCCTGCCCCCCCTGCCCCCTGCCGGTTAAGGTCATTTGCATTGATCACCTGCAGCTATCTTAGCAATTAAAATTCGTCCATTATTAAGTAATTTTGTTATGCTACCCATGACTGGCCAGAAACAATACAGATTAGGAAAACTTCATGCAAATAAAGTTTCAGGCCAAAGAGAAATAAAGTTAAGTACTTCAATTAAGTTGCATATATTTCCACTGAATTTCTGGAGAGAGCCAAAGCCCTAAGAGACTTAAAAAAAAAAAAAAAAAAAAGAAAGAAAGAAAAATGAACTATTTCTCTACCTGAAATTGGTTTTAAGAGGAATAGTAGCTTATAACAAATAAATCAACTTAACATTTTAAGCACATCATGAATTTCAGAAATCTTTTATTGGCATAAAATCAAGAATGTAAATAAATTGGCACCAAGTAGTTCATTTAAATCCGTATTACAATATTGGGGTCAAAAACTATTTTATCCCTCTTTGCTGTTTTTCCCCCTTCTGCCCACTTTCCTGGGTGTTGGGGGGGCTCGCTGACAACAGTCACAAATCCAGCGACCTAGGAGAAAAATTGTTAGTTTAGTATGAAATTTAATTTTTTAGGACTGAACTGTAAACCTATTTGGCTCTCCTTCCTTAGCTATCACTAGTGATATTTTTTTGTGGATGTGTGACGTGAGAGGCACCTGTAAGTTACTTAATTTAAGGAGAAAAATGGAAACTTCCCTTAGGACAACCAGTGTAATCAATGCCATGTAAAATTCAGTGCAAGTTGGGGTGGGGCAGGGGCGGAGATCAATACCATACAATGATCTGGACCTTTAAAAAACTACCACAATCCTTTCTGAAACCCAAACACTGTCATCCTTTAGAAGTTCAAAAGTACATATCCTGTATAAACCCCGTTACTGACTTGGGCTTATCTTCAGCCTTTTTCTCTGCTGCTCAGTGGCAGCTGCATGTGCAAACATCCTCTCAAGTCCTGGTGCACCAGACACAGCACTTTAAACTTCTCAAGCATCTGACCGCACAGCGGTGAACCCCACCTAAGGCACTTACTCCATCTGATTTACTACCGAACTTTAAGTCACCCGCTTCTTAACGACTCCCAGGAAACCGTTCTAGGCGTGTGTTTCATAAAGTATTATACAGTGTTAACTATGCAAGTCAGTTCTAAATTTACACAATCGTATGTAACATTTTAGTCCAATTACTGTGATTTATTCTTCAGCTCTGTTCCAAAGTTATCTGGAATTGTCATGCTGCCTCATTTTCTAGAAATCTGGTTTACTATTTATAAAGGCATAGCAGTCATTTTTGTTAAGTTTCTGAATAGAGGACATAAAAATAAAATCAAGGTTTTGAAACAAACGGATGCTCTTGCTTTAGCTCTCACTAGAAAGACTTGAGTTCATTCTATACATTGAGCCCTATTCCAAAACTTGGACAAGGCCCCCTGACACCGATTTGTCCTTTAGCCGGGGTACCTAGGGATGAAAGGCACGTGGACACTATGTGGAGAATCACGGCTTTGGTAACTTCTTGGCAATAGAAGGATCTTTACGGTGTTTATGCAGGCTTTAAAAAAATGACGGGATAGTCCCTTCACTCCTTTTTGTAATCTTTACCTGATGGAATAGCACCAAGGCCCACACAAAAAGTATGATAACCTCTGTCACACACATCACAGAACATCATTTCTTCTTCATGGTGGGGTTGTCCACATACAATGCAAGTTTTACACTCCATACACTGCCAAGGGTAGGTCTTAATCATAGAAACAAGCTCCATGGTCATATCCAGGCAAGAAGGGTGGCCTAAACCAAAACCAGTATTAGTATTTCACAAAAGAGTTTTGAACTTAACATGGCACAATAAAATGCTAGTTTGCATCGGGATTTCTCAAGAATGGCTACAGTGTCCAATCACCAAAGAGATGAAAACCCATGGGCTTCTTTTCTATGCGTCACAAGTTACCCTCTATACTTGGAGATTTGATTCAGGTCTGACAACTAAAAATCCTGGTTTCTGAAGCAACAAATAGGATGGTTAAAATGTTAAGAAGACATGTCAATACTTACCACTATTATCACACTGGGAGCAGTGTATAAGTGATTCAGCCTTCCCTTTCTTGTTGGACTCCTTACCCTTCAGACAAATTCCACATAGAGCATTTGGAATGACCTTTGGCTGGAAGGGTAGAAGAGGGCTATAAATTCATGCCAGAAGTACTCACTATGGGTTCATAAGGAATTGTCACTGCCTTATCTTTACTTTTAGTAACTTGTTAACAATCTTTTAGAAAGACCTAATTTGAGAGAGTCACTCGGTTTTCAAAATACAACGGCCTACTGACTAAAGCCTTAGGTTTCGTTTTAAAATTTTGTCAACAGCATGATCTACGTCCGGATTAAGTGTAGCATTCTACATTCCCTACATGCACAGTAAGATCTGCATAATGAGCTGGAAGGGGAAAAAACTAAATGCAATGTCAAACTGCACTATTAATTGGAAGAAGAAATTCAGGTACCAAATGACCTTTACACGTAAGTAAGGCTTCTTATAAAACAGAAGACTCAGTCTTAAGCAGCTTATATACTGATTTTGTTTAAAAACTGATTATTTCCCAAATTGTAAAAATAGATCTATAAAACCTAAGTTATAAAATCAATGTTTTAATATTTTTAATTGGAAGATGTCTCATCCATACATTGTCACGTGCACAAATGTTTCGGGGAAATAGCTGTGATTATTCCCTTTGCATATCTAATAATAAAAGAGTTTATACTTAGGGGAAAGCATTCGTATGAGATACAAAACAAAAGAGAAAAGTTTTCAAGCAAGCAAAAAAAATAATAACTTAAAAAATGACAGACACCCTCATATTTTGAGTACCATTCTTTTTTTCAGATTAAAAATTTGCTCCATCCAACGAAGGTATATTTGGGTTTTAAAACACACTTAGCGACACATGGAAAAGGACAAAGAAGAAAAGATTCACAGCACCTACAATTACCGGGGGAGGGAGAACATTCAAACATCCCAGTTTTGACCATAATAAAATGATGTTCACTCATGCTACATGAATACGTAAGTAACTGTGGCAGAAAAAGGAGAGCGAGCGTAGGCCAAGATGGATGGGCTAGGACCATGTGTCTACAGGAACTGGGGGGAAGTTACCAAATTGCTGTATTTCTGTTTTATCCCAACCCAGCCAAATGCATCTTCTATTTCCCTCTCCTAAGTTATTAAACCAAAGAGGGGCCTAAAGGAAACTCTAACTTTGTATATAGTATTCCAGCTTTGAAATGTCTCACTGCCACCTTCAAAACCTGAAGGCCTAAACAATTTGTTCTTAATTCTTTAAGTTTATTTTTTTTTAATTGTCTTTCTTTTGCAAAAGATGACAGAGGCGTTCAAAAATAATTTTTGGCTTATTTATTTAAAAAAAAGTCAACCTTATACATAAATATAATAAAAACAATAACTCTAAACAATCACAAACGTCTCTACAAAATAATAAATATCATGGGAGTTAAAACATACATATAAAACTTTACCGTTAACTATTCTACATCTCCTGTATGTGTATCTCTATACCCTGCTCCCCAACACAAGGGCAGTGTCACGTGCTCAACCGTGCGCATCTTACAAAGCAGTCCCCTTCCGTTGTTGCTGCTACATTCTAAGAATAAGGTTCTCACTGTGTTTCCTACAGTAAATAAAAAATAGCTACAAGTGCACTTCTAGGACCCAAGTTCCGATTCAGTGACGACCAAATCTGGAACTGCCGTAATATACAGCAGAAAGCTACCTCTCAGCACAGCCAAATAACCACCTCCTTTGGTGATGCCGCCTGCACTGAATGTGAAAGATCTACTTCTTTAATACGTGTAGTTGAAGTTAGACACTGGCATACCACGTACTGGATTATCTTTCACTGAAGTCAGGGAAGTAACTACACAGTATCAAACTCTAAAAGGAGAACTCCTCATGGGAGATCCCTTACAAAAGTCAAAAATGAGGAAAACACAAGGCTAGTCATTCACATTCTAGAGCAATTCAAGTTCTACAGCCATTAAAACATACATTAAACACCTATGATAAAAAGGGACACCAAGAAAATTCTAGGTTTACTTCTAAGCTTGAAATCATAGTATTTCGTTAAGTCACTTAGAATTTTTCTTACCCAATAGTCTTCATCTTGATGAAAAGAGGGAGTGACAGGGGAGGAGACAGACAGAGAAACAGAGACAGAGAGAGAGAGAGAGAGAGAGAGAGAGAGAGAGCGCGAGCTAGCTAGCCCGGCAGCATTTTCTATGGCAATTCTCTGTTCGCTCAAGCACTCAGCTCTCTGAGAAGCCAGCCACACTGCTCACACCCAGTTCCACCAGCTGGGAAGTCAGTGTCTGAAGGAGACTCCTGTGATGGAGTAGGAAGGGAACAGTGTGCAGAACTCCTGCGAAGACGGGTGGAACAGAACCCCGTGTCTGACAGAGACAGTTCTAGAAACCGCAACATCAAAGTGTCACTGCTGATAAGAAAATTAAAATACTCATCCGAACAGCTCTCAGCATCTCAAATACAAGGCTCACGATACCCTTACTTTCCTGCTTGAAAAATAACCAAAGATAAGCGAGACTTCCACGGCAGCAGAAACATAGTATAGATTTTAATTATATACTCGCAACCCAGGCCTGACTCCTAACAATATGCTTTAATTTCAGGTTAATGTAACCCAAATAATACTGTCCTACAAATTAAGGGCAAGCACTAGTGAATCTTATCAAGCAAGACATCAGCTACGCCATCATTGTCCTTAACTCCAGCACATTCGCATATATGAGCTTCAGCTTGAAGTACCCTAATGTCTAGGCACATCTTGGCTTATTAATGTATTTTTCATAGAGAGGTTACTTTTAATAAACATGTTCATATTAATGTATGAAGTCTAGATACTGGTTGTTCTAAACTCTGAAATACCTGAAACACTTTAAACTACTAAAAATGTTCACAGAAGTCATAAAATGTGTATTCTGCCGATTACACTCCCTTGAGTAATATCAATGTAAGTTAATCTATATGATTTCTTGCATATTAAATCAATGATACTGTGGAATAATTCTTCATTTTCAGCCCCTACTAAACATCTGCTTCGACACTCTGCACTCTGAACCCATGATGAATTCAGGCTCACTCTGAAAGGGCTCCGAAACGCAGACAGGGTGCCCTCGCGGCCGCTCCCATTTGCAGACCAGCACGCACACACCAGGCTAACTTTCCAAGATTTAATCTTTGGAGTTCATTTGCTTTTGATTATTAAGCAATAATTTACGTCTTTAGTTTAAAAAATTAGGTAAGCCGTATACGTAAAAACAAGTATAAAAACCACACGGCCGCAGCCCCCCCAAGCCATCTGATGCGAATGAAGCTTGGGATTTGCTCGCCATCGGCCGGAAAAACGTGTGTGTTTCAAAATTGATCATCACATAAAGGCGTTTTCTAAGTAAACGTGGATTGAATACACTCATTTGTTAACTTGCTTTTTTCACTTCAGGAAAAGAAAGGGAAGTGAACCATGAGAAGGTTCTGGCTGAGGAAGGGAAGCCGGCTGGCAGCTCGCTGGCCCCTGTTCTTCCAGATCATCCACCGCGACCCCAATCTGACACACGACAATTGTTTAACAATCCCACTCGGTAAAACTACCCAATCACCTTACTGGAAAACGTTCCTTCAAAACACTTTCGTAACCACAATGGAAAGCATGTTCTGACACATTCCAGACCCTATGAATGGTCACTTTTACTATTACCACCCAGAACATAAAACTGTGCGGCTAATTCCAGTCTTTTTAGGACATTCCTAACCCCCCATCTAGGGATAAGGCCACTCACCTCTCACCTAAGCCTCTGGAGGGGAAGAGACAGACAGCAGGAGGAACCACAAAAATAATATTGCTGATAGCATAATACCTTCCTCTGAGAACAGCCAGACCGGAAGTTAACAAGTATATACAGACAGAAGCCAGATCACGTCACTAAATAACATTTCAATCCTTGTCATAGAAGCATAGAGACTATTTGCCAAGGTCAGGCTAAAAATCACCACAATGTAAATTACAGGTTTTCCTGTTTTCTATCACAGAGTTCGTTGAATTTGGCAAATGGATCAAGTAATCTTAAATTAAACCCAGATCTTTCTCCAGGAGAGGCAGCTTATTCTAAGAGTCTATCCACCCAGACTTTACAGCTTAGCATGCTCAGCTATACGAAATACTAGGATATTTCAAATGCCAGATAATTATGATCTTTACCCCAAAGAAACAAAGCATAAAGTTCTGCTAGGAAGTAATTTTTTTTAAATCCATACTTGCCTGGTTATTGTTCAAAAGACAAAAAAAGATTTTCTTATAAATTGTACATATACAGAAAACAGAAGCTAAACCATAGGCAGAAGTGACAGAAAAGCCACCAGGAAAATAAAGCACAACAGGAGGAAGCTGACAGAGGGCACACAGCACAGGACAGCAGTGGACGCAGCAGGCAGGCCTCCGCCGCTCGGAGTCAGAGTTAAACTATCTCGGGGAGAGAGGCTGCTCAGGAAGGAAGCGGAGTCAGGGGCTTTTTTCTTCTACCTTGTACCCAGGGACTGACTTGGACAGTACAGAACGTTTGGAAGCATCTTTTCTTGGAGTAGCAGCTTTGTCCTTGGATCTCTGTCTTCCCGGGAGAGGCTCCTCCTGGCCGTCGGGAAGGCCTTCTCCTTCAGACACGTTGCCGGAGGAACTGTCCTGGAGGTCAAAGGCAAAGACAAAGATTCCTTGGAATTCACACAGATTTGAGTGCGAATTCTGAAAACTACAGCAAACATTCAAAAAGAAAAAAAAGGTTTCAAAGTTCCATCAATTTAAAAATAAAAAGATAATTATAAGAAAACTTTTCCCAGTAGAGACTAAACAGGCCATGTTAAAAATCACTTATCTGTCTTACACATGACAGCAGAAAGCTGACTGTACCTTAACCAACTTTGTGTCCCGCCTTAATCAACACCAGCAGTGATCTACTCCAGCCGGCGCTACACCATTTTGCCATATGACAAGGGAGCCTACTTGTTTCGTAGAAAAAACTATTTAAGGAATAAACTGTCTTAAATAAGCGAGGATATTTTTACCGAGTAATAAACGTCACTAAAGAAGTTCTTCAAGTACGCGCTCGTAGGCCAGTGCAGCGATCACTGAGCCTTCACGACAGCATCGGATACGTTTTAGGTGTTCAAAGTTTAAAAGGTTGGTATATGACCATCTAATGCTTCATTTGTTGACTTAAAATTTTCTAGTTAAAATAAAAATGTTACTTTCATATAAATTATGAAAATTATAAATGAAAAAATTGGGTTATCCATAACCACTCCGGTAAGCATTCTGAGACAACTCCTGGGAACATGACTGCATCTCCTTTTAATTTTTCTAGGTGTGTCTGCACACACACAGATACCAGATTCACACACTCACACACACACCCCACCTACACATATCCCCTCATTTAAAAAAAACACACAAAACACAAAACTTGAGGGGCCCCTGGGGGGCTCAGTCGGTTAAGCGACTGACTTCAGCTCAGGTCACGATCTCAAGGGTTGCAAGTTTAAGCCCCATATGGGGCTCTGCTGTCGGCGCAGAGACTGCTTTGGATCCTCTGTCCCCCTCCGTCTGCCCCTCCCCTGCCTGTGCATGCACACACAAGCACTCTCTCTAAAATAAACATTTAAAAAAATAAAAATAAATAAAACACAAAACTGGATTACACTGTGTATACACGTTTTTCAATTAAGTATTGTGTGCATTTTATTACATCACTAAATCTTCTCTGAACTTCATTACTATCGTGTAAATATATCACCCACTGTTGACATGAGGTTTATTCTTTTTTTTTTTTAAACGTTTATTTTACTTTTGAGACAGAGACAGAGCATGAATGGGGGACGGTCAGAGAGAGAGGGAGACACAGAATCGGAAGCAGGCTCCAGGCTCTGAGCCATCAGCCCAGACAGAGCCCGACGCGGGGCTCGAACTCACGGACCGTGAGATTGTGACCTGGGCTGAAGTTGGACGCTTAACCGACTCAGCCACCCAGGCACCCCGACATGAGGTTTATTCTTAATTTTCATTATAAAACTACCGTTAACACTCCAATGGACATTTTTTTCCTACTTAAATTTTGTCCTTCAGATAAACTGTTAGTGTATTTGCTAGGTCAAATTCTGAGGAAATTAAACATCTTGGTAGATACCATGATATGCTCTCCTGAAATGTTGGACTCATTTATACTCCTACAAGCAGAATGAAGGAAAGTCACCTCCAACATGTCCTGGCCACACCACAGCGCCCCTTTTCCCAAAATGACAGGACAGAAGCGGTATCGTCACTTTAATACTAGAACGGCATCTGATCTTATGCGACACGCATCATTAAATGTTTCAGAAGTTGCTGGTGACAAACACGCCCGCCCCCAGAAGGTGGCCCGCTCCCGGACTCAGGTGGGACACCGTGAAGGCTGAGAGTGGCGAGCCGCCTGACACACGGGCCGAGTCAAACCAGAATCCTCTGCCGTCACAGCGTCTGCTCTCCTTCGCTCCCACGGACACCGCCACCTTGCCCGGTAACGGATCGGTGCTCTGAACACTTCCCGTAGGAAGCCTACGATGATTAATTACGCAACAGGCACACAAGCGAGCGTGCTCCCCAAACCAAGACAGCCGAATACAGAATCGCACAGTAAGGTCTGTACCCTTCCCTGACCTGCCTGTGAGAACTACAAAGGGGCGACTTTAACAACACTTACAAAGGCACACAGTCTGTGTCTAGGCACAGAGTCATTTTCCTAATGGCAGCTTTCGGGGAATTACACGCCGCCGACCTTGAAACGGAGGGTGACGTGCTCCGGGAGAGCGGTCAGCACGCACTTAAAGGAGACGCCTCCTCGTACAGAGAGATGTTCCTACCGAAGTGCCTTTATGTTTCCGCTTCTCGTCGCCTCGACCGTCCTCGGCGTCGTCCGAGTCACCGTCGCTATCCAGGGCCGGCAGCTCAGGGTCCAGCGGGGGCTCGTAGAGGGCCGTGTTTAACGGCAGATACCGCAGCTCGTCTGCTGAGTACCTGAGGTTCAGAGAGACGGGTTTCCGTTCCCTTTGATTAGGAACGTGAACGAACGGATCTGCGAGCCGCAAAGATGGCCCTAATTTTCTCAGTTAACCACAAATACTTTTGGAAAATGATTACACAGGTAATAAATGAGTTTTCATTTTGGAGAGTAATACATAAAAAGCCCAAACATTTTTTCATCAGGCTAAGAGCATAAAATATGCCTTTGATTCTTTCTGTCAAAAGAGAACGTCTCCGTCCTTTCTCCTCAACCCCAAAAAGGAGAAAAATAAAACTATCAGCGGAGGAAGGCGGAACCCCGCACAAACCCCAGGCCGCCTGACGCCCCCTCCTTCCCAGCTCCCTAAGTCCTCGCGATCTGTGGGTCCGCCACAGGCAGACAAAACACTTGGATTTAAGGAACAAAATTTTGAGCAGCAAGTTACTTAAAAACTTATGAAGCATGTATTCTAACAAGTGTCATCATCTATCCTGTCCAAAACTAGACATCACAACCCCTCGCCCAGAGTCAGGTGGCGCCCGCAACAGCTGACTTATTGTCGCCGCTCCCATCCGCGGCCCGCCCTCCGCCGCTTCGCACCCTGTCCGCACTGGAAACCTGCGTTAAGAAGCAGGCACAGAGGTGTCCGGGGGCTCGGTCGGTTAAGCGTCCGACTTCAGCTCAGGTCATGACCTCGTACTTTGTGGGTTCAAGCCCCGCGTCAGGCTCTGTGCCAACAGCTCAGAGCCTGGAGCCTGCTTGGGATTCTGTGTCTCCCTCTCTCTCTCTGCCCCTCCCCCACTCATGCTGTCTCTCAAAAATAAACATTAAAAAAAATTTTTTAAGTAAACAAAAGATCATCATTTGCTGACCCCAAAATAAAAAAACTAAAATCCGCTAACCTATGATTTAAATTGGACTTTCAAATAGTATGATCCTATCGTCCATTTTAAACCCTATAAAGAACGGTCTCTATCCTAAACAGCATAAGGTTTAAAGCTGAAGTAAAAGCTGAGATTCTCAAACAAGATGGTCCTGTGTTAGCCTCGCTCTCAGTGCCCCCCAGCCTGGGAAAGAGAGAAGTGACGTTCTCGCTCCGCGGAGTGGAAGCAGCGGCCAGGCCAGGGCGGCCGCGCTCCGCGCTCCACACGCTCTGCAGACTGAGCCGGTGCTGTCCAGCGGGCGGCCGTAAAAACGGGGCCAACAGTCAGCAGGCCTGGGAGTCTGTATTCCCAGCAAGCTTTCAGTGACACGGGTGCCACGGGGCCACGAAGCGCACTGTGGATGCCCTGGCACCTGTCCACGGAGACACAGGAGGTGGGCAGGAGACGGGCAGTGGCGGCTTCAGGAGCAGACGTTCAAATCCCAGTCGAAGGGTGTCCCTCACCGCAGAGCCACAGGAGACAGCAGGGACAGACCTCACACAGCATGTTAGGGCGGGACTTACAGAGCAGAAACTTTCCGGAGGCAAGTACACAGGACTCTGATGTCCCTCACCGACACCCAATAGAAATGCTGATAAAACCAACGAATACCTTTTGTAATATTCCTGGAACTGTCCCGGGATGAGGGCCACTGGGTAAGAACTGACCTTGGTTCGCTCTGTCGGTAACACTTTGTACTTCCCTTGAGGCACCTGGATAACCTAGGGCAACATGAAGAGAAATACAAAACTGATTCCACGCCAGGAAACAAGGCTTTAGGAAACAAATCCCTCTTGTGCTCCACTGCGCTCCTCCCCCCAAAAGCTAAAATATCGGAGACGCTAAGAACTAGAAGCCAAGGGCAGGCGGTGTTACTAGCCGTGCAGGTGAGTTTTATCTGGCTCTTCACCATGGCCATCGTGTCTGGGGAAAGGCGGTGTGTTTCTCACCCCCAAAGAACAAGGGGGCCCGGGCAACTTCTAAAACCCCTGCAGCTCAACGTCCTCGTCCATGAAACGAGAAAATGACTAGTTTCAACCTCACAGGGCAACTGTGAGAGTTAAGTCAATAAACGCAGAAATGCCTTACGATGACCCTTGGGACAAACAAGTATGATATATACCTATTAGTCTCGTTCGGCAGGTCAGCCACGAAGCAAAAGGTCCCTCCCCCCAACACACACGCGCGCGTGCGAACAGAGCGTCACTGGCACATCGTTAAAAATTCTATCTTAAGTTCTGGGGCAGAAAAGGACACAACTGCCAGTACAAAAAATAACAATAACAAAGGAGGTACTAAGCACTCTACCATAACAAGCAATAAGTGAGGTTCAGGAACTAATGAATGTAAGCAATCCTACGTGTGTCTGCAAGTCAAAATACGCTCTTCTCTCTTCCATGCGCTCCCGGTTCAAGTTGCTGTTAAATTCGGCAGCTTTCTTGGCAGCTTTCTTGATGTACTCGGGCACTTTGCTGGCTTCAACTTTCTGAGTATTCTGTTGTTGCATTTGCTGAAATAAAAATATTACATTCAGAAACCACATATGACCTTACAAAATGTCGCTCTCCCTAAACCGACTAAAAGATGGCAGTCACTCAATACTCACAGAATACTCTTTATAATGATCTGTAATTCGCTGACGTTCTTTTTCTTGTAAAATAACAGAATACTCAGCATGTTTGGCTGGATACTCTTTTATCATTAAATCAATCACTTCATCACTGCGCAATGCTGTTAGACCTATCGTAGACAAAAAAAGGATAGTAGGAAAGCTCTTTGAAGGTTAAGTGAACAAAACCACTTTTCAAAATTTGCTTTTCCTTCAAACTACTCCTTAAAGGTTTTCCAATAGTCCAAGGAAAATACTGTAATATATTCAAAAATAGTAAAACAATATTCATAATATAAAGTCAAACAATTTTTAAAAAGCTCATGGGGGCGCCTGGGTGGCTCAGTCAGTTAAGTGTCCAACTCTTGATTTCAGTTCACGATCTCAAGGTTTGTGAGTTCGAGGCCCACCTCAGGCTCCGTGCTGACAGTGTGGAGCCTGCTTGGAATTCTCTCTCTCTCCCTCTCTGTCTGCCCCCTCCTCTGCTTACTCTCTTTCTCTCAAAAATAAATAAATAAACTTAAATTGAAAAAAATAAAATAAATAAAAGCTCATCAAAGATGCAAAGGAGGGGCGCCTGGGTGGCTCAGTCGGTTAAGCGGCCGACTTCGGCTCAGGTCATGACCTCAGTCTGTGAGTTTGAGCCCCGTGTCGGGCTCTGTGCTGACAGCTCAGAGCCTGGAGCCTGTTTCAGATTCTGTGTCTCCCTCTCTCTGACCCTCCCCTGTTCATGCTCTGTGTCTCTCCCTGTCTCAAAAATAAATAAAACATTAAAAAAAATTTTTTTTAAATAAAAAAATAAGAAATAAAAACAATTGCTAAATAATGATGCACACTAACCATAGACAATTCAAGATTAAGGATTTTTTTTTTTAATGTTTATTTTGAGAGAGAGAGTGATCAAGGGAGAGGCAGAGAGAAGAGAGAGACAGACAGACAGACAGACAGACAGACACAGAATCTGAAGCGGGCTCCAGGCTCTGAGCTGTCAGCACAGAGCCTGACAAAGGACTCGAACCCACAAGCCGTGGGATCATGACCTGAGCCGAAGTCATGGACGCTTATTAACTGAGCCACCCAGGCGCCCCAAGGATTATTCCTAATCCAATATCCTTAACTAAGTAATGATATTAGAAGAAAAAAAAAGTTTTTCAATGTATCCCAATTCTTGGTCTTCAAATCAATACACTAGAAACACTATACAAGTCCATTACAATTTCAACAGAAGCATCAGCACACACACAAGCCATACACGTAATTTTCAAGACTCATAGTATCAGATTAAACCAATCCCTGTGACAAACACCCACGGTTTTGTGTTAAAAAGTACCCACATTGCACTACTATGTTTATGTAAGAAAAACTGCAAAGCAAGCATGGAGATGATACAGAACTAAAAACTGAGCAAAATGTGCCTTTTAAGAGATAAAGACCAACACTTTTAAAAACTACCGTAAAACTTTCCACGTAACACATGCTCTGACGCTTCCGTGAAAGCTAATAGAAAATGATATTGCTTTAAAATGTCATTTTCCTTTATTTTCACAAAAACTAAAAGTAAACAATCTAGCACTTAAATACTTCAATCTATTTTATTAATTTTGTAAAATCCTTTAAGAAAGGGGATCGATGCCCATCCAGTACCACGTCGTGAACGCACGCTCTCCACCTTCACATGCAGAGCGTTACCTAGAGTGCACTGAGTTTCTGTGATGACATTCAGCTCTCTCAGGTAGAGCTTCTCTTTGTGAGACAGATCTCGTCGCTCTAAATCTCCAAAAAAAAAAAACAAAAAAAACGGAAGACTATTAAAAAGTCTTTTACATTTGTGACGTTATGCATACGTAAAACTTTAAAAACTTGAAAAACTTCTTAAAAAGTTTCAAAAGTTAAACTCTTCACAGATTTAAAAGTACTGCGTGTTATCTTTTCCGAAGATTATTAGAGACCATGCAATCTTACGAATTTAAGAAATAAAAGTTAACCCACGGCAAGACTAACTTAGTTGACACAGACAGCCTTTCTCAAATGCAGACCCAGCCCGTGCAGCTGCCTCCGTGGCGAAGGTCAGGGAGCAAGGGTCAAGGACCAGAGCCCTGGTGCTTATGGCTATACAATGACTTTTTCTACAACATTCCCCAGGAAATTCACCTTCCTCATTTCGCTTTTAAGTCAGTTTATAAGGCAGGAGAGTCAACTGGGAGTAGAGAGAGATGTTGGGTGACGGCAGCAAATGAAAAGCAGCCAGCAGAACATAAAGTGCGTTACAAATGATCCATACTCAAGTATTCGGAAATTGACAACCTATCCGAAAGAATCCCGATTAGTTAAAAGTTAGACTTAATCTGTTACATAAACTAAGACTTAATACCTGGATATTTCCGCTTAAAGGAGGTCACACCCAAATATTCACTGACTTGCTCTTGAAGCATATAGTATTCTCCTGTTTCATCAGGTGGCCATTTGTACTCTATCAAATTTTCTGCTGGATAGTAGCTAAAGCTAAGCACAGAAATACGCATTATGCCTTAAATGTGGCTTTTATTAAATTTTAATCATTTCTATTTTGGGGGGATCTATTTTTGAGAATGTTTATTTTTTAAGAACTTTGTACAACTACTTTAATTATTTAAGTGCTCACTCCGTCTTCTGACTCTGCGATACAAACCAGCTCCCAGGTCTCACGTGTGTCCCAAGAATACAAAACAGGCAGAGGGAAAGGAAGCAACCACATGCGCCACTAAACACGGAACACCAGACACTTCGTACGCCACTCACAACCGGGAGGAGTAAAGGAATTCTGTAGCGTAAGAGATCTACACGGCCACAACACGGTGGTGATACCCATTCTGAATTCTCAGTCTCAGGCTTCACACCCAATGCCCACTCTTTCGTCCACCCAAGGTACAAGTCATCAACCTTTTGCCCATCTGCTATTCAGTGAGTCACAAACAGCGAAGAAAGCAACACTCCAAAACCCGTTACTCAATGAACTGAACTACAGACCAGTCGTTTGTTCTCAAAGACTCCACAAATCCAGAAGAGAACAGAAAGAGAACAGACCTCGTCTGATGGTGCCAGTGTATTGCCCATCGACCCCAATCCTGAAGAGCTGACTACAGGTTTCTGGACCTGGCCAACGCAACCTCTAAATCCCATCAACGGACAATAGAGGCAAGAATGGGACGGTTTTATGAACCCAATTAAAAGTGACAAACAAAAACAAGAGGTCTCTTCAAAACTAGTGCTGGGAAACTGGACATCCAAATGCAAAAGCATGAAACTGGACCCTTACCTCCTACCACATTCAAAAATAGGTCAACGACCTCAGTACAAGAACCAAAACTAGAAAACTCTTAGAAGAAAACACAGGAGTCGCTCTTCATGATCTCAGATCTGGCAATGGATCGTAGATCTGACACCAAAGTCACAAGCAACAAAAGAAAAGTAATCATTTGGACTTCAGCAGAAGTAAAAATTGTGCGCATCAAAGGACACTACCAATGGAGTGAAAAGGCAAACCATGGAACAGAAGAAAGTATCTGCGAGTCCCGTACCTCACAAGGGATGAACGTCCATAATGCCTGAAACACTGCAACTCAACAACAAAAAAACAAACAACCCGACTTAAAAAGGGCGAAAACACTTAAGTAGACATCTCCCCAAAAGATTTACACAAAAGCACATGACGAGATGGTCAACATCACTAGTCCTTATGGAAATTCAAACCAAAACCACAGTGAGGTGCCAGCTCGTATCTCTTAGGACGGCCACAATCACAAGAACTGGGAAAAACAAATCGGGAAGGACGTGAGCAAACTGCAACTGTGTGCACTGCTAGTAGGAACAGAGAATGGGGAGCCTGCTGCGGAAATCAGTTTGGGGGGGTCCTCAAAAGCTAAAAACAGAATTACAGTATGAACCAGCTATTTTTCTCCACGGGATATACCCAAAGGAACTGAACACAGGGACCGTGAGCGCCTGGATGGCTCAGTCGGTTGAGCGTCTGACTTCAGCTCAAGTCACGATCTCACGGTTCATGGGTTCGAGCCCCGCGTTGGGCTCTGTGCTGACACCTCAGAGCCTGGAGCTTGTTTTGGTTTGGGTCTCCCTCTCTCTCTCTGCCCCTCCCCCACTCACGCTCACACCCTTTCTTGCTCTCAAAAATAAATAAACATTACAAAAAAATTACTTTAAAACGGGGACTCTGGACAGGTACTCATACCCCCACATTCACAGCAGCGTTATTCACAATAGCCAAAAGAGGAAAACAACCCTACCTCATCAGTAGAGAAAAGTGTGAACGAAATGCACGGTCCACACAGTGGAGTACGACACGGGCTTAGAGAGAAAGGAAGTCCTAACACACACACAACACGGAGGAACTTTCAAGAAACGATGCTAACTGAAACAAGCCAGACACAACAGGACAAACACTGTAGGATTCCCTAAATATTATACGAGGTACCCCTAACATAGGCAAATTCATTAAGACAGTCGAACAACGGTTGCCAGGGGCTTGGGAAAGAGAAAAATGGCAACTTTTATTCCTTGATGATTACGAAGTTTCCGTTGGCAGCAGTGAAAACATTTTAGACAAAGCTGGTGGTGACAGCTCTACGACCTTGTGAATGTCATCAAAATAGTTAAGATGGTGAATTTTATGTGTATTTTATCACAATAAAAACATTTAATTGCACGGAGTAGCAAAAGCATCGGTAGTGTCTGGTAGTGTCTGCCCTGGCCTGGGCCGGGGAGGGGGGAGGGGGGAGGAGGGAGGAGGGAGAGGGTGCAGAGAGAGAAACACCACAGGACTGCTACTGAGCAATGAAACGACAGTACCCGAGATCCTGACTTGGAGTCTCACAGCTCCTAGAGCTATCTCCAGAGCCCATTCGCCTCCTCTTGGATGGTTGGGTCCCATCGTTTGAATTATCTTCATTATCATCCTATACATTTAAAACATTCAAAACATAAGAAACAATAAAAAATAAGGAACACAGGATTACGTCTCATCCCAGACCTGCTCAAAGGCTCAACTTAAAGGCTTTTTAAGGACAACCTACTACACAAATGTTAACTTTCTACTGCATTTAAAAGGGGCCAAGATTCTCGCTTGGCGAGACCTGGAAAAAAAAAAAAAAAAAAAAAAAAAACAACTAAAAAGTGATCTGCAATAATCAAAATAAGAAAATTCTCAATTAACCTGTAAATCTAAACCGACCTTTTACAACGCCCTGTGGTTTAAACAAACATGTAAAATTGCTACAACACTTAAATTAAAGCAAAGCGTCCTATCCCAGGTAGGGGGAAAAAAAACAAACGTGTGGATCATTTAGTGTTTAACTCAACGTATGGCTGGTTGATCGGCCTATGCTAACGGGCTCTCTTACATATTTCTATTCCCATGGGAAAAGGGCATATGAGGACTAAGGACAAGTTACCGATCCTGTTCATTTTTTTCTTACATTGCAAACATTTGGCAAAAACGTGCCCTAATAAGAGTCATTCGTCTATACAGCAGCACACAGTACACACCCCAGCCAACGGGAGGCTTCAACATGTTTAGGCGACATTGTCCGTGAGGAGACAGTAACATCAAGACCAAGTTGCACCATCCACTCAGAAAGGAGTGATGCGTCAAATGTCAGGAAACTGACTTACTCACGTATTAGCTAAAGCTTGATGATTGTCACGCTTACAAAAATACCTTTTAAAAAAAGTAATCAACGAAACATAGATTTGTAAGACAAATAAAATTCTGTTCAACACCATGGTCCCCTTGCTATATAAAAGACAACTGTAGAAAGTAGAAGACAACTATAAAAGTCGCTGGCCATGCTACAGCTGGACGGGGGCGCTCACAGGGCACTACCCTTCACCAGCCCAGGGGCTGTCTGCCAGCGCTCCAGTTCTGAGACCATCACTGAGCCTGCAGGGCTTGCCTAAGGGAAGGGTTAAATGAGCTGAACACTGGGCAGCGCTTAGATCAAGGCCTAGCAGATACCGAGTGCCCTATAAAGTTAGTTCATATCACCGTGATGATCCTTAGCCTCAGACGGCTCCAGCCACTAGGAATTTACTCAGATTCTTTCCCAAACAGATAAACATACGCTACATTGTCCGTTTGGGTTTCCGTATAAGCACCATTCAATTACAGAGCCCTGGTACATTCCTATTAAAAAAGGCAACCAGGTAAGAGATGGAGAGCAGAAAAGAAATGTACCCCAAAAAAAATAACATTTAACAGTAAGCATCACGATTAAGACAGTTCAGAGTCAACATTTCAGGCATAACTCCCTCTAGGCAAATTGATTCAAGGGGGGTTTTGTTGCCGTTTTTTTGGTTTTTGGTTGTTTTGTTTTCTTTGGCAGTTTTACTCGCTTCTGGGCATTTTGAGCACTTGTATGTCGATTTAAGTATACTCCTCTTGCTTAAAAAGTTGAAACAGTCCAGAAAAGTTAAAAACGCAGAGCTGAAGGCACGGCTTCCCGGGCGGTGCTCTGACGCCGCGGCCCCAGCCCGCGCAGGTGCACGAAGGACCGGGGGACCCCCGGCGCCCCCGACCGCCCCCGGGCCGCAGCCGCCGCCGCCCCCCCCCC
>NW_024412429.1:692814-749767 GCF_014898765.1 Herpailurus yagouaroundi | reverse complement strand
AGGAAGCATATTTAGGAACATCAACCATTCCAATGTGGCTTGAGAATGGGGTATGTAAAGGCAAATTCCAGGAGTGAAATACACAGGGCGCCGGTATGATGCCATGGTAAAAACAAAGATTAGGAGTTAGGATGAGGATTTTGGTTTCTTTTTTTTTTTTTTTCCAATATATGAAATTTATTGTCAAATTGGTTTCCATACAATACCCAGTGCTCATCCCAAAAGGTGCCCTCCTCCATACCCATCACCCACCCTCCCCTCCCTCCCACCCCCCATCAACCCTCAGTTCTCAGGGTTTTTTTAAATTTTTTTTAAATGTTTATTTATTTTTGAGACAGAGAGAGACAGAGCATGAACGGGGGAGGGGCAGAGAGAGAGGGAGACACAGAATCTGAAACGGGAATCTGAGCTGTCAGCACAGAGCCCGATGCGGGGCTCGAACTCACACACCATGAGATCATGACCTGAGCTGAAGTCGGACGCTTAACCGACTGAGCCACCCAGGCGCCCCAGTTCTCAGTTTTTAAGAGTCTCTTACACTTTGGCTCTCTCCCACTCTAACCTCCCTTTTTTTTTCCTTCCCCTCCCCCATGGGTTTCTGTTTAGTTTCTCAGGATCCACATAAGAGTGAAAACATACGGTATCTGTCTTTCTCTGTATGGCTTATTTCACTTAGCATAACACTCTCCGGTTGCATCCATGTTGCTACAAAGGGCCATATTTAATTCTTTTTCATTGCCACGTAGTATTCCATTGTGTATATAAACCACAATTTCTTTATGCATTCGTCAGTTGATGGACATTTAGGCTCTTTCTTTGGCTATTGTTGAGAGTGCCACTATAGACATTGGGGTACAAGTGAGGTTTTTGGTTTCAATACCAACTGTGTCACTTAATGGCCACACGGCCATCAATAATGGGTAAATTTTTAGTCTCTCTGACCCTCCGTTTCCTCATTTGTAGGATTAAAACAATAATGTCCAATCAATTATTTCACAAATATTTTACAGAAAGCAACTATGAACTAAGAATTACGTTAGGTATATAAAGAATTATTCATTTGCTCACCAAATACTATCTTAATATGTACTAGGCTAAAAAAAAGGCAGAAAAGGAGCAGAGGGGCGCCTGGGTGGCTCAGTGGGTTAAGCCCTTGACTCTTGATTTCGGCTCAGGTCACGATCTCTGATCTCCGGGTCGTGGGACCCAGCCCCTGGGACTCTCTCCCTCTCTCTGCCCCTCCCCCACTTGCTACACACACACACACACACACTCTCTCTCTCTCTCTCTCTCTCTCTCTCTCTCTCAAAATAAATAAATAAACATTAACAAAAAAAAAGGAGCAGGAGGGGCACCTGGGTGGCTCAGTCGGTTGAGTGTCCGACTTCGGCTCAGGTCATGATCTCACAGTTCGTGGGTTCGAGCCCTGCATCAGGCTCTGTGCTGACAGCTTGCTCAGAGCCTGGAGCCTGCTTCAGATTCTGTGTCTCCTACTCTCTCTGCCCCTCCCCCATTCATGCTTTGTCTCACTGTTTCTCAAAAATAAATGTAAAAAAAAAAAATTAAAAAAAAAAGGAGCAGGAAACTAAGTGACAGGTATTATAAATTGAGAGGATAGCGTGTTTCGAAAAGAAGGACTGGTCAACTATGTCAAATGAGAGGTTGTATAAGATGAGAGAAAAATGTCCAGTGCGTTTAGCAATCTGGGGGGAGTTAGCACACTTAATTATTTTGAGGTGTCTCAAAGGAGCGGCAGCTTCAGAAACTAGTGGGAAGCCCCTTGAGGAGGGAGCAGGTGACTAGTATGAGAAGTTGGGCCATAACAAGTACTGGAGAAAGAGGCAGCTGGGGAGCTGGGGTGTTGTCTTCAAGGTGGGACCTGAGCGAGTTTGCACACTGAGGAGGAGGAGCAGGGGAGGAGTCGCGGGGCCAGAGAGCAAGGGAAGGAGGGAGGCTGGGAGGCAGCTCTGGGAAGGCCAGAAGCCAGCACCGGTGCGGGTAAGCCCCTGACAGCACGACGCTCAATGCATACATTGTGACAACTTAGAAAACGGAATGTGGCTGCAGACGTACATGGTTTCTGAGACTGGCTGGTAAAGAACCTCTGATACTTTTCCTTTCCCGAATGAAATACGAGGTGAAGCCGTCACCTGAGAGTGAGGAGAGGCGAGGAATATAGGAAGTAGGGGGAAAGGTGCGGAGAGCAAGGAGGCCAAGTTCCTAGGAGGCCAAGTGATTCGCCCCCCGGAATTTTGTGGTTGGAGAACTCAGGAGTGAAACCAGTCGGTCTGGTTTTTCCATGTTCTCTGGCAAATGTGGCTGCTTGAATTCAGGCTAGTCCAAAGTGGATATGCTTTTCGTTCACGAGGGTTTTACCAGATGAGTAAGAGGGGCAAAGGAACTTGTGTTTGTGAGCGAGTGATTGTAACGATGGGCTAGTAAACGGTGTACAGATTTCAGTAAGGGTCTATAGGTGCTGAGCTCTAAGGACAGGAATGACTGCGAGACTAGCCAGCTAGAACGTGAGGTTTCAGAGGTCATACTGATATTGATTGGTGAGGTTTGGAGGGATGGCGGGGGTTCAGAGCCAATGACCAAGAAAGAACTCTTGAGATGTTTTTGGTGCAACAGGGTGATTTTATTAAAGCACAGGGACAGGACTTGTGGGCCAAAAGAGCTGCGTGGGGGTCCTGAGGAGTGACTGGTTACACACCTTGGAGTTGGGGGAGGTAAACCAAAGGGAGGCCTCCAGAAGGACTTTCATATGCTAAAGAGGACACCTGAGATACCAGAGGCCTAGCTGTCTTCCGGCTAAGGTTGTTTTTCCCTCTAGCAAAGCATTAACATTAAGACGCAGGTTGTTCCTGGAGGAACGTTTTACTCTGCCTGCCTCAAGAATCTGTCAATGGGCTGCGGGTTATGAGGAAATTTAATTTTGTCTACATTTCTTTCTGCCTTTGTTTTCCCACATCATTGATAATGACAAAGTCTACAGGATGAACCAAGGAGTAGGTGACCACGGTGGGCGGCAGGAAAAGGCCACTCGGTGAGTGGGTCAAGGAATGAAGAAGCCAGAAAACAGACATCCTAGTTTTCATGAGAGCACAGGACCATAAAAATGAGCACAGAAACTGAAACCGTGCAAAGTGATCGTAATAATCAAAGAGAAAAATCACAATTGTCTGATGACTTAAAAAAACTTTTGGTGAAACATTTAAAACTCCCTTACTGCCACCTGTAAACGTATAGAGAATTGTATTAATTGTAAAACTAATATTTATTTAGTACCCTGTATTTTAAAATGAGAAACACTGGGAATTAGTCATTAATTTCTGTGTAAAGACTTTACCAAGACTGGTTTGAATGGTGCTTGCCTTCTCATAATATCACTTCCCTTTTCTGAGCCTTGATAAGTTTCCCTGCTCCTCCCAACGTTTTGTTTTGCATTTTCGATGTTGTATAGTATCTCTAAGTGTCTTTAATGTGAAGTCGTTTACCAATGTCACCTCCTTGAGATATTTGCATCCTTTGTCTGGACCACCTGCCCTACCTGACCCGTGGAATCTGGGTGCAGGCTTCCCGGCAGTGCCCTGGCCCGGGCCCGCAGCTTAACCAGCGAGCTCAGCGCTAATCGAGTCTTGTGCACTTCCAAGATGATGAAACCGGACTTTACTGCGGTAAGAGCTTGTCTACCCGTCTCTCTGTGTAGTCACAGTTTTCTTTCAACATGGCAACTACCATCAACACTTGACCTGAATGCTGGCCAAACTGATTAGGATTTATTACTATCATTATCATTATCATTGTTGTTATTGGTCCTCCATCCAGAGTAGAAGAAAGTCTTTCTGTTCCTCGAGCAATTTAAACTAAAGGATGTGGTTCCAACGTTACCATGTTTCTTCACTCACCAGGCTTTCTCCCTGTGGTTCCTAAGGGACCTCGTGCCGGCTTAGATTTCATCGTAGCTCACTTTGCTCTTGTCAATTTCAAATTTCCTAATCACATCCAATTTTGTTTTCAACATCCTCATTTCTTATTTCTTTAACACTTTCAACTTTTTTGGTAAATTGTATAAAATGAAATTTTAACGTAAAACAGTTTTCCTTTGACAGCTCATTGTTGTAAAACATCATGTGGGTCTGTCACCGGGAGACAAGGAGGCAATGCGAGAACCTGCTTTGTTGCTGTGTTGTGACCTGAGCCGCTGGATAACTGAAGTGCGGTGACGAGTCACCGACAGGCTTTGCAGGGAGGTTGATGATGCAGGTCAGTCATTAACACAGCGACCTGTGGCCTGACAACTGGCTGTGAAGTTTGTAGCCGATGCAGTCACGCAGTTAACATAGCAACATAGCGTGGTAACTGAAATCTGACCCCCGTTATTGGGGGACCGGTGCTGTTTAACTAAACTGTGGCGATTAAAATTTGTGCATACTAGAACATGCCCCAGTGAGGACTGCCTTAGTGGACAGTTATCTGCGTGATATCGAAGTCACAAAGAACGGGCAGCAGGAGTCGAGTGGAGATGGGGATTGGGGTCCCTTGGCTCATGTCTCCAAGTAGCTAACGAGAAGGAGCAAGCCAGGGGCCGTGGGCAGTAGCGGTGCACACACGTGAAGAGTTGTGAACCCACACGGCACACCTTGCCAGGAGCTGGAGTGGTTCAAGGTCAGAGGGGCCGCTCGCGGTACCTCCCGGCAGCTTTCGCTGAGGGACTGGGGTGGGGAGTGTGAGTCAGACTGACGTCATCTTGGACGAGCCCCACCAGCCATGAGGACCGCCTTGCCACCTGCGGCCTTCTGGAACGCAGCCCCCCCTCTCTGCCCGACCAGGCTCTTCCCCCTGTTCAACCACACCCTTTGGCACACTCTTGGACACACTCTCGGGCCCACCTGCCTGCTTGGGCCTGGGGCGGGGCTGGGGGTGGGGGGGACTAGGAGACACACAGATTCTCAACCATCTCCCCCTGGCTGGTCCCCCACGTCCACACAGCCCCCAGGGCTAGAAAAGCAGGTCTCAAGGAAGGTAGGGTCGTGGAGATCTCCTTGTCCCCTGCCCCCCAGAGACAGGCTTCCATCTGTACGGAACCACAAACCACTTCTTGTCAAGCCAGGCATGGCCTTTTCCTTTGGGTCTGAAGGCTCCTTCAGTCTTGGAGGTTGCTTTGCATATATCTCCCTTCCACAGCACAGGGCCTCTTCCGTGGGGACGAGCCAGGCCTTGTTAAGCAAAAGGAACTCAAAATACATCTGGAGGAGAGGATGATGTTCTGTGAAGGCGCAAAGGGAGGTCGCTAGCCCGCCGTGAGAAGCTTGGAGAGGCAGGAAGTCAGATCAGTGAGGTGCAGATCTCTCTCGTGGCTGAAGCAAACATCCGCGTCACATCTCTTGCGACTCATCCTTAGGGCTCGCTAAGGACAGTGGGAAACTGGTTCAGAAGTTACGGTCCTGACTACGTGGCGGGACGGTCCAGCGGCCCCAGGGTGACTGCCCCCTTCTGCCGGCTCACGCAGAGGTGGCTAGAGGCCTCCATCCGGCTTGGGGGAGGAGAGATGGGAAGAGGTCTTTGTGGTGGGAGGGAGGCTCTAACAGAAAAGACAGGAGGGCGAGAGACAGGAGGGCGTGTGAGGCAGCCTGAGGACAGGGGAGGTCAAGCGTGGGCAGCAGTGAGGAGCACTCCGGGGTCAGAGAGGTTTACAGGCACCCGGACTCCATTAAACCTCAGGGAACTGAGGGGACCCGGCCCAGGGGGTGACATCCAGATGGCGACATCACCAGTCTCGTGCGTGAGGCGAAGCGTGTGCTCCCGGGTCCGCCCTGGGGGACGCCCGCTGCCTTCCCGGAGGCACACTCATTTCTCACAGGCCGCCCGTGCCATGGGGGTCTGGTGAGGGCCCTGCTCCACACCCCGCACCTCACACGGTGCCGGGACACGGTGGACGCGGGGTGTGGTGGAACAGAACCTCTGACAAATGAGTGCGTGGGAAGAAAGGGGCGCTGGGATAGATGCGGGAGAAGTGGGGGCCCGGACGAGCCACGGCGCTGACTCTGAGTCACTTCAAAAAATTGGAGTCGGTGGAATTTAACGATTGAATACGTACAGGGGTTGGGAGAACGGAAGAGAATGAGAAAAGCTGCAGGTGATTCTGAGATGTCAAACCAGATGCGAAAGCCGGTAATGGTCTCCAGAGCTGTCAAGTGCTGGGCATAGGCTCTTGGTTGTTTATTACCTCACTTAATTCACACACTGACCTTAGGAGGAAGGTATAATCCTCATTTTACAAACAGTGTGATGAGGCAGTTTATTTTACAATGGATTTATCCTGCAAGTTCATCAGGAAGGTACATTGCATAACATGAGCGGTTACATAGGCTTCTTATTACTAACTTCTTCTGTGTCCAAGGTTCACAACTCAGAACTCCTGTCCTGAAGATTCTTTGGGTGACAACTATCATGTTTATGCTGCGTAGCATGGAACTCTTAGTCCTGGGTCATCATAAGTGAAAAGAAAACTCTCCTCTACCTTTCTATCTTCCAGCCTTTGGATTATTCAAACTAACTACTGGGTATTTTCACCATCCGTTAAGTTTGACACCGTTTTTCATGTTCTGATTATCACTTGTAAACTCGTATGATCACAGACATTATCGGTTGCCTGCTCCAAGCCCACCCCTGCTTCTGCTGGACGAGCCCTGATTTATAGTTGTATCCACTCTTTTCATGTAGCTGGGTGCTTCAGCAAAGGCGGATACAGCCCCTGTCCCGAGGAGTGAATTTGACCCATCTGGTCATAGATAAGAACATGATTAAATTATACCCAGTTAAACAGGTGCCTGGGTGGCTCAGTCGGTTAAGCGTCCGACTTCAGCTCAGGTCACGATCTCGAGAGTTCGAGCCCCGCGTCAAGCTCTGGGCTGATGGCTCAGAGCCTGGAGCCTGCTTCCGATTCTGTGTTTCCCTCTCTCTCTGCCCCTCCCATTCATGCTGTGTCTCTCTCTGTCTGAAAAATAAATAAACGTTAAAAAAAATTAAAAAAAAAATTATACCCAGTTAAACAAATGTACAGAAAAGTCTAGGGGGAGAGGAGAAAGAAGAAACTGGATCCCTGGTCCAGTGCCTGGAAAAGAAAATTTTCATCTTTTAGAGAGAGAGAGAGAACCAGAGGAGGGGCAGAGGGGGAGAGAGGGAGAATCCCAAGCAGGCTCCACGCTCAGTGTGGAGCCCGACATGGGGCTCAGTCTCCTGACTGTGAGATCATGACCTGAGCCAAAATTGACAGTCAAGTGCTCAACCAACTGAGCCACCCTGGTGCCTCTCTCTCTCTCTTTTTTTTTTTTTTTAATTTTTTTTTCAACGTTTATTTATTTTTGGGACAGAGAGAGACAGAGCATGAACGGGGGAGGGGCAGAGAGAGAGGGAGGGAGACACAGAATCGGAAACAGGCTCCAGGCTCTGAGCCATCAGCCCAGAGCCTGACGCGGGGCTCAAACTCACGGACCGTTGAGATCATGACCTGAGCCAAAATTAGGAGTCAAGTGCTCAACCAACTGAGCCACCCTGGTGCCTCTCTCTCTCTCTTTTTAAAATAAACAATTGGGTTAGGTGTTTCACTTCCCGCATCTAAAAAGTGCTTAATTAACAGACTAACAAATAGAACACCCACACATTTTAAGCATTTTGATTGGCTAGGGATGTGCTAACTACGTTATTAGAAAGTGTATAATTACATTATAGAAAGTGTCTTTCTTTCAAACTTGGTAATTCCTTTCAAAAGAACGCATACAACATATTAAAATACCATTCAAGGGGCGCCTGGGTGGCGCAGTCGGTTAAGCGTCCGACTTCAGCCAGGTCACGATCTCGCGGTCCGTGAGTTCGAGCCCCGCGTCGGGCTCTGGGCTGATGGCTCAGAGCCTGGAGCCTGTTTCGGATTCTGTGTCTCCCTCTCTCTCCGCCCCTCCCCCGTTCATGCTCTCTCTCTCTCTGTCCCAAAAATAAATAAACGTTAAAAAAAAAAAATAAAAAAAAAAGTAAAATAAAATACCATTCAAAAGTACATCTGCCTTTAGAAGTTTTCCAAAATCGATTTTAACATTTAATTGACGCTTTACTAAGTTGTGTCATAATTTCCTCTAGCAAATTCTGATTGTCTTAAATCTAACAAGAATGATAATTTCCCTATCTTAGAATCCACTCTAAGCACTTATATATTCATATCTATCTATCTCTATGTGTCACTCACTCATACTTTCCTACTTTGGGGGTAACAGAGCATTAATAAATATGATAACTAGTAAATTATAAAGGTAAAAACAATCCAGCTTTTACTTGTTTGCTGTTAAAATGATACAATGAAGCTTCAACTGGAGGCCAAAGTGCAGGGAATCAACGTCTACTGTGAGGTTCACAGATCTACAGATGTCCTGTGTCTCTGCAAAGTTGAGGAGTAAACACTCCCTACTCACAATAAAGAGCAAACACCAGGGCCAAGGCCACGTACGTTTCCGTTTCATGTTTCGCAGCAACCCAGCTGTCCCATGCCACATCCCAGATCCATCTGCTGGCAACCTGGGACAGACCAATTGCAAAAGACCAACCTTAGACTGAACACGTTAAGAAACGATTTTTAAGGCTATACAAGTTTGATATATTTTTTTAAGATGCGTAAGTATCTTAGAAAGTGATATTTAAAAAGTAGTGTGTCAGGGGCGCCTGGGTGGCACAGTCGGTTAAGCCTCCGACTTCAGCCAGGTCACGATCTCGCGGTCCGTGAGTTCGAGCCCCGCGTCAGGCTCTGGGCTGATGGCTCGGAGCCTGGAGCCTGTTTCCGATTCTGTGTCTCCCTCTCTCTCTGCCCCTCCCCCGTTCATGCTCTGTCTCTCTCTGTCCCAAAAATAAATAAACGTTGAAAAAAAAATTAAAAAAAAAAAAAAAGTAGTGTGTCCAATCTCCCCTTTCCTGAAGACTTCATAGTGATGCTTCCTGGGCCCCCTCTTCTTCCTGGAGCCAGTCCTATCTGACACAGAGACTCGACCTCAGCAGCGAGCGTCTGAGTGTCCGGGGCAAGAGCGGGAGCCCCTGAAAACCGGGTCTAAGACTTCTGCATACACTACTTCTCTGCTGTGTCATAGCCCGTGATACAGAATGTTCCTTTCCATCCTTACAAGATCTTCCAGTGAAAGTCTGTCAGAACCTTGTTTTGAAATAAAGAAATGGCGTTGCTTATACCAGCTGGCTGCTGGAGAAAATTCTAAATCCTTTGCTTCGCTTACAAAGCCACACACAATTTGACTACAGCCTGCTTTTCCATGGCGGCTCTAAACGGCCACAAACCTTCTGTGTCTTCTCCCAGAGGGTGAGTCTATTTCCCCACCCCTTGAGTACGAGTGCGCCTTGGGACCTGCCCTGAGCAAAAGAATGTGATGGGTGACTTGGCAGCCCAGTCTCCAGAGGTCTTCTGCTCCAGCCTTCTCAGAGCCCTGTGAGGAGACGTCCACGTAAGGAAACCCGCTCAGTCCACTGGACGACGGTGGCTCCCGTGCAGGAGATCCCAGGTGCTCCAACCAATAGCCAGCGCCGGCCGGCAGACGCGAGGATGAGCTTGTACCCACGGCCCAGCAAAGGGACCGGGGGCAGGGTGTCGGGAGACCAGCAGAGTCGCCAGGGAGCTGCCAGGGCGTCGGGGAGACCAGCAGGAAAACCCAGTACGGCAGCGGGGCTGCTCCGCAGAATGACGAGCAAACAAACAGCTGCCGTGTTAGGCTAAACCTGGGGGGCGGTGTGTTGTGTGGTGCTGATACACGTCACACCGGACCCCACCACCGAAACGTACCGCGGGCACACAGGTTATTAACCAAGCACACGGAGGTCCCCCTGCCTTAGCGTCTTCACACTCACGTTTTCTCCGCTTGCAAGTTCTTCTTCCGGGTCTCTGGCACAGCCGGTTTTCTCTTGTCATTCAGATTTTTTTTTTTTTTTAACGTTTATTTATTTTTTTTGAGACAGAGACAGAGCATGAAAGGGGGAGGGTCAGAGAGAGGGAGACACGGAATCTGAAACAGGCTCCAGGCTCTGAGCTGTCAGCACAGAGCCTGACGCGGGGCTCGAACTCACGGACCGTGAGATCATGACCTGAGCCGAAGTCGGCCGCTTAACCGACGGAGCCACCCAGGCGGCCCTTGTCATTCAGATTTTAGGGGGACTTCCCTGTCTCCAGACAACCCCGGCGGCCGCTCTGCCATTCTATCAAAGTGTCCTACCTTAATTTTCTCTCGGGAGCACCTATCACCATCTAGGAGTACGTGGTGGCGTTCTCTTCTCGCCGGGAGCCAGGACCACGTCTGTCTTGCTGACTCTTGTGTGGCCAGAAGCCCCCTGCCCTGCTTCCGGATACACTTCCCCCCAGCCCGCGGTGCACGTCATATGCCCAGCTGCCACACATTCACTCTCACGTGGCCTAGAGGTGTGTGTTTGCACTCGTAACTGAGCACAACATCCTTGCTGATTACCGAGGGCTCTGCACTGGAGACCGGGTTGAGGACCGTAACATGGCCCGTCTCGTGTAACAGCTCCAGCCAGCAGGTGTATCACCCCCATTTTATAGATGAAGAGCCCAGGCTCTTCAATCACGGGCTGTGATTGTCGCTGCCAGTGTTCATACCTAGGCCAACTGGACGCTGGCACCTATGTGCTCCCCCGTCCACACTCTTTCATTTCCTTTTTTTTAATTTTTTAACATTTTTTTTACATTTATTTATTTTTGAGAGACAGAGAGAGACAGAGCACAAGTGGGGGAGGGGCAGAGAGAGAAGGAGACACAGAATCCAAAGCGGGCTCCGGGCTCCGAGCCGTGGGCACAGAGCCCGACCTGGAGCTTGAACCCACGAACCAAGAGATCATGACCTGAGCCGAAGTCGGACGCTCAAACGACTGAGCCCCCCCAGGCGCCCCGTACACTATTCCATTTCTTAAACTCCCATCTGCATTGCTTTCTTTCCTTGAGTGCAGTGAAAACTCCCTGAGAATCATAATCATGGACCATGTCTCATTCTCTGTCTTTTTCTCAGTACCTCACACCCATTAGTGCTCAAAATAAACTTACTGGCTAATTATCAAATGACATTAAATGGTCAAATTGGGTATGATCAAGGAACAGGATAGCCATACAATTTTGTAAATTACCAGTAGAAAATTGCCATTTCTGGGTTAGTACTTTTCAAATAATATGCAGTGAAGGAAGACATAGTTAACACAATTATCCTTCTTAGAGAGGCACCTCGGGGTCTTAAAGTGCCTTGGAGACAGGCATCACGGTAATTATCGCATCACCACTGAGAAGACCTTAGAGCTCTAACTGATAGATGCTGGATCACTATAGTACTTACGTTTATTGCCTGACCGGTCTTTTGAATAAATAATACTTTTATAATGAACTTGTAACGGTGGTACCCAAATTCTTTCACTGCTGACAATATGCGGTCTGCTAATTCAAGTGACAAATGAGAGAAGACTTTATCATCATATTTGACATCTTTAAGACTTTCCTTCAAAAAAATAGAAAAAATATTTTAATCTTCAAACCAAATATCTTCTACATAAAAATTCAAGAAAACATGTATCTAAAAAATACATATAACTTAAAAAAAATACATGCATTCCTAACCAAATGATATGAAATGAATGTTGTGCTTACCAGTTTATTTCAATAACAATGTTGAATAAAATTTATTTTGGTTTTTAATTACATTCAATTGCTCTCCATCACCAACCCTCGGGCTGTAAGTTTTCCTTCACTGGATCACCCCATCAGACAGCAGGGAGACACAGGGGAATTTTAAAAGAATGCTTCTGGGAATTCTTAGGGTAGACAAAGGAAATCTTTCTATAATTTACATGTTTGTGAAAATTCAGACTTTAGTTTTCCTAAGGCTTGGGTTTCCTGGACCAGAGCCTGTACCCTGTGATCTCCATCCTCCACGGCCTGTTCTCTGTGACCCTGTCCTTCGCAGTCTTCCTGAATCGAAGCCACCTCTCCAACCCTTTCCCCACGGCTTCTCTGTGGGCTCCCGGCGAGCACTGAGGAGATGGAAAGCTTCTGGCCATGTCTGCTGTGGATTAATCACAGCTGGGGAGACAGACGTGAGCCATGAAGCGCGAGGCGTTCCTACAAACCGGAAGCAGACTGGACCACCTAGTGAGCAGACTGCAGGCGTCTTTGACTGACTTTGACCGACTGATTCAGACCAATGAATTAACCACAGTTCTGGGTCCCGCCATAACAGATGAACTCCTACCAGCTAATTGTATAGGCAAGTAAAAACAAAGAGTTTTGAGTCCCTTCTAGAATGCTGCTGGACCTAAAACTGGGTGTAGAAGCATTCATTTCCCTTAGGCATTTGGCTGTGGCTCCATCTTTCAAACGCTTCGCAACATCCATTCTCTCTTCTGAATCTGCCCAACAGACCTCAGGCTTCGCCTCCCCAGATGCTGTTATTTAACAAGTAATGACTGTAATGAGTGCTTGCTATAGGAAGATGCCTGCAAGCTCCATCAGGAAACACTATTATTTCTGCATGTAGAACTATGTTGAATTTTCCATGAACCCAAGGGAAAATCCCTGGCCTCTTTATGACCCCTAGTCATCCACCTACATATCCAATCAGCTGTTTTAGGCCCCATCATGCTCAGTGCAATTCTGCAAATTATCCTATGTACATACAATTTGAAATCAGTAAGTCTGAACTTAGTCTATGTAGTAAGGCCAAGCAAGGGACACATGATAATGTATACTTTCATGTCACAAATGCTTGCTGTTAATTAGATAGGAGAAGAAGGTAATCAATAATTATTTTAATGTATCAAATTGAGTTGAATTTCTCTATTTCCCGAAGCCATGAGCCATAATATCATTGCCAAATATCATCCGACAGTTATTAGTTTAGGTTAGAAATGTACCTGTCTATAGTAGTGGGGGGAGGTTAGAGTAGGCCTCCTAAATATTCTTCTGTACCAATAAAAGTTACTTCACTTAAAGAATTAATTTTGCTATGATTAAAGGAGTACTAAATATTTATACAAAATAAATTAGATGCTTTCTTCCCAACAGCTAGCTCACATCAGTTGTTACTGAAGGAATGTACCTTGTAAACTGGAGGTTAAGAAAAGTGATGAATGAATTATCTTCATCTGAACAACGCAGCCTTCAGATACCAATACTAGTATAAATAACATTGGTCTTCATGTTAGTAATACAGTATTCAGTTCGTTACATTGAAGCAGCTATTTTGGACTAGTCTGGGAACAAGTGCCTGAGTTTCAAACAACTGTCTTAAAAGAACTTTAGATTCCAGCAAGTTTAAAGAAGAAAACCTATGCATCATTGGCGGCTGCCTGTCCTTAGACGTGTTAGTACACAGGAACCAACTTTCCACACATACACAGTGTGTTTTATTTAACTCATTCCTCCAAATACGGGCAAACGTGGAATGTAAGGGATAAATAATTTATGGATAATTAGGAGTTGAATGAAATAACAAAAGAATATTTCCTTTAAATCTAGCTCATAGCATCGATGTGAAGATTCTTGAGTATGAATACAAAGTACTTTCATATTTTCAGAGATAAATGCTACAAAAAGTCAGTGAGGGTAAATATACGGTCATAAAGCTTAACACGGTTTATCAAACCTCCGAAGCTTAGATATTGCTATCATATGTACTCATCAACCTACCTTTAATATCTGCTGGACTTTAGTTTCCACGGAATGAGCTTGGAATTTTTTCAATGGCTCCATTCTATATGAATTAGCAAACTTTAATTTTGCCAGGGCACTCTTCCATTCTTTACCTAAATCAGCAATTGAATCATCAAATGGAGGCTCTACATACTGAACATCATGAAATGATTCTCTCAGTCTTTCTCTCAAAATTTGCGCATACTGAAAAGAGGGGGGGAGAAGAAGAGAGAAAGATTATTTCTTAAATTGTAAAATGAAATTTTAGATTTAAGAACCCTAGTCCAATGGGACAAAGCTGACACAGACTTTGGAAATCCATTCTGACTTCCGTGATTAAGAGGTTGTTAAATCGTACATTTACTAATTCACTCCTGGCTATCGATTTGGTAAAAGGGAGAGAGAAAAAAGAATCTAGCTAGCTAGCTGTCATCCCTCTATTTATCTATAAACACAAACACATACGAACACAAATTTGCATACATATATTTAAAATATCCATGGAAGATACAAAGACCTGGAAAGAAGACAGGCTGCAGAGAGGACAACTGGGTGGCTAGGAGACAGTCATGTAAAGGAAACTCAAGTTTTCTACCCCGAAGTTATGAAAATATTATCCTTTATTGTCTCCTTATAATTTTAATTATTTTAATTTTATTTAGTCGTCTTTGACTAATTAATACTATTATTTACATAAGTCATTTGCATATTTACATAACATAACATTACATAAATCTTAAGTTGAAAAGAATGTATTGATTTGGTACATACGTTATTCTATGCTTTTTCAACATTCATTCTGTGACATTCAACACTCCTTAAAGAAATATTTATTTGGTGCCTAATATGGTCCAGAGAAATGTCCGAGGCTCTGAAGTTACAGGGGTGAGCCTTATTGAAATAGCTAGGAATTAATTGTTCTGCTTGTGTTAATTCATAGTCAAGGCATCTGCATTTATGGAGTTATCCGGCTAGTGGAGAGGAGGGCTGATCGACAACTAAGAAGTATTTAGGAGGGGCGCCTGGGTGGCTCAGTCAGTTGAGCTTCCGACTTCAGCTCAGGTCAAGATCTCAAGGTCTGTGAGTTCGAGCCCCGCGTCAGGCTCTGTGCTGACAGCTCAGAGCCTGGAGCTGCTTCGGATTCTGTGTCTCCCTCTCTCTCTGATCCTCTGATCCCCCATTCATGCTCTGTCTCTCTCTGTCTTAAAAATAAACATTAAAATAAATAAATAATAAAAAATAAAAAATAATAAAAAAAAAGTATTTAGGAAAACAAGCTAACTTAAATAGTGGCAATTGCTATAAAATCCCATGACTTGGTAGAAACTCCTGTGAAGGTCTATTTAGACTGAATGATCAGAGAAGGCCCCTCAGCCCCAAAAGAACAGGAAATAGAAAGGGCAGAGGCTTCAAGGCAAAAACTTAGTGTGCTCTAAGAGCAGGTTTGTGCTCAGTGTATCTCAAGTGTTCTGAACGAGGCAGAGTGGTGACACAACGAAGCTAGGAAGGCAACCAAGGAGTAAGTTGTGCAGCACTGAATAGAATGTGGTAAGGGCTTTGGATCTTATTCTCAGAACAGTGAGAAGCCACTGGAAAAATTTAAGTGAGCAAGTGATATGTTCTAAATTACAGTTTTAAAAGGTCATTCTGGTGGTGTGGTGAGTGGATTACAGGGAGATCAGGGCCTGGATGAAGGTAATAACTTTACACTTTACAATGTTTTTAACAAATAATGTTAACCAAACAACTCCATAGATTTATAATCACTTTTCTAACCAGGCACATGGTTTGCTTTGACATTTGTGTAAGAATCTGTATTTCCTGGGCACCCGAGGGGCTCAGTGGGTTAAGCTCCTGACTTGGTTTCTGCTCAAGTCATGATCTCACAGTTCGTGAGATTAAGCCCAACGTGGGGCTCTGTGCTGACAGCATGGAACATGCCTGGGGTTCTCTCTTTCTCCCTCTCTTTCTGCCCCTCCCCTGATCTTGCTCTCTCTCTTCCTGTCTCTCAAAATAAATTAACTTTTTTAAAAAAAAGAATTTTTATTTCCCGAATTTTTTTTTATGTTAACACAAATCTTTCAATTTATTCTGAAGCATTTATTATTTTGGTGTTCTTTTGATGAGCCTTTAAGGTGATTTAAAAACACATTTTATGGTTTTAGGAATTGTTTTAATGTAGAATTACTGCTGCACCTAACCTTTTATTTATTTTAATGTTTATTACTTCTAGATTTTTCTAAATATATAATACAGGTCTACATATTTCTATCCTCCCTCCCCCTTTTCATATCTTACTGCAGAGGCCAATAGTTTAAAATGTATATATTAAAAATCACAATCCTATGAGTACTGTGAGAGAGTATTTATTCTCTACCACTGATGCTTCTATATGTGGCTGAAACTGGCACTGGAGCAACACTTCCCTTTCTGCGCCCCTCTGAGGGGGTTTATCTGACTGGGCAGTTGGCGAGAGAAAGAACCTTTTCTTTTTCAGTTTAGTGTAGTCTTCCAGCTCTTCTCTTCACATCTGATTATAACAAGTACATATCACCTGTCTCACCACCGCATATATTTCGTAGAGATAGGCCATCATCTTAGACATATGTCATTGTCCAGCTGTGCCGTGACTACTTGGGTCAGCTGATTTGAGTAGAAAGGTTACCATTTGCCGGCCTATTTTTCATCATTAATAGTTTGTTAATATGGTTATATGATTTTTGAATATTTAACCAACCTTGAATTCCTGGAAAAAACCTCACTTAAACTTAATATACCATCATCATCATCATTATCATCATCATCATCATCATCATCTTTTATAGGATGTTTGTACCTTTGACGCCCTTCACCCATCTTTATTTTTAGATTTCACATATAGTGAGATCATTCAGTATTTGTCCGACTTATTTCACTTAGCCTAATGCTCTCAACGTCCACACGCATTATTGCAAATGGCAAGAGCTCATTCTTTTTTTATGGCTGATATATATATTTAGGTTGTTTTTATATGTTGACTATTGTAAATAATGCTGCAATAAATATAGGAATACATATAGCTTTTAAAATTAGTGTTTTCAGGGGCGCCTGGGTGGCGCAGTCAGTTAAGCGGCCGACTTCAGCCAGGTCACGATCTCGCGGTCCGTGAGTTCGAGCCCCGCGTCAGGCTCTGGGCTGATGGCTCAGAGCCTGGAGCCTGTTTCCGATTCTGTGTCTCCCTCTCTCTCTGCCCCTCCCCCGTTCATGCTCTGTCTCTCTCTGTCCCAAAAATAAATAAATAAACGTTGAAAAAAAAAATTAGTGTTTTCATTTTCTTTGGACAAATACCCAGAAATGGAATTGCTGAATTGTATGGTAGTTCTACTTTTAATTTTTTGAGGAAACTCAACACTGTTTTGCATAGTGGCAGTACCAGTTTACATTCTTACCAACAGTGCAAAAGAACCCTCTTCTTTTCTCCACATCCTTGCCAACACTTGTTATCTCTTGTCTTTTTGACAATAGTCAATCTAAGGGGTGAGGTAACATCTCACTGTGCTTGTGATGTGCATTTTCCTGATAATTAGGGATTTGAGCATTGTTTCATGTACTTGTTGGCCATCTAGATGTCTTCTTTGGACAATACCTATGCAGATCTTCTGGCCATTTTTTAATTCAATTGCTAGATTTATTTGCTGTTCAGTTTAATGAGTTCTTTATATATTTTGGATACTTAACCTTATCAGATATATGATTTGCAAATAATCTCTCCCATTCAGTAGGTTGCTTTTTCATTTTCTTGATTTCCTTTGCTGTGCATAAACTTTTTAGTTTGCTGTAGCCCCACCTTTTTATTTTTGCTTTGTTGCCTTTGCTTTCGGAGTTAGATCAAAAAATCATCACCAAGACTGATGTCAAGGAGTTTACTGCCTATGTTTTCTTTTTGTAGTTTTATGGTTTCAGGCCTTAATCTATTTTGAGTTTATTTTTGTGTACATGTAGGATAGTGGTCCAGTTTTCCCAACACCAACTATTGAAAAGACTGTCCTTTCCCCATTATATATTCTTGGCTCCTTTGTTATAATTATTACTTTTTTAATGTTTATTTATTTTTGAGAGACAGAGTGTGAATGGGGGAGGGGCAGAGAGAGAGGGAGACACAGAATCCGAAGCAGGCCTCTTAGCTGTCAGCACAGAGCTTGATGCGAGGCTTGAACCCACAAACTGTGAGATCATGGCCTGAGCCGAAGTCAGACACTTAACTGACTGAGCCACCCAGGTGCCCCTCCTTTGTTATAAATTAATTCACCATAAATGTGTGTGTTTATTTCTGGACTCTATTCCGTTCTATTGGCTTATGTGTCTGTTTACGCCAGTGCCATACTGTTTTGATTGTTATAGCTTTATAACACCGTTTGAAATCAGAAAGTGAGATGCTTCCAGCTTTGTTCTTCTTTCTCCATATTGCTTTGGATATTTAAGGTTTTTTGTGATTCCATATAAAATTTGGGATTACTTATTCTATGAAAAATGCCATTGGAATTTTATTAGGGATTGCACTGAATCTGTAGATTGCTTTGGGTAGTATGTACAATTTAATATTAATTCTTTCAACTCATGAGCATTGAATATCTTTCCATTTATTTGTGTCTTCTTCAATTCCTTTCATAAGTGTCCTATAGTTTTCACTGTAGAAGACTTTCACCTCCTTGGTTAAATCTAGCCCTAGATATTTTATTGTCTTTTATGCAGTTGTAAATGGGATTGTGTTCTTAATCTCTTTCTGATAGTTTGTGTATAGAAATGCAATCGATTTTTTGTACATTGATTTTGTATCCTGCAATTTTACTAAATTTATTAGTTCTAACAGTTGTTTGAGGGAGTCTTTAGGGTTTATAATATCATGTCATACACAAATAGTGACAGTTTTACTTTTTCCTTTCCTAATTTGGTTGCCTTTTCCTTCTTCTAATTTCTCTGGCTAGGATTTCCAATACAATGTTGAAGAAAAGTGGTGAGAGTGGGTGTCCTTATTTTATTCCTGGACTTAGAGGAAAAGCTTTTAGGTTTTCACCATTGAGCATCATGTTCACTGTGAGCTTGTCAGATATGACCTTTGTTATGATGAGGTATGTTCCCTCCATAACCACTTTGTTGAGTGTTTTTATGGTAAGTGGAGATTGAGTTTTACTCACTGCTTTTACTATTATCTATTGAGATGTTAAGATTTTTATCCTTCATTTTGCTAACGCACTATCTTGTACTGTTGGAGGTTTTGAACCACCTTTGCATCTCTGGAACAAATCCCACTTGATCATGGTGTATGATCCTTTTAATATATTGTAAAATTTAGTTTGCTAATATTTTGTTGAGGATTTTTGCATCTAACATTCATCATGTTTATTGGCCTGTAGTCTTCTGTGGTATCCTTGTATAGTTTTGGTATCAGGGTAATGTGGTCTCATGAAATTAGTTTGGATGTGTTCCTCCTCTTTTATTCTTTTGAAGAATTTGAGGATATTGCTATTCATTCTTCTTTGAATGTTTAGAATTCATTAGTGAAGCCATCTGGCCCTGGACTTTTGTTTGTTGGGAGGCTTTGGTTTACTGATTCAATCTCCTTACTAGTAACTGCTCTGTTTGGATTTTTCAATTTTAGGAATTTATCCATTTTTTCCTGGGTTGTCAAGTTGTTGGCATATCTGGTAGTAATACTGGTAGTAATCTCTTATGATCCTTTGTATTTCTGTGGTAACAGTTGAAATGTCTCCTCTTTCATTCTGATTTTGAGCCCTCTCCCTTTATTTCTTGGTGAATCTAGATAAAGGTTTGTCAATTTTATCTTTTCAAAGAACAACTTCTTAATTTCACTGATCTTTTCTGTTGTCCTTTTAGTCTCCATTTACTTCTGCTCAAATATTTCCTCATTTCTACTAACTTTGGGTCTTTTTCCAGTCCTTGAAGTATAAAGCTAGATTGCTTATTTGAGATCTTTGTTTTTTGATATAGGTATTTGTTATGAAACTCCCTCTTGGAAATGCTTTTGTTGCAGTCTATAAATTTTGGTATGTTGTATTTCCATTTGTCACATGGAATTTTTAAACTTTTTTGATTTTTACATTGACACATTTGTTGTTCCCTAGAATATTTTTAATCCTCACGTATTGTGAGTTTTTGTTTTCTTCTTATAATTGACTTCTAGTTCCATACCATTGTGGTTGGTAACAATGCTTCATATTTTAGTCTCCTTAAATTTATGAAGACTTATTTTATGGCCTAACATGTGATAGGTCCTGGAGAATGTTCCATATGTACTTGAGAAGAATGTGTATTCTGCTTCTGGATGGAATGTTCTGTACATATCTGTTAAGTCCATCTGGTCTAATATGTCATTTAAGGCTGATGTTTTCTTACTTTTTGTCTGAAGAATCTACCCATTGATGTAAGTGGGGTGCTAAAGTCTCCTAATGCTATTGTATTGCTATTTCTCCCTTTATGTCTGTTAGTATTTGCTTTATGTACTTAGGGGCTCCTGTATTAGGTACAATATATATATTTTGTCTTTCTTCTATGTTGTTGTATTTAATTTGCCAGAGTTTTGTTAAGAATTTTTGCATCTATGTTCATGAGGAATATTGGTTTGTTTTCTTGTTATTATTCTGGTTTTGACAGCAAGGTAAATGCTGGCCTCATAGGATGAATTGGGAAGAATTCCCTTCTCTTCATTTTTCCAGAACACTAGAATATTTGGCAAAACTCACCATAAAAGCCATGTGGGCCTGGAGTTTTCTTTATGGAAAGGTTTTAAACAACATAGTCACTTTCTTTAATAGATATAGGGACCATTCAGGGTATCTATTATTTCTAGAGTGAGCTACAGTAGTTTGTCTATATATCAGTTTGCTAGACCTGCCATAACAAAATACCAGAGACCAGGTAGCTTAAACAACAGAAATTTATTGGCGCACAATTCTGGAGGCTGGAAATGCAAAATCAAATTGCCAGCAGGATTGGTTTCTCCTAAGGCCTCTCTCTTGCAGATGGCTGCTGTCTTGCTGCCTCCTCACAGTTACTCTGTTGTGCATGCTTTGCCCTATGTATCTGTGCCCTAATCTCCTTTTCTCAAAAGGACACAAGTGAGACTGGATTAGGGCATACCCTAACAGTCTCAATTTAACTTAGTTAGCTCTTTAAAGGCCCCATCTCCATATACCCTCACATCCTGAGGTACTGGGGATTAGGGCTTTAACATATGAATCCTAGGGGAACACGGTTCAACTCATATTTGTGTTTTCCAAGGAATTTGTGCATTTTATCCAAGTTGTTGAAATTAGGATCATAGATGTTTTTGGTATTTATGATCTTTTTAAAATGTTTATCGGGTCTGTAGTGATTCTTCTTTTTCATTCCTGGTATTGAGAATTGGTCTTTTTATTTTCTTTTCCTGATTAGTCTGGCTTCAGCAAGGGTTGGCAAACTTTCTCTCTCTCGCCAGCTAGTGAATATTTATGCATTGCGGGCCAGCTGTGGTAGTTGCCACTGTTTCTCTTCTTCCAACTGTCCCCTTTCCTCCTCTGCATCCCCCGTCTCCATCTATCCTTTTAAAATTACCTTTTAAAAACATACAAGCCATTCTTAGCTCATAGGCTGTACAAAAATAGGTAGCAAGCTAGATTTGTCCTATAGGCTGTTGTTTGTCAACGTTTAGGCTGGAGGTTTATCAAGTTTATTGATCTTTCCAAAATATTTTTGGTTTCACTAATCTTGTTTTTAGTTTGCTATTTCATTGACTTTCACTTTTTATTACCTCCTGACTTTTGTTTACTTTGAGTTTAGACTTGAAATTTTTCTAATATAGGTATTTAGGGCTACAAATTTCCCCAAGTACTGCTATAGGTACACCCTACAGTTTTTGAAATGTTGTATTTTCATTCAGTTGAAAATATCTTCTTTCGTTTTCTTTTACCCTGGGTTATTCAGAAGTGTGTCATTTAATTTTCAGACAATTTACATTTTTCAATATACCTTTCTGTTAACGATTTCTGATTTATTCCATTATGGTCAAAGATACTTTGGTATCTTGGTCAAAATACTTTGTGTTACCTGAATCCTTTTAAAGTTATTGGGACTTGTTTCCTGTCCCAGGAGATATTCTTAGTGATGTTTCATGCACACTTTTTAAGTTTATTTATTTTGAGAGAAAGTTTGACTGGAAAAGGGGCAGAGAGAGGAGAGAGGAAGAACCCCAAGCAGACTCCACACTCCCGGTGTGGAGCCCCATGTGGGGTTCAAACTCAGGAACCATGAGGTCATGACCTGAGCTGAAGTCGGTTGCTGAGCTCACTGAGCTAACCAGGTGCCCCTCATGTGCACTTCTAAAGAACATTTACTCAGCTGAGGTTGCATGGAGTATGTGATTAAAGTGCACTAATACAAGTTATTATTGTTCCTTTATATTCTTTTATATCTTTATTAGTTTTTGTCTATTTGTTCCATCAATTATTGATAGAGATACTTATATTGAAATTTCCATCTGTAATTATGGATGTCAATTTCTGTAAGGATACATGAAATTCTTGTTTCCTGTATTTCAAAGCTTTGACTTTAGGTGCAAAAAAACCTTAAGACTGTTAGGCCTTTCTGATGAATTGACTTTTCAACATTATGAAATGATTCCCTTTATCTCTTATAATATTGTTAGAAATGTATTTTGTTTGATACTAATATATGTACTCCAGGGGCGCCTGGGTGGCGCAGTCGGTTAAGCGTCCGACTTCAGCCAGGTCATGATCTCGCGGTCCGTGAGTTCGAGCCCCGCGTCGGGCTCTGGGCTGATGGCTCAGAGCCTGGAGCCTGTTTTGTGTTTTGTTTTCTCTGTGCCCTTCCCCGTTCCTTATTCTTTTTCTCTCTCCCCCAAAAAAAAAAAAAAACGTAAAAAAAAAAAAAAAAAAAAAACAAAATACAAGATGAAACTATATATTGTCTACAAGAAACACTAAAGAAAGGATGGGAAAAGATGTACCATGTGAAGACTAATAGAATACTGGAGTACATATATATTTTTTTTTACTTTTTTTTTCAACGTTTATTTATTTTTGGGACAGAGAGAGACAGAGCATGAACGGGGGAGGGGCAGAGAGAGAGGGAGACACAGAATCGGAAACAGGCTCCAGGCTCTGAGCCATCAGCCCAGAGCCCGACGCGGGGCTCGAACTCACGGACCGCGAGATCGTGACCTGGCTGAAGTCAGATGCTTAACCGACTGCGCCACCCAGGCGCCCCTCATCTTGTATTTTGTACTGAGTACAATCTTGTACTCAGATTTCATAAGTAATCTGAATTTTAATTGGGGTATTTATAACATTTACACTTAATGTAATTATCATGGTTATGTTTAATCCTTGCTTTGCTTTTATTTTTGTAAAGATTTTAAGTAATCTCTACACCCAACATGGGGCTCAAACTTACAACCTCAAGATCAAGAGTCACATGCTCTACCAACTGAGCTAGCCAGGTGCCCCTGTTCTTTTTATTTTTTAGGCTTTCCTTTAAGTATCTTTCATGATTCACCTGTTATCGGTTGGCCTAGTAACTTTATTGTTTCCCAGTGGTAGTTTTAGGCTTGATAGTATGTATCTTTATCAGTCTACTTTCTTTCTTTTTTTTAATGTTTATTTATTTTTGAGACAGAGAGAGACAGAACATGAACGGGGGAGGGTCAGAGAGAGAGGGAGACACAGAATCTGAAGCAGGCTCCAGGCTCTGAGCTGTCAGCACAGAGCCCAACGCAGGGCTCGAACTCACGGACCGTGAGATCATGACCTGAGCCGAAGTCGAACGCCCAACCAACTGAGCCACCCAGGTGCCCCTATCAGTCTACTTTCAAGTCATATTAAGCCACTTCACATACAGCAAGAGTCCTACAATGGAATATGCCCCCTCCTGCCAACTCTCTGGTCTTTGTGCTAGAATTGTCATGTATTTTACTTCTATAAATAAAATGTTTTGGGGGCACAAGCCCCAAAATATGTTATTCTGGATTTAATCAGCCAATCATCTTTTTTAAAAAAAAAACTTTATTTTTGGAGAGAGAGAGAGTGCATGAGCACATGCAAGCAGGGGAGCGGCAGAGAGGAGGACAGAGGATCTGAAGTGGGCTCTGTGCTGACAGCAGAGTCTGACATGGGGCTCAGATTCATGAACTGTGAGATCACAGCCTGAGCCAAAGTCTGACTCTTGGCCAACTGAGCCACCCAGGCTCCCCACAGTAATACTGAAAAAAAATATTATTTACCTACATATTTACCACTCTCAATGTTTTCTATTCTTTCATCTAGATATTTACATCTCTTATCATATTCCTTTTGCCTGAAGGATTTCCTTTCACATATCAGATAGCATAGGTCTGTTGGTGAATTTTCATTTTCATATATCTGAAAAACCCATTATTTTGCCTCAGTTTTTGAAAAATATTTTCACTGGGTATAGAATTCAAGGTTGATGGTTCTTTCAACTTTAAAGATACTTTAAAGTAATGAAAGATGCTTCAGTGTTCTGGCTTGCATTGTTTCTGGTGAAAAACCTATTTTCATTTCATCATTCTTCAGTACTTAGTTTTCTGATTTTCTCCATTGCTTAAAATCATTGATTTTAAGCAGTTTGACTACTACATGTCTCAGCATAATTTTCTTCCATGTTTCTTGTGCTTGAAGTTCACGGAGTTTCTTGGATTTGTGGGTTTATAGTTTTCATTGTTTGTCAATTTCTGATATTCTATATATATATATTTTGTATCAGAAATTTCCCCACATCTCATTCTGTCTCCTAATATATTTTCTTCAGGCCTTCTTTCTATTGCTGTCTTTAGGTTCACCAATCCTCTCTTCTGCAGTGTCCAATCTATTTCCATTCAGTGTATTCTACATCTCTGACATTGTTATTTTTCAACTGTAGGGTTTCATTTGGATTTCACATACTCAATTTTTTCTGTACATTTTTGCACATACAGAATGCATTAACTGTTTTATAACATGAATATTATATAACTGTTTTAATTTGACAAAAACTAACACAGTAATTTTTTCACAGTAACTAGAGATCTTTTATATTAACTCTGTCTTTGCCGTTTGTCATTTCTGAGTGCTCTTACTGTTTCCTCTCACTTTAGGTTGTATTTTCCTGTTTCTTTGAGAGTCTGCAAATATTTTATTGGACACAAGATCCTGTAAATTTCACCCTCATTTTTGGTGTGTACTTCTGCATTCCTTTGAGTTCTCTTGAGCTTTTTTCTAGCATGTAGTAACAGAAACAGTTTAATTCTCTGGAGGTTTGCTTTTGAGCTCTGATAGACCAGCCTAGAAAAATCTTGGGAGTCTAGTGCTATTTCTTCCCCCAGTACTGAGACAATACACTTCTCGGCACTCTAACCAATGCCCTATGGTTTTCCACACTTGGGGGAAAACAAATGATTTTGTGGGAGTGCAAGGATTTTTTTTCTGCTCCCTTTGGTGGCTTCCTTACCAGATGCACTGATGCGCTAAGCTGAAGACTTGAGGAAAATCCTTTGCAGATCCTTGGGGCTGTTTGTACAGCTCATTCCTCTTCAATACTCTGCTCTGCACTCACACCAGCTTTATCTACCCTGGCTCCCAAATCCTTCTCAGCGAAGCAAGACTTCTCCACAGGTGTGGGCTGCAATCCCTCATCAAGCAGTCAGGGGTAATCTTGGGGTTCACTGTTCCTGTTTCTCCCCCCCAGAGATCAGGATCCTGTCTTGTTTTACATCCCATCAATGGTAAAACCACTGTTTCATACATCTTGTGCTATTATCAGTAGTTTCTGGTAGGAGTAATTCCATGTTGGCTGCAAGTAGAAGTCCTTCATCAGAAATCTGTTTTATTTGCAGCCTGTGTTACATGTCAGTTGGAAAAAAGAGGTATTATTAGCTCCCTACACCTCCCCAAAACAAAATCTGCATTTTGTTCTTTTCTATTAAGAGAATGCTTCTCTAGAGTAACTGCCTTCTTTCCCCCCACAATATACTCAAGGGGTACAACTACACTGCATCCTTCACAGTGGCTTCCAACTGCAACGATCCCCTTGGGGATACAGCATGCGTGTGTGGTTTGAAAATGACAGATTCTAACGTGAAAACTCACACCTCTACCATTTCTTCCTTATATATAACATGGGTCTTCTGATTCGGTTTTCCTTCTATCATCTTATCCCTTCACTAAGGAAGAATCTTTGCAATCACGTCTCTCCTGCATCCTGTCCATTTCGGCTCCGACGAAGTAGAAGAAACCGTTAGACAAGTAGACCAGCAGTCCCAGGACATAGGTTCCAGTCTCGGCTCGGTCATTACAGTTTTGTACTGTAAATGTTCTTTTCACTTTAGGTCTCAATACAAGATGGGAGTCTCGATTACAGTGATGGTATTCGGACTACGGTCTTCCAGAAATCCCGGTGTTATTCCACCAATACACTTGAATGGCATCTTCCATTAATTCCAGACTAGAAATTAATGGGCAGAATATTTTCAATTTAACTTTTTTTCCTCCCGTATGTCCCTCAAATACTGAGCCCGCTGGTGTTTCTTAAAACTCAAAACATCTCGTCGTGTGCTTGGCACACGCGCCACGTTTCCTTCCTTCCAGGCAGCGCGCACACACACGTGCCCGGCCGGACAACGGCCCTGGTCTGAGCGTGGCACTAACCAACCCGGCATCAGGCGTCCAGCGGAGCGTGGAGGGAGACGGCCGCTCCCGACAGCCGCGCCGCGCCGCGCCGCCGGCCACCGCACTCCGAGCCCCAGCGGGGGTCGGTGCAGCCCCGCCGTCCCCGCACTCACTGCCTCCTTCTCGAACATGCTGGGCCTCCTCTCCTTCCGAGGCTGCGGCGGCGGCTCCAAGTGAGGGGCCGGGACGGCCGCCGATTTCCCGCCGTGACCGCCCGTCTCCATGCCGCCCGCTCGCCACCACGCCCAGCGACCCGCCTCCGCCCTTCCCAAGCGCCTAAGCCGCGTCCCGCGAGAGCTCAAGTCGCGCGCCTGCGTCGCGCCAGCCGGAAGTGCGGCCGGGAGGGAGGGGCGGGGAGAGGCAAGCGTCATCTGGCGGCGCCGGCCGACGGGAGCCGGAAGTCCTGGAGGAGGAGCGGGGCGGGGAGAGGTGAGGTGCAGGTGCGCCCCCGAGCGCGCTGTGGGCGTGCCCGGTGCCCGCCGCGGTGCGGGCAGGAGGAGGTACAGCGTCGGCGGTACCCATCTGGCTGAGTGGGCCGTGGCGGGGCGCGCCCTCGGCCGGCGTCCCCGGGGCTCCGGCGGGTCTGCGCGCGCGCCGCCGCGGAAGCAGGTCGGCCTTGCCCGCCCCTCGTCCGCGACCAGACAGAAGATGGGCACCCGACTCTGACCCCGAAGACGCACCCCTTGCCCTCGTTCTTCTGAGCGCCGCCTCGACCCCCAGTTGTTCCAGGGGCGCACCTTGCAGGTCCCAGGCTGAAATTCGCGAGTAGATAGTGTAAGAAATAATGTAGTATTCTCGCGCGCGGGGACTCACAGGCTCCGAGTCAGCAACATCCACGTTTTTATGGATGCCTGGAGCCAGGGTCGTGCGCACACGCTCATAACTTGTGTGTGTTCAGACTGGTCTCCATGCCCTAAAGGAGGTTTGTGCAGTGCACGAAGTAATATGGGAAGCGCTGTGTAGTAATTACCCTTGCAGTGGATACTTGAAATTGAAATTCCACGTTTTTAGGCCGTTTTGGTGACATTAAATAAATCACAAAGGTCTCAATGGCTGTAGCACGGATTGTATGGGGTTGCCCCACAGGGTTTTGTTTTCTGCCCTCCTGCAGTGAAATATAAAACATCTATCATCACTTTTAGCGATAGCTACTTTTTGAGTACAATGTGCTAGACACTTTTCAAGTATTATCTCTAATTACTGCAGCGCGGAAGATGATAATACCCTGCACCATTTACAGTTAGAACGGAGGCCCAGAATACTAACGTTTTCAAGGCAAGAGGGACAACGAATAAGGAGGAATCCAAATTTAAGTCTTTCTAGCCCCTGAGCATAGGCCATTTGCGCTACCCCATACTTGCTCTGGACAAGACACTGATGTTTCCAAGAGTAATGGTATGGGTGCACGCACACGCACACATGCAGGGTTTCTGGCTTCTAATGGGAGGACAGGCTTGTTTGTAACTGTAATATACAGGAAAATGTATTTAATTGTCACAAGTGACAAAATATGGCAGTATGTAATATTTCTTTGATTTGAAGTGGGATTTTTGTTTCTTAATTAACGTGAGGTCCTTAATTGTACAAGAGAGTATGTGCTTGAAAGTTAACATAAAGGCCAACTTCTATAATTGTGTCTTGGTAGGGGGTAGGATATTGTTATTCCCAAAAGCTGAAGGTTGTAGGAACTTGAAGATGAGCCCAGGTAGACTCCACGTAGGATGAGCCCTCGTTCAGTTAACTGTTTGTGTACGTTTGCGGTGCCCAGGGGCCATGCTGTGTCCTGGGGGTACGACTCGTAGAAGACCTGACCTTGGTGCTGTAGTATACGACAGTCTGGGGCAGGTACGTTGATCGGGTGACTACAGCCAGAAGAGAAGATATTTCTTTTAAAAAAATTTTTTTTTCAACGTTTTTTATTTATTTTTGGGACAGAGAGAGACAGAGCATGAACGGGGGAGGGGCAGAGAGAGAGGGAGACACAGAATCGGAAACAGGCTCCAGGCTCCGAGCCATCAGCCCAGAGCCCGACACGGGGCTCGAACTCACGGACCGCGAGATCGTGACCTGGCTGAAGTCGGCCGCTTAACCCACTGCGCCACCCAGGCGCCCCGAGAAGATATTTCTTAAGACTTCTGTTGCCATCCAGGGCCTGCAGCGGTGGAGTAGATGGGCTCTTGTGCAAAATATTTGTCTGCTACTTGTCACTCCAGAACTTTATAGCTCATTTCTTTAGATTTCAAATGCTTTTTAAAAATGCAAGGAGTCCTTTTTCACACGAAAGTAATTCTTTAGGGTTTTATTTCCGTATCATTTAGGTGACAAACCACACTAGTTTTTGAACTAAGAGTATTTAATAAAGAGTTAACAAGGTATAGAATTGTTATAAAAAGAATAAAGAGAGATCTCTAAAAGAATTGTGGAGGTGGTAACCACGGGAAGCAGTCACTACCTGTTGCACTCTGAGAACTAAGGGAAGTGTTGGAATTTTAAAACTTGGGAGCTGGGAGGAAGGTCCCACCTAGTGAAGCTTGGATCTTTAAGGAAGAGGGGGTGCCTCTCAGCTACTTGGAGGGTCTGGCAATTCTGGGAAGCGGACCTTTGACGAGCAGATACTGGACAGGTGGTGGTGGTCTGCTGGGGGAACGGTGATGCAGCTGGGCCCATAGGCGCCGGGAGAACCTCAGACCGGATCCAGCTGCTGGAGCAGGAGGCGCTGCCACTGCCTCGGAGAAGCTCAAAGGAACAGAAAGTGGACAGGAAGGCCCAGGCTGTGGGAGCAGGTCCCCTCTTGGTCCTGTCTTGCGGCGCCTGTCATCCCTCATTGGCTGAGTAGAGTGTGGTGTGTAGGGTCATGGCATCACTGGTTATTCGGTGCACGTTTCTTGGGCGATACCCGAATTGCTAGGGCCTGTGGAAGATGGGTTGACAGGTGGGGCTGAGAGTGGGAGGTGAAACTGGGGAGCAGGTGGGGCGAATGGGCGACACTGGATAGGGGCCGGCGTCCAGTCTAGGGAGTGCCAGGGCTTAATCCCTGATGTTAGGACAGACACCCCTTAACTTGATGCATCAAATAAAGACCCCAGGATAATTTTAGCCGCAGAGTGTGACTCCTTTGCAGGTTTATAGAATGATGTTAGTGTAATGTGGGGATAATGCTGAGGATTTTGATTTTATTTGCTCCCTCATGGAAAACCAGTGTGGTTTGCTGCTTTTTACACCATATAAAGAGTCAGAGGCAAGCTTTTTACTTGTGATTTAGTTCACTATGCTTGATTTTCTGCCTTTCCATTCCCCATTGAAAAAAATTGCTCATTTTGATAGCTGTGAGATAGTATAGGAAGGCAGATGTGCTGAGCTTTGTAAACTCATGTCTTAAATATTATTAATAATTTCAAACCTTCAACATTTATTTGAAAACATGTATGTAAACTATCTTTAATTAATATTTAATCACATTTGGGGTGCTTGGGTGGCTCAGTTGGTTAAGTGTCTGGCTTCAGCTTTGGCTTCGGCTCAGGCTCAGGTCATGATGGCATGGTCTGTGACTTCGAACCACACGTCGGGCTCTGCGCTGACAGCTCCGAGCCTGGAGCCTGCTTCCGATTCTGTGTCTCCCTCTCTTTCTGCCCCTCCCTTGCTCACGTGCGTGTGCTCGCTCACTCTCTCTCTCTGAAAGAATAAATAAACATTAAAAAAATATTTAATCATGTTTAATGATACAGCTCTCACCATAGCCAGAAAGTATGTGAACAGTAGCTATACCCGGATAGAGAATAGGATTTCCTCGTGACTTGAATATATAATTGATACTCCATTTTTACTTGTTAAATAGTGTCTTCTTTGTATTTCAGATGCTATTAGAAGATCCTGTTGCCACTTGTCTTTCTCCCTCAGTCTATGATATGATCTGTAAATTTGGGTTTGAAGTCAGAGAAACTTGTGATATCAATAGCATTGTAACTCAGAGGGGTGAAGTATGCTGGAAGACAATCACAGACTGCGTGATTTATACAGAATCAGGTCTGTATGTTCTCTGTGCCCCAGGCATCTGTCCGTACTGTTCCATTGAATGTGTCTTGCCTGTAAAATTTCCCTAAACCCTACTGACAGTGTATTTTTCTTTTATTATCAGATAAGTGCTATGTAACTTATTTCCAGCAACAACTGAGTACCTTTATTGTAAGTTTAATTATAAACTGGTTGTTGATTTTGTGGAAACTTCATAATAAAAACGTTTTTTCTTTGATGATTTAGGCATTTTCTTTTTTAATTTTTTAAGGTTATTTATTTATTTTGAGAGAGAAAAGAGTAAGGGCAGAGAGAGGGGGGAGAGAGAATCCCAAGTAGGTTCCACGCCATGAGCATTGAGCCCGAGGTGGGGCTCGAACGCCTGTATTGTGAGATCGTGGCCTGAGCTGAAATCAGGAGTCGGACACTTAACCAACGGAGCCACCCAGGCGCCCCGATGATTTAGGCATTTTCATCACAGAATGTGAAGCTGTGATACTAACACTTGTTTCCTTCTCCTTGAAGCCCAGAGTCTGGATTACCCAGGAAGTGTGAGGCTGCTGGGCCCTGTGTGTGAGGCCGTCCACTCACATTTGTTATCTCTGACCAAGGAGCAGTTTGAAATCTGTTATACACCGTGGCTGCAGTGGACAGCTTTTCCAGAGGTTTGGCTTACAAACGGTCTTTAGAAATAGAAGACTTTACAGAGTCAACTTAGAGGCCCTCATTACCTGCTAACTTTAAAGGGGTCCCCTCATCCTCTAGCCTCCACCTGTGAAAAGGGAAAACTTGGCCTGAGCTGAGAAGCACATCCTGTGAACAAAGGAAGTTTTTGGATGCATTATCCGTGTTGGGGGCTGGGGAGGTAGTTAGGCACATGGGTGCTGGTCCTGGGACAGACGAGAATGGACCGCTCCACAACAAAAGACCTTGTGGACAGACAGTAAGGTGGTGTTGAGACAGTGGGACAAGGAAATGGGGTGGGGATGCTTGGTTTGTTGAGGCTGAATCAAAGAGGGGAGGGGTAGTTTGGGGCCACGCAGTTTGGGTTGGTTTCTTGGTTGGTTCAAACCAGCCATTCCAGCTGGCACATTAAATGTCCACAACAGAGCAGTAGCTCTACAAGGTCTAGTTCTAAAATACTTAGAGTTTTCTGATGTGGAGTAGATGGGTCACTGCTTGTCCCCTTTTCTTGGCTCTTAAGGGACACGTTTTGTTTTTGGGTTTTTTTAAGAACTAATCAAAATAGGAAATAAGGTTTAGGTCAAGATATTTGACTTTTTGTGACAGATTTATTGCTTTCGATAAACATTGAAGAAAAAACTTTTGAAAAACTTCTAACGTATTAAACATTTTTTTGATCTTTTAGATATTATTGTAGTTGAGTCTTGAACAGCACGGGCGTAGGGGTGGTCACCCCCTGTCCAGTTGAAAATCTGCATGTAACTTTTGACTCCCTCAAAACTTAACCACTAACAGCCTACTCTTGACCAGAAGCCTTGCTGGTAGCATAAGCAGTCAATTACCACATGTTTTGTATGTTTTATGATTTATATACTGTATTCTTACAACAAAGTAAGTTAGAGAAAAGTTACTAAGAAAATCGTGAAGAAAAAAACACACTTACAATACTGTACTATATTTATGGAAAAAAAAAATCCACATCTAAGTGGACCTGTGGAGTTCAAACCCCGTGTTCAGGGTTCAACTGTATATTTATGTAGAAAATGTGTACCTATACCAAAAAAGTCATAAAAATATACCAGGTGAAACCTTTAGAAGTTTGAATTTCATTAATACCATTGTTACTTTGAGTAATATTTCTTGTTGAGCACTAATTCTAATGTATGTCCTACTCTCAACAGTTATTTCCTGAAATACTTGATGCTTTGGAAAGCCTTCAATCTCCTGCTATTTCTCTTAGCTTAATGAAACTGACAGCATGTCTAGAACGGGCTTTGGGTGATGTAAGTGTGAGAAGTCTTTCTTTGTTGGTTTAGTAAAGTATCTGAATGAACATAAAACTTTTACAGCTGTATTTAGATTTCTTGACTTTAATTACTGGTTTTCTATTAAATGTAATCATTTAACACAGATGTTTGTTTATTTATTTATTTTGAGAGTGAGAGAGAGAGAGAGAGTGAGCACGAACATGACTGGGGGAGGGGCAGACAGAGGGAGACACAGAATCCAAAGCAGGCTCTAGGCTCCAGGCTGTCAACACAGAGCCCCACGCGGGGCTCGAACTCACAAACCTTGAGACCGTGACCTGAGCTGAGGTCGGATGCCTAACCGACTGAGCCCCAGGCGCCCCATGACACAGATTTTTAATATTTTTCTTTTTGAATGATTATGGAATCAAACATTGATGTCTTCAGTGCTTTTCTCCCCTCATTTGCACAATCAGTGACTTTTGGGTGAGTTTTTTCTTCACATTTTTTGTCTCATAGTGGGACTGTAATACAATTCTTGTTTGATTTTTAGGTATTTTTACTGAATGGGAAGGAATGTCCTTTTCTTTTAAGAGATCTGCTTGCATCTAAGGAGCTTGCTCAGGTCTTTGGGCAGTCTGCGGTAAGTTTGTTCTTCTAAAACTGGGAGAGTAGGCACAACACAAAACAGTTCGTGTTAGCTACAGTTTTGTGCCTTAAAAATTGATGCTGCATTAGGAAAAAATTATGTCAATGATTAAATCGTACGTTCCTTTCCCACCGCCCCTTTCAAAATTGCCACTTTTCCGGCCACTTTTCCACCTCTCTCTCAGCCTGAGTCTCAGTGCGGTAGAATAGCCTCTGGTCGATGAGCCATAGTTGCTGAGCTGGGCGGTATTGTCCTCGGGCTGACAACCTGCAGTGTGGTGCCTCTGGTGTCGTGAGCCGTGGGGCCACCAGGTGGACAGCTGGAACTCTATTGTTTTCATTAATTTTATATTAAGAATTACAGTAACTTATTCTAGAATACAATTGTAACCATTTAAAGAGTGATATGCTCTTATCCTAAAATCTCAGTATTTAATGTGTGGGAATTTGGACCCTTTGCAACTGCTCAGACTTCAGGGTGAAAAAAAATTAGGTGCCAACTGAAAAACATGCAGAGCTATTTACTTTTTCAGAATCTTCTGCAGGCCATGTGACCCAAGTCGTTTAAGACTAATGAGTAACCGTTAGGCAACTGATGAGGCAGGGTCAGGGTGAAGGGGAGAGGCAGGGTAGCGTCCCGCAGAAAGTGGAGCCCACCAAGCCTGGAAGGTGTTTAAAGTGATCCTGTAACATGTTACAAGCTCTAATACATTATTTGGGGGTAAGAAATCTGTTTTCAGTAAAGCTCTCCCACTTTACAGTGGTTCCTTGTCGCTGAAAGATCATTTTCTTTAGTGGAGAATGTGAGGTAAAGAAAAGTACAAAAGTCTTGTTGTTACACTGAGTTCTGAAACAGATCCCATGGTCTGGGGCTGTGTCCTTGTCTGCCTGCAGCCATGCCCAGCGCCTTGAGGGTCCACCGGCTCGTTGGCTTGTGTGTTTCTGATGGCCCAGGTGGTGTGAACAATTCACTAAAGTCAGTATTAAGTTAAAAACGAATGTAGTGAAATGAATATCATCGTGATTACCGATATTAGATACGAATATTAAAGGAGTAAGGACCAATGTGAGCAGGAGGTGTCTGGAGTTGCACGGAAGAGCCAGTTTGCGGGTGAACCCCTCTTTATAACTCTCCGGCTCACCCTGCCTTTGAGAGAACGTGATGGTGGGTCTGTTTCCTCCTCCGCCAGGAGGCTTTCAGTCCTTTCCCGAGTCTTCTAGATGCTCACTCTTCTTTCTCGCGTGGCCCGCTTTTGAGTTGAGTGTCTGCATATCTTCCCTTTTTCCTGACTCTGTTCCCAAGCGTGGCGTTCCAAGCCCAGAGGCAGCCCACAGACGTGTGTGGCTCTTGCATTCTGATGAGCAGGAACCCCGTCAGGGGCATCTTGACCGTATGCGCGGAGGGACAGAGGCAGGTGAGGCTTCAGGTCAGACAGTGAGGTCGGGGAGGCCTGGGATGGGAGCCTCAGTCGTCTGGCCCCCTCACGGGGTCTGCTTCCTGGAGTTTACCGCGCGAACACACGCTACTTTCTGTGAGGTTTCTGTTCACCGGGTGGTTTTATTTGGTCTAGATAGGAGGCAGGCTCGATGTCCAGTAGGAAAGCTGCGGAGCTTGGGACAGATCCCATCCCCCTTTATAGTTCTGGGTTTCCCGAGGCCTTGGTTTCACCTCTCTATGCTGTACTTCTCATTTGCAGAGTGGGAATAATAGTCGTGCCTTCCCAGAGGTTGTTGGGAGCGTGAATGAGCAATAAATACGCACAAAATGTGTCTGATGTCTTACACGCCCAGTAAATGTTTGCGTGTTACTACTGTTACTGCTACTTCTGTTTAGCCAAAGCCCTGGGTCTGTTCTCAAGAAGAAAGCAAACCTCTTCCCACTGTATGTTACATCGGTTTGTCCAGTAGTTATGCAACCATTCAGTAATCTGCTGTTCCTAACCTGGTCAGATGGACGTACTGAAAGTCTTCCTTGGATCTCCACGCGGGCTCAATCTGCGTAACATCCTGTGGCATGGGTTTGCGTCCCCTCACGAAGTCCCTCCGAAGTACGTTGCTGATGAAGTCATTTTCTCGCTCCTTTAGTGCACTAAGAGTTTGTTTGTCTTGAATTTCCCATGAGTGTATTTTGGAAAAGATGAGAGTTTTGAAGCGGGAATTTGAAGATAAAACGGGGCGGATGAACACCTGGGGTGGTGACGGGGTTGGGACTCCGCTGCCATCCACCCCAAGGGCAGTTCTGAGGGTGGGCCTGACGGAAGCGGTGGGGTGCTCGGCCTCCTGGAGGGTGGCTCCCGAGTCTGCCAGGCTTTGGCTCCCCGCCCCCACCCCGCCTCCCGCCATTGCATTAGGTTAATCCCTGCCGCGAGGGGGACCTCCCTGCGATTTAATGATGGCTTGCTTTCTTAATTTTAAGCTTGTTCTTTGACAGTAGAGCTCTTTATGTGGATGGCGGTTCATTTTCTAACATGCTATGGTGTTGCACACTAGATACTGTTCGATGATGACGCTGTTGACAGCGGGCTTGGGTCAGCTGCTAAAGAGTTACTTGCGACAAACTGAATTCGCATTGGTGCACCGACCTTTCAGAGCTCTTCCAGACCTTGAGGATTTGGCCGTTTTCCCAGGCAAGTACTACGCTCCCCATTTGTCCTGGATGTGTCTTCTTCGTACAGATATGTATAAAGTCATTAAGTAGCACTGGGACTTGAACCCTGTAGGTGGACTGTTATGCTCCAGAGGCGAGATGCCTTCAAAAGTTGCATGAAGAACCTCTTAAATTTGCTACGTAAAACCTTCCCTGGGTACCTGGGGACTCAGTCGGGATCCGACTCTTGATTTCAGCTCAGGTCATGAATCACAGTTAGCGACGGAGCCCTGCATTAGCTCCGCGCTGACAGTGCGGAACCTGCTTGGGATTCTCTCCCTTCTCTCTCTGCCCCTCCCCTGCTCGTTCTCTGTCTCTCTCAAAATAAGTAAATGAATAAATAAACACTAAAAAAAAAAAAAAATGTGCCAGTGGAACCATGAAATGGATGTCTAATTCAAAAACAAACAAGAAACCTTCCCTCTTTCCATGGGTTGTGGTGGGGAGGCTGTGAGAGTCGTGGCTGCGTGAGTCAATTATGAGTTTATCCTCCGGGCGTGTTGATGCACAGGTGGCTCAGGACCGTTTTGAAACGTGCATTCCCTTCTCCTTTTAGCTCTTGTGCCTGTGTGCGCGTGCTCATTATGCCAAAAAGGCCAACAGCATAGATGGCCTCCTCCGTCTTCTTTTTTCTGTGGCAGAGCCGTTTACCAAATTAATGGGGGCAGGGGACACAAAACCTGGAAAGCACAGTTAACCATGTGTTTGCTCCAAGCCCGTTCCTCCCCCCTCCCCGGGGCTGTAGGGGTGTGGCAGCGGGGTCTCTGACGCGCGTCACGGGGCGCAGCCCAGATCTCTGCGGTCCTGGGTCCGGGGGTCCGGTCCGCGCCTTCGGTGCCGCGGACCGCTGGGTCCTCTGCTGACTGCCGATCGCGTGTGCTTCTTGAGACTTTAGTTGTGGAACGGTTTTGGGTTTAGAACAAAATAGATGGGGAGGTGCAGACACCCCCTCCCCCCCATCAGCATCCCACCAGAGGGCACATTTGTTCCCAAGGACCAGCCTACGTGTCCTCGTCATGCATAGTCCACTCCCGTTCTTCCGTCTTCCGAAAACGTATTTCACTTTTCTTGGTCAAGCGTGGTCAGCTGGTCCGCCCTGAACTCTTCTGCTCAAAAGTCGTCATAGCCTAAAACGCCAAGGGGACCCTTGTCCCTGTGCCCTTGCCCCAGGGTGTCCGCAGCCACCCACAGCCGGGCTCCAGTCTGCCGGTCTCACTCTTGGACAGCGTGTGCCGCTGCCCCAGGCCTGCTTCATCAGCCCGGACAGGTCGGTCATGGGCATCCCTCCGCGGTCTGGTTCTGTGTCTCTTCAGTTGATGAGTGTGACGGTACTTAAAAATACTTTTCTCTTAGGGCCTGGGTGGCTCAGTCGGTCAAACGACTGGCTCTATCTTGGCTTAAGTCGGGATCTCACGGTCTTGGGATCGGGCCTCCTGTTGGGCTCCGTGCTGACAGTGTGGAGCCTGCTGGGGGTTCCCTCTCCCCCTCTCCCCCTCTCCCCCACTCCCCCACTCCCCCTCTCCCCTTCTCCGCCTCTCCCTCTCTCCCTCCGTCTCTCCTTCTGCCCCTCCTGTGTGCATGTTCTCTTTCCAGGTCTCTCTAAATAAACATGTAAGAATACATGTTTGTTATTTTGCAGATATGACTTCTGAGGTACTTCCAGTGTTAGAAGAAGTGATGAAGAAATCCACTTTTATATTAAAAATCATGTTGCCGTACTGGGAAGAGGCGTTAATCAGGTTCGAGGCACACAGGTAAGTAACTGAGGGTGCGGACTCAGAGGTTCTTGATAGTCAGGAGGCTGGTCCCTCTTAAAACCCTTTACTGTCCATGTTTTCTGCTGCTGGAACGGAAGAGAGGTGGGGCTTCCTCCAGGAGGGTCGAGCACAAGATATCCTCTCACAGTGAGCGAAAAGGTAGCTGTAATTGGGTGTTAAACGCCTCGTGTTGTCCTTTTGGAACAGTCGACAGAGACAGTTCTTGTTCAGAGTCGACGGAGTTCTCACTCTGGGAGGGCCTCTTGTGGGTCCCCTGCTGGAGACAAGGGAGGGGAGAAGCCAGGCTGTTTCCTGAAGGCAGGGCAGAAGCGCTCCGGAGGCATGACCTCTGCTTCCCTCCGGTTCTGTCATTGTGTGTTCATTTGTACCCCGAGAACCCCCCAAAATCCTGGTACTTGTACCCCGAGAACCCCTGAAATCCTGGTACTTGAGTGTTTCTTACCAGCGATGGGAAGAATCAGGCCGACCCGTGATGACATGTCATTCTCCTGAAGCTTCTAAACGTGTTTCCTCTGATACACAAAAACAGCGGAAATGAGTTTAAAATCACCAGGCAAATGAGATTGCGTTTCGGTTTTATTGCTCGCGTTAGCGTGTCCTCTGCCCTCCAGGCTTTGAGCACACGAGGGTGACCTCTGGAATAAAGCGGCGTCACTTGGGGTTGGCGCCCGTGTTTGCTTTTAAAGCTCCGGGATTTGCTTGGTTACTTCTGTCTGCAGGTTTGCTGACTGTGCCGTGCTGTTACTGCCGCAGCTGGAGATGGGTCTCAGGAGAGTGTTTGCCGTCATTAACAAGTGTCCACAGAGACTTCTGACAGCTGAGGTACCTGTGCTTCGGTGATCCATGGGGGTGGTTGCTGCTGTATTGCCCGTTTTCTGGACTTGCTGACGTTTTGAATCTCTTCTTTTTGTTCACCATGAAACGAATTTTTTAGCTAAGAATTCTCTTTGGAAGGCTTGAGTGCCATTTTTTGTGGCTTCCTGTTATAACGATTTTAGAGGACTTAGGATTATCTGTGATCGTTTTTGATAGTAGTATTCCCAAGTATTTTAAACTCGGTGTCAGAGAAGTAGAAACCACTTACCTTGTCCCCATAGCCGTTATTATTGGTGTACCATTATAACCCCATGAGGTGGTCCGTGGCCTACAGCGTGGCCGTTCAAGGACACCGCTTCCTCTGGGCGGTGGCTTGGAGAGGTTTCTGGGTGGCCACATGCCCCGTTGACCGTCAGAGGATGCGGAGGGTAGAGGAAAGGAGGGGTCTGTATTGGGGGCCAGCGGCAGGGGCCGCTGGACCTGGCCTCTTCTTTCTTTGACCAGCTCAGCTTCCTCCATTTTGCCCCTTTCTAGAAACATCTGTCAAAATTCTGTTCTCAGCGTAGTGCTCCCGCATTTGCCCCCTGGGAGATCTTACTGCCACGTCTTCAGCTGCCTTACCTCTGCGGGAAGAACGATTAGAGAATACTTTGGATCTAATGAAAATGAAAGCCAGCGTACACAGCATTGTGGATGTAGCCAGAGCAGTGCCAGGACGGAAGTTTCTAGCATGGGCCGCAGTGCCCCCCAAGGAAGCGCTCTGCCCTACTTCCCGGGTCAGGTGTACACGTGTTCACCAAACGCTTTCGTAGGGGTTTTCCCCAGCGTCTCAAACTACCATACTTCTGAAAAGCTTGTTTTCTCTCCCACAGATTTGTTCTCTGGTATTCCCTGTTGTCCTCCTTCGCTTGGTCACTTCGCAGTGGCCTTCCGCACCACCCCGGCCACTCAGTTCCCGGCCCTGCCCGTCTGTCCTGCCCCTGATTCCTCCTGGGTCCCTCCTTTCCAGTGCTGAGGCCTCGTCTGGCTCCCCTCCCAGTGCTCTTTATGACTCTGATCCTTCTCTCACCCTACCGCAAGTTGTTTTACACACTGATGAATATTCTTCTGTCTTTTATGGTCTCATCTGCATAAAACTTGTTAGCGGCACCCCGGTGCCTGCAGCGAGTGTTGTCCTCCCGTGTGGTGTGCTGGGGCCTCCGTGCGGCCCAGCGTTCCCGTGGCTTGTCTCCTGTCCCAGTTCCTCCGGCTTAATTGAGGCCTCTCCCCGGTTCCGGAACATGTGTGTGTCTCCTAGGGCTGTGCCCACCGTCCCCTGCCTGACCACTTCAGGCCGCATCAGTGACCCCCAGAGCCTCATCCACGCAGACTCTCCAGCTTCGCTCCTCTGCGTCCTGTTTCTGTTTTATCTCGAGGCTGTTCTGCTTTGCCTTCTGTGCATTTGTGTACAGTTTCTGGTGCAGGTTCCTCAGGAGCGGAAGGTTCACATTTGTGCCCCTGGTGCCCACGCCCGGTGCCTTTCACGTTGGCTCTGCCCAGGGCAGTGCCGGGCACTGTTGTGGGGCATCTGCCTTCTGGAAGAAAGAGCTAGAACCCCCGTTTGTCAGAGCTCTCACTCGAGCACCGCTGGGCTTTCTTCATGGCAGCGTGCTCACCGCTATGCGGTTTAAACACGTCCGGCTATTGTTATTTGACCACACAAATAAAAAGAAGACTGTTTCCACGGAGGAAGTAATTGATCAAAGAATATCTTAAATTGTCGCCCAGGCTCTTGTTCAGAATAAACATAGCATCAGTTTATTCATAAGGCAATGCACACGCGAAAAGACTCTATAAAGCCATAAAGTGCTGTGCACACGCTATTATTTACTGAATACTTACAGCATAAGGTCTCTGAGAGTGGTGGCAGATAGGAAGAAAATGAGTGAGACTTTGTGTCTTCTAAGAAGCTTATGTGTTTAGGGGTGACAGGTAAGCCATTTGTACCAATTCTGTAAAACAAGGTAGAAGTTAATGTGTGCAGTTTATGGGGATAAATGAGCAGTTCAGCTTTTATGAGGAAGTGGTCGGGGGGTCTTGAGTAGGCAGTCGGATGTTTAGAAGAGTGCTTAGAGAAATTTTAGGGTCAGTGGTATAGGTTTGGGAGTGAAGGATACAGACTTCGTAATCCTCTATATCATAAACGTCGGAGGTAATTTCATAATGTTAGATTGGAAATACATTAATAAGCGTTAACAGATGAGACACTTTTCTTGAGAGCTGGTTCCCACAAGATACCGATTGCATCACAGCGTGTGTAAAATCTTCCCGAATTCCCCAGCAGCCTTTTGAGACAGGAGTTGCTCATGTCCCGATTTGCAGAGAAGCCCACGTGTGGAGGTGCCCTGGGCTTCCCTTCCGGGGAGGGTGGAAGCTGGGCTTATGTGTTGGGGCAGCGGCTCCGGAGCCTGTGCGTGTAAACAGTAGTGGTTACACCAGGAAGCACGCAAAACACGGCTGCTCGTTGGAGGGCACGTTGAGTTGTGCTCTCCTGCCCGCGAAGACGAGCCACCGGCCGAGATCGTGTGTGTGAGTCGTGCTTTGTGAGGCGACGGGAGGTTTCTGACCCAGAGTGCTGTGGGAGTGGTGTCTTCACGTGGCCCCGTGCCTCTCAAGCTGTTACGTTGTGCCTCTCAAGCTGTTACGTCATACAGGACAGCCTTTCGTGCTGTTACGTTGCATAGGACATTCTACCCAAAGCGTTGCCAGATAATTTTTGGAAGAAGTTTTCGTGTTTGTGGCCATGTACTGGAATTTTTTTCCTGCTTTGAATAACGTTACTGTACTCACATTTTGCTTTAATTATTTCTTTTCTTTCCTTTTCTCAAGTCAACAGCTCTTTATACCACCTTCGATGAAGTAAGTAAACTTACAGGATATCTTGAAACAAACAAAACATTATTGTCTGTTACACAGGAAAATGTTGGTAGTCATATATGCCAAAAAAAAAAGCCACATCACCCTTATTATAGAGTTAAGTATAGTCTTCCAGACTGATTTTGAGATCCAGTATCATTAACCTTGTTTCTCGAGTTATAGAAGGACACATATTGGAAAATGTCAAGAGATATTAATATTATATTCTGTAATTATTTGGAGGTTTTATTTATTTACTTATTTATTCATTTATTGATTTACTTGTTTATTTATTATGTTTATTTTTGAAAGAGAGAACGTGAGCAGGGGAGGGGCAGAGAGAGAGATAGAGAGGGAGACCCAGAATGCAAAGCAGGCTTCAGACTCTGAGCTGTTGTAAGCACAGAGCCCGACGCGGGGCTTGAATGCACAAACCATGAGATCATGACCTGAGCCAAGTCAGTCGCTCAACCGACTGAGTCACCCAGGTGCCCCTGGAGGTTACACTTTAGATTTAAGATTGACACTTGCTTATTTTGCAAATGAAATATAAGTGAACTACCTCTGTGTGTGTACAATATACACTTAGGCATTTATTCTGTGACTTGGATGTGTGATTCTGAATGTGAAAATCTGGAATAGTAAAAATTACCATTGAAAATACCTTTTATCACTTTATAGTATAGAGGGTTTTGTGTGGGTAGCAAATGATTGTTATCTAGCTTGAAGTATGATTCAGAGTTAGCCTACAGGAGGAAACAAAGGGAGAGTGTCTGTGGAGAGATTTGAGTGTTCAGATTACTTCGCCTTTAAGAGAACTCTTAGATTCCTTAAGTGAATGGGTGGGTGGGATTAAACTGTGTGCCAGTTTACCTGCAAACTTTATTCCATTAGGTAAATAATTTGCTGTGGTTTAAATATATGATGCATTTGATACTGTGAAGATTGAAATAGATAGTGTAGTCCTATCTGTATAGGATTAGGTCCTATATAGGAGTGGATTGGGTGGCTGGGTTCCAAAGTCTGGTGAATTAAGAAGTGGCCTTTGAAGTAACTCTGATGGATGCTTCTGTACACATCCACATATACGCACACTTATGCATATGAATGCAACGTGAACACACACATAAATATACATAAACACACACACACATAGAAGTATGTACATACACACAGACACATTTATAAACACAGGTGCACACGTGCATATACGTATGTACATAGATCTGTATAAACATATACAGATAAATGCAAACACATGTGCTCATATATACACAAATACATAAACACACATGTAGACATATGCATATACATGTAAATACATATCAACACATGTACGTACAAAACACATACACATGTACCCATACATACAAATACGCATAGATGTACACACATGTATAAATACATGCATCACATATATATGTTATCACACATATGCATATAAATACACGTAAACACGCATATACTCACACAGTTAAGATATATATACATTCATATCTATTCCTAAAGTCATTATGCTGGTTAAGAAAAGCTTTCTTTAACGGGTGGCTGCCATGTTTTTAAGACTTTCCTTGTTACATTTAACTTGCTTTGTGCTTACGTAGCATGTCGTACCAACGATACATCTCCTTGGATGCTGAAGGTACTGTGTGTGTGTGTGTGTGTGTGTGTGTGTGTGTGTGTGTACTAATTAATCCATATATTTATTTTTGGTCTTTTAGATATTGGCAAAGCACTTGAATGATGGTAAACTCAATCAACTTCCTCTTTTCCTTGGAGAGCCTGCAATGGTAAAATTCTAGGCCTTTTCTGATCCAATATTCTTATATTTATGGGTGTGATTAGCACTTCTCCAAAGTGAAGTTAATTTTGACCTGTGACGTGCTCCCCAAAGTGCTTCTGAGCCACTCCTGCGCTGTGTCAACTTGACACGTGTCACAGACACTTGCTAGGCTGTGACTGCAGCTCCGGGGCCTGGCTTCTGGCTGGTTATCTAAGACCCGCTTTCCAAAGTATATTTGGGTCTGTTGTGTGGTGTGGGCTGCTGGGGGAGCCAGGTTTGCCTTGTGAACAGCGGCAGAAGTCAGGTGTGACTAGTGAGTGTGCGAGTGTGCATGTTGGAAGAGGACAGAGAATTATGTAGAGCCATTTCCTGTTACCAATTTCTTTTTTTTTTTTTTTCTTTATGAAGATACTATAGTAGCTACTTTGGACTGTAAGTAGAATTTTTTATTCCTTTTTTTAACTTAAAAAATGTTTATGTTTGAGAAAGAGAGTGCAAGCAAGGGAGAGACAGAGAGAGTGGGAGACAGAGGACCCACTCTGCTGCCAGCGCAGAGCCCAGCGTGGGGCTCGAACCCACGAACTGTGAGATCCTGATCTGAGCTGAAGTCGGACGCTTAACCGACTGAGCCACTGGGCGCCCCTGTATTTGTTCCTTTAACTGAGAGTTTTGCAGCCTGGATTCTAGTCCCTGTGGGACATTAGTGAGACTCTGTGTGCTCTTGGGGCGTCATTTCTGCCGTCAGGACATTAGGATGATTGAGCTAGTTTATCCGCCATTTGTTTCCATCCTCAATCTTTGTGACTCTTCCGTCCACTGGCAGTTTTTTGTCTTTCTGTGTCCCCGCCCCCGCCGGTGCTATTGAGAAAGAAGCTGCTGTCTTAATCAGGCTTCATGGAGGAGGAGGCCATGATGGGAGAGAGGGCGCTGGGAGAGAGCGGCCCCAGGCGGGGGGGAAGTGGGGGCTGTATTCACGGGGGGACAGCGGTGCTTGCTCTGTGGAAGGCAAATTCGCTTCCAGGTGTGGACGCCTCAGCCCCTTGGCTCAGGGCCGACAGGAGTGAGACGCGGCGGGGGGGGGCCTACGGCGCTGGAGCTGGCCTCTTGTCGCTGTGGCCAGGCAGCCGGGCCACGGGCAGAGTTAGAGGCCCGGGGGCTCCCAGCCGGAGGCCCGCACGTACCTGGGCACCACTAGCGAGGACTCCAGTCTGTAAGCTTGGTTTTCTTGTCTCTGCAAGCCAGTGCTGCTGCTCCGTGACCGTCAGGATGGTCCGTCCGGAGCCTCGGTGCTTTCCTTCCCTTGGTTGAGAAAGCCGACAAAGTCTCTTCTGTTCATTTTCCCGAAGGAGTTTCTTTGGGATTTCCTGAACCATCAGGAGGGTCCTCGTGTAAGAGACCATCTGAGCCACGGGGAGATCAACTTCCCCGAATTTCCAAAAGAAGCGGCGAACCAATTGCTTGCATTTTCCACCGTGCTTTTACTCCGATTCGTCGACGAAGGCCTGTTGTCAGTGCTTAAGGTAACGTACAGGGAGAAAACCGGGAGATTCACGGTTACTCGGCTGTGAAAGAGTAGTTTGTTCTCACATGTCATTCGGCCTTAATCATCTTTTGTGGAAACGCATCTGAGTTACAGTATGCCTCCAGCAGAACCGACACTTGTGACCTGATTACAGTTGCGTTGCGTTTGCCGCAACAAGTAGGTGAGCATCATGTAATCTAAAGTAATTTAACCTAATTCTTAAAAACGTATTTTCAATGGATAAATGTGGAGTGTGTATGTACAATGGAAAATTACTCAGCCATCAAAAAGAATGAAGTCTAGCCATTTGCAACTACGTGGATGGAACTGGAGGGTATTATGCTAAGCGAAATTAGTCAGAGAAAGACAAGTATCATACAACTTCACTCATGAGGGCTTTAAGACACAGAACAGACGAACACGAGGAAAGGGAAACAAAAATAATATAAAAACAGGAAGGGGGACAAAACAGAAGAGACTCTTAAATATAGGGAACAAACAGGATTGCTGGGAGTGGGTGGGGGGGATGGGCTAGATGGGGGATGGGCATTAAGGAGGGCACTTGGGATGAGCACGGGGTGTTACACATAGGGGATGAATCACTGGGATTTACTCCCGAAATCATTATTGCACTGTATGCTAACTAACTTGGATGCACGTTAAAAAAAAAAATGTATGCTTCACAGATACTACAAACCAGACAAGTGTAAATGGGATTAACTAAATCAGAAAATTTTACAAACGACTCAAATCGATGGGGCAGAATATTTGCATCTATCAATAAACTATAATTCTTATTTTAAAACAATTTGGGTTATTCTTATTTTAATCCTGTTTCAAATCATACATGTAACAGTTACTGTAAAAATTGTCTGAAAAGTTCCACCAAGATGGAAAGACTGACGTGAGAAGGCACTGAGGCAGGCCTTCTCCTGAGGGGACCACTGTTAGCACGTGCTGTCTGTGTCTTTCCACGAGCACAGCAGCGTGGCTCGTTGTGCAGACACGTTCTGTTCCGTAGCTAGCATTTTCACGAACAGTGTGTTACCTTATTTTTATCTGCGACTTGACATTCCATTTGTATCAGTATGCCCTTATTTACGTAAGTCGTCCTTCACTGACGGCTGAATTCTAATTTTCCCTCGTGGGGAACGCTCCTAATTATAATGTCTGAAGGAGACTGTTCATTTGGACACTTGTGTAAGTGACTTTATGAAAGTGAAGTTCTGAAGCAGAAGGTACTGGCGAGACTTTGTTTTTATCTTCTTGTATTTGGGGGGTGACTTGGCTATCTTTTCTTGTGGCTGTTGGAAGTGTGTAGTTCTTTTGTGAACTGTTAATGTTTTTTTCCACTTTGTGCTTCTCCCCACTGGTTTATTAGCCGTGTGCACCTTCTCCAGTGTGTCTGTTGCTGCCTACTTCAGTTTTGAGGTTTTTTTCATTTTGGTTTATGCATTTGGAATTATTCTTAAAAAATCCTTTGCTTTCCAAAATTATAAACATATTTACGCATTTCCCTAGTAACTTTACAGCCCCCCCCCCCCCATGTAGGTCTTTTGATCCAGCTGGAACTTACTTCTTCTGGGAGTGAGAGAATCTAGATTTACTTGTTTTTGTTTTTTGTTTTCTTGGCCCTTTTTCTTTGACAAGTCACTTCCAAGGTGGCCCAGCAGCATTTAGGAGACGGCATCTCTGTGCTGTGTGCAGTGGCCTTGGTCTTGGGTGCTCGGGGTGTATCTGTACTGACCTTCGTGATGGAGCTGAGCATCTGTAGGGTTACTTTCCCATCTGTCTTACCTTGTAGAGTTTCCCTGCCTCCTCTCTACTTAGTATTGCAGCCAAACTTGTGTAATTACACAATAAACACAAAGCCTAAGACTAACCAGGCAACAAACAGGAATGAGATGATGGGTTAACGTAGGGATATTTGATGTTTTTTTATAATAGTGAACATTATTCCCCAACGCGGTGTCTCCACGTCCTCGGCCTCCCCTCCCCGAGCCTCCCCCGAGTGTCAGTGCCATCCCAAGGCCAGAGTCCTCTCTCTGCATGACCGCACGCCGTGTTCCGTCCTCCACCCTAGTGTATGTCCCGACGCGTTTCTCCCTGCACCGTGTGCACCTGCTGGGCTGAGCTGCTCCCCCGCCCCCCGCCTACCCTCCACCTGCCCTCCCCGCGATGGCCCCTCTGTTCTCTTGTCTGCACGGCTGCCAGATCGATCCTCCACACGCCCCCTCCTCGCGTCCACCGCCCTCCCGCTGCCGCGTCCCCTCTGAGGAGAAGCCGTGTGCTCTGGCGACTGCCGGGCCCCAGGGCCTCTGTGGCTCATCACTGATCTTTCCACGTGGGAATCGTGGCTGTCCGTGGGTCTTGTGCACGTGGCCCAGAACTCCATCAGCTGCGTGTAGGACTTGGGTCTTCGAGCGAATGACAGGGTCAGCCTATTTCTTCACGTAACTTACGTCTGGCGACTAACTTGGCGACTTGCTTTGTGCCGTTGAGAGTTCTGGGTAGTTAGAGCTTCTGTGCGGGGAAGCTGTTCGTCGATTATTGGTGTGTTAAATTAGTCAGCAGGCGATTCACTGACTTGTTTCTGATGGTTTTTAGCCAGCCAGCTTGGAGTTTCAGGTTACACGGTTACGTCAGCCGTAAATCATGTCATTTTACTATTTTCTTCAATGTTTATGTGTTTAGTAATTAAGTATTCATAGTGACATAACTTGTGGTTGTGCTGATTTTTAATGTCTAGATTCTCATTCTGGTTTCTTATGAGAAGTTCTTACGTTCCCAGTTGTTTGTTTGGAATCGTTTCTTCTTTCTCACTTATTCCTAGCGTCCTTGATCGTGGACAAAGGGCAGACATGGCCTTTGTTATTTATCATTGTTAATTGGCTTCATTTAAAAAAATCGTGTTGGTTATGGTTGGCTGCCTCGAACCTGTTTTAATGAAGAGCCTTGCTCTGTTACAGCTGAGTGGGATTCTGTGAAGGAAGGTAATGGGAAATTGGGACTCCCGTGTGATTAGCATTCGGCAGAAGAAAAGTACAGGCCTGACCAGACGTCATCCTAACCGCGGTCTGTTTTCTCTGAACCAGGAAAAGGCGGCGATAAGGTCACTGGTCGGTCTCGCCGAAAACTACCGTGCTCACGTCCACCCGGTGGCTCAGCTGAGAAAACAGGTGAGTCGCGCGCAGGCCTCCGGGAGGGGCGCACGCGCGGGCCCCCGCAGCGGAGCCTTTGTGGGCCCCAGGTGGCTCCGTCCTCTGAACCTCCTGTCCCGCTTCCGGCACTTTAAGTCATGGGAGCGTTTGTTTCTTCAGGTGTTTTTAGTACCTGATGCGTGGTGGTTGGATCATCGTGGGGCCCCGGTGGGCTCTTGTCATTATTATTGCCTTTGACTCAGGACCACTGACGCTCTTTGTCCGTCGGTGGCGAAGAATGGCCATGTTCCTTTAACCACATGAGACCAGCTTTTGTCCGCTCCTAAATTAAAGCAAGCAAAGCACAAACCTGAGAGCGGTTCCGCCGGGAAGTTCCGGTGTGGAAACTGGCTTCGGCACTTTACCTCAGGCACACGTAGGGGGATAGGAATGTGGCACGAGGGGCAAGAACGGGGTCGCCTCCGAGAACATCATGATCGTGACAGTTGCTGACTTAGAGATTCATCGGTGAGATTGGCCTCTCAATGGAAGCTATAAAATCCGCACGTGAGGGGTTTAGGGAGAGATTTGCAGTGGCAGCTGGAGGGAACTCTATCCACCGATTCGTGACGTCCCCAGAGAATAGCGTCACTTCCGAGGGGCTGTCGGCAGTCGACGTGAGGGGTGCTCTACCATGCTGGGGCCACGTGAGAGAATTCAGCCCGAATAGCTGGGTCCGGCGGGTTCTAGTTTGGCGGCGAGACGTCGGGCTGACATAGCCGCACCGCCCACTTAGCCTGTCCGTCGTGGCTCTGAGCGTCCCAACAAGAGTCACTGGCAGGGAGGCCGCCAGAAGCTGCCTGCGGGACTCCACACGCACAGACGGGAGGGAGGGAGGTCCCGGAAGGAGGAGAGGCCTCAGGAAGGCAGGCTTTGTCCGTGGGCCTCCGCGGCTGAATCTCCAGCCCCACGAGGCCCCCTTGCTCCTTGGCTGCTGCTTCCGTGGCCCCTCCGTGCCCCACAGTGGGTGTTTCAGATGATCACCCTTTCCTGCAGCCTCTTATTCCTGCTGTCCGTTGTTTATCCGTTTTTCATTAGGCAGTCTCGTATCCTGTCCCTTGTAGGGTCATTGCTTGCTTATTATTGCCGCATAAATTACCCACATTCAGTGGTGTCAACAGCAGTGTTTAACATGCTTCCACTTTCATGCATCAGAAGTCTGGGCTCCGCCGGCTCGGTGTTCCGTGTGAGGGGATGAGAAGTTGGTGCAGGGCTTCCCGATTGCTGGCTTCCCCAGGAGAGGCCCAGCCCTCTGTGACCTGTCGTCCAGAGTCACACAGCCTAACTTCTGCTGTGTTGTCTGGGTGAAGGCCACCCACTACAGCGAGTCCTGACTCGGCGATGGAGGACAATTGTCGACCTCGGCTCTCAAACGAGAGGCGCCAAAAGACTTGGGGATAAGTTTTACAGCTAGTCCAGGTGTTAACTACCTTCCGATCCCCTGTTGACTTCACCGGCCTTCCCTTATCTGATTCTATTGAATAGCCAAGCCCTGCCATCTAGTTTTAAAATGTAAGATCTGTAACAATTTTACCAACATGCATCTTCCGGAACGCTGTTGGTTGCTACGTCTGTAGCAGTTTGCAGACGTGTTTTCCAGGCCGTTCTATAAAAGCTTTAAGGGCAATAGGGTATTTTCCTTGCAGGTGCTGAGCTGTGAGAAGAGCCTCGGGGCTTGGCCCCTCCTGTCTTTGCCCGCAGAAGCCGAGGAGGCTGCCAGGTGAGTTCTATCCTGGGGCCCGGCGAACGCCAGCCTCGAGAGGTGTGCTGGCCGAGTGCGGGGAGGGGGTGGGGAGGTGGGGTGTGTGTGCTCGGGGGATCACCGAGTGCGGGGGTGGGTGGAGGGGACGATGACCGAGTGCTGGGCGGGGGGGTGACGTGGGGGGAGGGGGAACGACCGAGTGCGGGGCGGGTCAGAGTGAGCCTCGGTCTCTGCACGGGGGTGGGGGGAGGGGGCCGGGCCGGGCGGTGAGGGAGGAGGGTGGTGTCCACTAGCGAGACTTGGTGGTGAGAAGCGGGGTCTGAAGCTGAGGAGAGAGCCGGGGGTGGAGAGGTCGCTTGGAGTCAGGATGTAGCAGGTCCCAGGTTCTCCTGGAGGACTCATGGGTGACCTGTCCCTTTTGTGAGCAGTCGTACTGTGCTCGTACCACTGCCTCGACGGAGCCTGTTTTCTTTGATGTCTGGGGAAACTAAGTTGCAGATGAAGTGCTTTGCTCAGTGAACCACTGAAATAATCATCGCGCATGGGCACCGATTGGCATTTAATCGTCGTCCTGTATCTTTAAATATTCTGTCTTTCAGATTAGAAGGTCATTCTGAGACCAATGCCTGCAACTCTTTACTTACAGAAATCATGTCTGAGCTGTGTCACCACCTGCCTGAGGATCACCGTGTCGCTAGGGGCTTGGACAGCCTTCCTGCTGAGAAGTAAGCGTCTGGGAGTTGTTGAATCGTGGTCACAGACTCCGCCGTTGTGTGTGTCTCCAACTGGGCGAGCTTGTGGCGGCATCAGATCCCACGGTGGTTGTGCCGCCAGGGGAGCGGGGAGATGAGCCTCGACGGGCTTGTGCGCGTGCGCTGTGCCTGACGAGCCGGCCCTGTGCCCCGTCCCCCCCCAGTCCAGCATGTGTGTCGCCTGCCGTGTGTCATGTTGGCCTAGGCACGGTGCACGACTGGCCACGCTCTCCGGAAGCTGACCTTCCAGGGAACCCGGGCGGCGCACGTGCCCCATGAGAACTCACGCTCTAATCCCCAGGTGGCCCCAGGTGATCCGTGAACTCTGCGGCACCCCCGTGCCAACTCTGTTCTGTCCCAGAACCGTTCTGGAAGTGCTCACTGTCCTCCGAAACATCACAGCACACTGTGCCCGCGTGTCCAGCCAGGTCGCTGCCTCCGCGGAGCTCAGACAGCAGCAGTGGGTGGAACGGAGGCTGCGCTCCCGGCAGAGACAGACGTATCTGCACATGCTGAGTAGGTGTGTGGCTCGCCGTCCCGGGTCCCTGTTGGGCAGGAGTTCTCTCGGGATGCGGTTCCGATGCTTTTTCAGAAAGTTCTGGCACATGTGATTTTAAACACTATTGCAATTTGGGCATATGAGAATATGGGTGTTACCAACCCGAAAGAATATTCGGATTTTAAATATTAACAGCAGGTCAACCTGGGTGCGTCTGCCTTCTGGTGTCTTCACCTGTGTGTATTTCAGGACGTGTTCCATCCTTAGGAAATTACAATTTTGGACAGATTACTAGAGCTTTGGGTTGAGTGGCATTTGTGTCTCGAACACTTTTAACAGGTGTTCCCTGGCTGCTTCTGAAAGGTAACACGCAGTTACACTCTTAGCAGCAGTCTGTAAGGTGGCTGTTATATGTACATCCTTCCCCAAATGGTGTATTTGAGAAAATGCTCTTCCAGTCTCACGGGCAAGATAGTATCTTACTTTGATTGTAGTATCTTTGAGTCCTGGAGACGTTGCACATGTCTTCACGTTACAGCCATAGGCGTATTTATTCTTGTGAGAGTCCTTTGCCAAACATCAGACTAGAAGTAAGATGCTGGCTGGTGGCACAAAGACTCAGGGCCGGTGGAAGTACGGGGTGTGGAGCCTGCTAGCAAGTCCTGCTCCTGGGCAGCTGGCCACCGTACTGCTGGGGACCAGCCTCCTGAGAGGCTGCTCCTGAGGGGGGGGGGCGGGGCGGGCAGGTGGCGGCAGCAAAGGGGTGGGGGGGGGCACACGGGGAAACTGCCACAGAGGCAGCCTCCTCTTGAGAAGTTTGCATTTCAGTTCCCTTGAAAAGAAAAAACTATTGAAAAAGGGTTTGCATTCATGAAAGTGAAAAATACTTTCGTTTGTCAAATTTTAACTGTTTGTTGTCTGTTTTTAGTATTAAGCTTCTGTCTCCTGTGCTTTACCTGATTTTACTGCTGATTGCGCTGGAATTGGTCAACATTCATGTGGTTCGTGGAAAAAATACTTGCGAATATCAACAGTATCTAAAGTAAGTATGTCCTGCCTATGAGAAATGAAACTATGTCTTGGTAATTGTCAGCAATTTTCACTTCTATTGGTTATTTTCCTTGATACATTTTTTTGAAACCCCCCAGTCTTGGTTGGCTCTTCGCCATTTTTCTCTGCGGACTTTGGGGCAAGTTTGTGAACCTTTCAAACTAACACCGTGTAGGCTCACTTCAGAAAATTTATGTGACGCACTTGTGAGCGCTTTCAGAATTCCTCACTCTGTGTAGTGACGCCACCCAGGGATGGGTATTGCTGCTAGTTGGGAGGTAACGCGTACCTCGTGTTTACGACGGACACGAGGGGTGCCCGGGTGGCTCGGCTGAGCGTGCGACCGCGGCCCAGGTCATGATCTCACGGTTCGTGAGTTCGAGCCCCACGGCGGGCGCTCTGCTGTCAGCGTGGAGCCTGCTTCGGGTCTTCTGTTCTCCTCTCTGTCTGCCTCTCCTCTCCTTGTTCTGCCTCTCTGTCTCTTTCAGAATAAATAACTAAACTTAAAAAATTAAAAAAAAAAATGATCACGAAAACATGACCGACGTTTTCTTAAAGAATCACGGAACCCAAGTGGGAACAAGGGCAGCGAACTGGCAGAATGTTAATGACTGGTGGCTTTAGCACTGCTGATGCTCTGGGCTGGGGGGGTCCTCTGCGGTGGCTGTGTGGATACGCAGGGCGGGAGCGGCGCCCCGGGATAGCCATAAGTGGCGTAGACATCCCCAGATACAGTGTCCTCCCCAACTGAGAACCACTCTCTAGATGAAGCATCTGTGGATTTTTAGTGCATTATTCTTTTAACTTCCAAGTTTGAAAATACTTGGAGTTAGACTCTGGAGAACATCTTAGACTACTTGGCAGACTGGAGAGAACTTGGAAAATACAAGCGTGACTGATTCCTCTCAGTCGGGAGGAGGCATGTGGACAGTTTGGTGAATGCATGTCAGCAGTGCTGCCACAGCAGAAGGTGTCCCACGAGGCGGTGCAGCTATAGGGCTCGTCGCGAGGGCAGGCGCCGGGTGCACAGGAGCCCAGGACCGAGAGCAGCCCGCATGCGGGGCCCCGAGGCTCGCCTGTTCCCCATTAACGTGCGTGTGTGTTTATCACGTGGCATTTAATCCATGTGGACTCTAACACCCTTTCTGGAACTCAGTTCTGTCTCCTAAAACCATTTCACCGGAGCTGAGAGTAAGTTTGAAAAGGCCCCCGGGTGTGTAAAACTCGCGGGAGTCCAGCCCCCTCTCCAATCGGGAGGCGTCTCGGCATCTCCCTCTGACTCCTGTGCTCCTGTTTCCGTTCTGCATGTACTTCTCTCTCTCGAGTTTGCAGACAGAAATTAAGTCCAATAGTTTGGATCCCAAAAGGAAGAGAGTGCATTTAAATCATTGGGGCATTCTATGATAGAATAAAGGAGTTCATTTCTTTTTATTAAAACAGGTTCTTAAAGTCGATCTTGCAGTACACGGAGAACCTGGTGGTTTACACCAGCCAAGAGAGGAACAAGTGGAATGAAGCGATCGTTCTCACGCGTACAGCTCTGTTGAAAATTTGGACTTTCAGTGAGAAGAAACAGATGTTAATACATTTAGCCAGCAAATCCACAAGTAAAGGGGTTCTGTGAAAGCACTTACAGGTCAAGATGCTTTGGGCGACATCCAGAAACCCAGTCCACACAGGCTTTATTTACCTGCATGGAAATTGAAAATCCAAAGGTAGGGTGGTTTCCAGGGTCTGTTTGATCAGGGATCCAATTCCGTTTCTCTGCGGTTTTCTGATTTGCTGTTCCTGAGTCGGTGTGAACCTCAGGCTGGGTCCCATCCCGAAATCAAGTGGCCACGGCAGTCTGGTGCCCCCCCCCCCCCCGCCATGACACAGTGTCCAGGGGCAGGGGTGCTTTTCACCCCATGTCACCCAGAGAACTCTTGAAAACTGTCACTGTGGCCGGGACCCTGCCACCGTCTGTACTCACTGGCCAAGCTGTGTAGGTGTCTAGTCCTGAGCAACCACCGGGACACAGAGAGCGAGCTTGGGCCAGTCTGGCCTCATCCCCGGAGCTGGGAGTGAGGTTGGACGATCCAGGTCCCATGGGAAGGATCAGGAGGAACAGCTCCTGGGAGGTACGCCAGGCAGATGTGGGCGCCGGGCAGCACGTGGCTGGGAGAGCAGGAGCCCAGGCACGTGTCAGGGTAAGGAGAGTCCCATGCAGGAGCAGGGAGAGCCGGAGGGGTGAGGGACAGGGTGCAGCCACCTCAGTCCAGCCCAGAGAGCCACGGTCTGCGCTTCTCCAGGGCTCCCTGTGCCGCTGCAGCTGTCTGACCGTCTGTCTCAGGTGGCAGCCGCAAAGCCAGCAGCTGTCAGGGCCCCCGTGAGGCTGTCCGGACCCCAGGTCTGCATGTGCGCTAGGCCACGTACAGTGAACTGTGGCCTCCTCTCTGCTTTGCAAACCTGGCCGGCAGGTTCTAACCCACAGCCCTCCAAGGAAGGACATCCAGCACGTGCGTTTCTGGCTTCTTTGCTGTCGGAGAACAGTGTCGAGGGATGGTGCTGTGGGATGACAAACATTCTGGCACATTCCGTCCATCCCTTTGCCAACTCCGTACCCGCCACACCTTTTTTAAACTAAACTCCTGGGTGAAGGCAGAGCACCGAGCTTCTGCCCCTGTGAAGCATCCTTGCTGTTTGCAAGTGTAGACCCCGAATCCCACAAGTCCCCGTTTCTGTTCCTGGGACGTGTTCTTTGGCAGGTGGTCACAACCTCCCTTGGCCAGATTCTAAGGGACGATTTGTAGGAGTAACCACTCTTAACCCTGCTGATGTTGGAGCTGGACCGGAAAAGGGCAGACAAGAGAACCCATATACTTACCAAACCTGCGAAGGAATAGGTGGGGCCTGTGCACCTGGTGATCTGCAGAAGTTGGTATTAAAAATCCCCTTTTCTCCAGCACATTCCGTGTTCCTCTGCCCTTAGCCACTTACCTGGTAGGGTGGCCCAGGCTGCTTTCCCGAAGGGTTTCTCTCCAGTCTTTCCGGTTTTGCCAACTAGTTTCCCACCAGCTCTGGTCCCTGGACGTGGGAATACTCGGAGGTTCCCCAGATGACCCCTCGATTCCAGACACACTCGTCCCTGCTCCCCTGTCTGGCAGCACGCCTGTCCCTAAGCGAGTGAGGAGCAGTCGCCCACACCGTCACGGTCAACCCCTCTTGGCCTTTTTGTTTATTGACACGAGGCATCCGGGGAGACGGGCGGCCTCTCAGCCTGCAGGCCAGTGGGGCACCCGTGTCCCTCTGTGGAAGCTTCTCAGGAACCTTCCAGCCAGCACAGTCCGGAATTACGAGACAGGCTAGTGGCTCAGGGACTGTAAGGAGAGGAACCGTTCCCATCGCTCGTGCTTCCGCCACCTGTGTGCTGGCAGCGAGACGCGCTGTAAGCTGAGTGGCGGTTCGGGGCATGAGGCCCATCTGGGGGGACAGCAGCCCCACGAGGCACGGCTGCCAGCCAGTGTAGATGCGTCGGTCCCCCGCCACATCCTCCAGCTGGCCACTTCGGAGCGCGCGGCGGGTGTGGTCCATGGGCCTCCTTGCTGGGCTTCTCGGAAGCGGTGCTGTCAGGACGACGGCAGTGAGGGAGGCTTTGTGAGCCCGCTGACCGAGAGCAGTCACGTCCAGGGACAGGCCACTGCGTCCCCGGGTGCCGGTGGTGGGCACCCATGTGGGGTACGGCCTCTGCCCGCAGCTCTTCTCAGGAGGCCTTAGCACTTCCCTCTTCCGCGGTCCCTGTCCAGAGCTTAGACACCACTCGCCACCGATTTTCCAGTCTTACTCCATCACTGACCGTCTAGCCAAGTGCTTTCTCGTTGCCTGCTTTCCTGTAGCTCCATCCTCCTGGCTCCGCTGTGTCCGGGGAACATGGACAACTGCGTGTGGTGCCTGCCCTGGTAGGGCCCCCTCCCGGGCACGCACCCCTAGCGTTCTGGGACTGAACCGTGGTAGTTGTTCTGCAGATAACGCCTAAGGCTGCGCTTTGCCACGGGACACCTGGCAATCCTCCCTTAGGGTCACCCTTGAGGCTGTGATGCTACAACTTTCGTCTTTAGTTGGTGTCAGCGGTCTTGTACAGAAATCAAGTAGGACCTTCTCACATCGGGCGTCTGATCAGTGGAAACTCCGGGAGACCGTGGGTACCCGACGAAGGGCCGGTGTAGCGGGGTAGGTGCTTTGGGATCTGAACCATTTGCGTGTGCAGCCTGTGCCCTCGGGACACGCTCGAGCCCGTGTGTGTGTGTGTGTGTGTGTGTGTGTGTGAGAGAGAGAGAGAGAGAGAGACTTCTGTCTAGTGCTGAAGTGCCCCAGCAGCTGCCCGGCCTAATGATACAAAGGGTCAGCTACGCTCTGACCGGCTCCATGGCGAAGTGCAGTCTTAGTCTGTCTTGGGCTGCAGAAGAACTGCAGAATGATCACCGCGGTCCGTCCTGCTGCGGGATCCTGTCGGCACCACGGTCTGAGGGGGACAGCAGCTTTCACATCAACCTGTTGTGGAGCATTTTCTTATTCTGGACCTCCTGCGAAGCTGGCGGTTTTATAGGTTCATTTAATGTCAGAACAGCAAGGCCGAGTGTTACTCCCAGAACCCAAAAGAGGCTCCCTGGTAACTTGCTTCATTCCAGTGGCAGTGGGTGTAAGACACAGAAACAGCTCTTCCCTTTGCAGGACATACTGGAACATTCCCTGATCTCTGGGTCCCTGGAACCTTCCGGACTGCGACCCCCTGCGTTCTTGTGGGTTTGTGCCCCACCCTTTGGCCTTCACGTCTTTCATCCAGACATCTGGAGTATCTCTCATTTCCTGGGTGCACACATTATCCACGGGTGGACTGGCCTGCGGGGCAGCCTTGGGCTCCGGCATGTGCTGAAGAACCGGGGAGGCGGCCCAGCCCGCACACAAGCCTGTGGAAGTGCGCTGTATGGCCTGCCGCTGGTAGGTTTGGTAGCAGGCGGACAGGGAGGGGCCGCAGCAGGCTGCAGGCCAGAGGCCGGGCCGTATTGATCTGAAGAAGCCACATCCGGGGCAGCGTCTACAGCCGAGCTGGCCGCTCAACCCGTGCCCGCTCACCAACATCTGGCTGCCTTCTCGTAGGCCAGACGGGCACAGGTCACATGGGGACTCACCTCAGAAATTCCCATCAAAGCAATATGGCTTTTGGTTTCACCATCTTGGAGGTAAGAGGCCATGCTGTAAGCTTCCCTTTTCCACTAGACCTTGAGGGCCAGG
>NW_024412429.1:683076-692714 GCF_014898765.1 Herpailurus yagouaroundi | reverse complement strand
GACCTTAGTGGCATCTCCGTCCACCAGACCGAGGGTGATGTCAGGACTGCCCACATGTTCCTGCCCGTGGAGCCCCATGGTGAGCTGGCTGCCACCACAGGTCTCTGCGGGTCTGATCGCCAGCTTAGTGCTGGGACCCCGCGGCCATGGCCGGAACCGCCGTGGCCAGAACCGCGCCCATGCACACTCTTATTTTTCAGTCCTTCCAGGACCTGGCGCTCTAGGTCCTTCCCGATAAAACTGAGTAATGCAGGTTGTGGCAGTTCTTCTGTCGTCCTCGCCTGAAGGGGACAGTGCTGCGGACCTGCCCGGGATGCCAGGGTCCCCTTGCCAGTGTGTTTTCTCAGTGTCTGGACACTGCTTGTAGATGCTCTTGGCAATGTAGTCCCCTCATTAACAACCAACAAAACTCAAATATTCCTGCCTCCCTGAGCTTTGGGGCCTCTTCCTCTGAAGTGCGTCAGGGAAGCTAGGCCAAGTGCGTGTGTTTGGTGCGGCCGTCGTGAAGTCTAGAACTCAGGGCCTTGTGCCTGGGTCAGTATTGTCTCTTTATCACCCAGCACCTAGGCGTTACTGATCCCCGCGTGTGCTCCCCAGTACTCTGCCGATACAATCTGGAAAAATTCAACAGTTTTTTTTTTTGGGTGGAACTTTGTACTTTTCACTGTGCCTGCTGGGGTTGACGCACTTACCTGTGTGGGAGCAGGAAGAGGCAGAGGTAACGATCTGTGAGGGTTCCTGGCAGCAGCCTCAGGAGCAGCCAGCCTCAGGCACTGTGGGAGGACGTTCCTGCGGCCGGGGGCTCTCTGGAACTTGGGGTTGGAGGCCACCAGACCCTACCTTGTACACCCACTACAGCGGCTCCGTGTGTGATCCGTCCGGGCGCCTGCTCCCACGGCCCCTGCGAGCTTCCCCAGCCTTGTGCTCTGCCCACACGTGTGGGGGCACCCCCCTCTCCAACCGGAAGTGTCCTGGACGCCCACACGACCTCTCTTCCTCCCAGACTGGTACCTAGACCCTGGCCGTGTGCCTGTCCACTGCTCAGGTGTGAGGACCTGGGCAGACCACTCGGAGGACACGTTCCTGGATGTTTTCTGGAAAGCAGCAGGAAGAGGTCAGTTTCTTAGCAGCAGAATGAGCCCCTGCACATCAGGTTCGTCCCGCTCTTTGGGTTTTGCCAAGTGTATGGCCTTTGTTGTGCAGGCACAGAAATTTGGTTGTTGTCAGCACACCCAAGGCAGAGTCATCCTTCCCGTTAACCAAGTTCGAGTTCACAACACTAATACCAACAATGCCGATTCGTGGGTTTGCAGTTAGAAATGTTGTTCACAAAGCCAGATGGCTCAAGTTTGCACGAACACAGATTCTGTCCCTGTTGTGAGGGGCTAGCGGCACCAAAGGCTGTAAATGAGCACGTTCCTCTCCGGGTGAGTCAGTGGCGGAAGTGATGTCAGAGCGAGAGCAAGTGGAGTGAGCGTTTGTTGAAATAGATGGTGTGCGTGGATGAAGCGCGCATTCCCCCCGGGGCGGACTTGGGGTGCTCCACGAGGTGGCACTTGGGTTGGTTTGGGAAAACTGAGGCTTTCAGCAGATTCATGCGGACTGGAAATAAAAAGTGTGAAAGAAAGAAGACGCTGACACTGGGTCAAGGAGGGGTTGCATGTGCTGGTGGCTACCCCAGGTCTGCCCCCCCCCCCCCGTGCCCATCAAGCACCCCAGCAAAGGGCTGGCTGTGGGGCCACCTTCTGTGGAAGCCCCCGCAGTCATACAGAAAAGGAAGCCGCTTCCACTTGAGTATCAGTCCTCAGTCTCCCCCAAAACAGCCCGTCATTGGGGTTCCTCATTGACCGTGTCTGTCTGTCCCAGGGACCCTGCCCCCCTGTTTCCCTAGTGCTCCTTACATCCCCATTTTCTCCCACTTGTTTGGGTTCTCACCTCCTCTATCTAGAGCTGTCCAAGGGGATTCAGTCTCTCTCACTTCATATTACCAAGAAATTAATTTTTCTCTGCTCTTACCTCCCATTAAGCTATTACAAGGGGGAGTCTTACTTTTCTCAAACAAGATGTCCAACCAGATTGCTTTTCTAAACCCAAGAGTTCTCTACCCAGATGAATGGCCCAGCACTCAGGAGGCACAAAAAGGTGTGATAGGAGTTTGCTCTAAATTGCAAGTTATTTTCCCTACTTTTATACCGATGACTCCCAACCATCTCAAGCCCTGACCTTAAGGCAATCTTCTGCCTCCTGGACCGCTTAGCACCAGCACCCACGACCGCGTTCCTTCATGTAGCCTCCTCCTCCCTGAGTCCTTCCTGAGTGTGCTCCGTCTTGACCAAAGACACCAGCAGGATCCCAGACATCAGTGCTAGAAACTTCAGGAGCATGTGCCTGCATTCACCTCACAATTTCCCCTCCATCCCACCACCTCTGGTACTGCCCATGCCTGTCCTTACCATCTGACGGCTTGCTCGAGACCCTAGCTTCTCTCACTTCTCCAGCCCATTCTCTGGGCCAGAGAACTATGTTCCCCAGCCACTGGTCAGGTCACGTTCTTCCTCTAAATAAACACCTTCTGTGCAAAATATCTTGGTTCCTTTGCATGGTGTCCCAGGCTCTCCACGTTGCCACCACATGTGGGAACGTATCTCCCAGGTCACTTCCTTGTGCACGGGCATTTCTGCAAGTGAGAACAGGAGTTGGCACCATGGAAAGTAAGGAACAACTTCTTGTTCCTTCTAATGTTCCATCACTGAGCCATGTGTCCCTTAGTGATTTCTTGTAGATATATTCTGTTAGTTAAGGAAGTTTTCTTTGGATATCTGCTTCTGGCAATGAGGGGAAGGAACTATTTTGGAAAACAGTTCCAGCTGAAAACCCCTGGGCACATACTCTGCATGGCAAAGCTGAGGGGCCAAAGAGTCCGTGTGGGACAGAATGGAGAGAGCGAGAATCCAGAGCCCTAAGAGAGTGTTGCTGATCTCGCTAAGAGGCTTGTGTGTGGAAGGCTGTCTGGGGGATCGGAGAGGAGGTTTCAGGCCACCCCTGGTGGGGAGATGGGACCTCTGGGGAGTTGTGTCCTTAGTTCCTTCGTGGGTGGCCTCTGATAAGGCTGTGTGACAAAGGACACACGGGGCTGGCCTCATGGCAGTGAGACCGCATGGTCACATGGGAGGGACCCTGTGCTCAAGAGGACTGACTGGGCTTGCTGCTCTGTGGTGTCATCTTCTGACACTTCTTTATCTTTGAACTTGAATTTTGTAAGTGAAGTCTGGCGGACCGTGGGCTCTGTGTGAACAGAGGAGGTACCTGTCTGCCATCCCTTGCTGCCTCGTCCACGTAACAGTGTTCTTGATGCCACATGAACAAAATATGCCAGTGGACCCGTGATGTGCGGGGGTTTGGCGAGACTCAGAGTGGGCACAAGGTGGGTGTGTCACTGCTCCTCTGTGTCCCCGGAGGCAGGCCCACTGAGCTCCGTCGGACTGTGGAGCCTGAAGCCCCTCTCAGCTGTGGTCTGGGAGTGGACCCACCTGCCCAGGGACCCAACAGGAAGCATACCTGTGTGTGCCCCCAGAGGCGATCCCGCAGACCTCAGTCCTGGCCGTGGGCCCGGATTAGCCCTGCCGCTTGGTGCCAGCCCGTCTCAGCTGCTATCTGGGGCCAGTCCTGCCGGCCCAGGGACTGCGTGGGAACCACACTGGTCTGCACACCTGGTAACAGGCCACCATCAGCAGACCCAACCGCAGATTCCGAAGTAGGTCCTTGTCCCAAAGTGCTGAAAGTAAAAACTGCGAACCAAGAATGCTCTGCTTGGAAATGAAGAATAAATAAGGATCTACCCAGACAGACGAAAGCTGAAGGGATCCATTATCACTGGCCCTACCTTACAAGAAATACTGAAGGGAGTTCTTCGACTGGAAACTGGTAAAGCCACAACTTCTAAAACTCAGTGGTAGTGGTAAATACGTAGTGAATTCAGATTCCTGTAATATGTAACGTTGGGGCATAAGTCACATAGCTTTGGTATAAAAGTTAAAAGGCAAAATAATAAAAATAACTAGCTACAATAATTTGTTAATGGACACACGATTTACAAGATGTCAAATGTGACATCAGTAGCATCTGATGGGGATGAAAGTGTAGAGCATGTGTATGATTGAATGAGGTTATTATCAGCTTGAAAGACTGTTGTAACTATCAGCCACTTTAGGTAAGTCTTAGGGTTACCACAAAGAAATCCTCTCTAGTAGACACACAAAAGTTACAGAAAAAGGAATCAAAATAGGCTACCACAAAAAAGCCCAACAAGTCACAAAGGAAGACTGAGAAAGGAAGAAAGGAGTGAAAGTAGTGCAGAACCATCAGAAAACAATGAACAAAATGGCAATAGTGAGTCCTTACCTACCATTAGTCACTTTTAACGGAAGTGGGTTAAATTTTCTAACCAAAAGACACAGAATGACCGACTGGATAAAAAAAAAAAAAAGCAGACACCAAGATCCAACAATATGTTGCCTACAAGAGACTCGCGTTAGCTTTAAGGACACGCACAGGCTGAAAGTGAGGGAATGGAGTGAGGTTTTCCTGCACGTGGAACCAGAGCAGGGCCGGGGTGGCTGGACTCATCAGACAAGATAGACTTTCGGATAAAATCTGTCACAGGGGTCAGAGAAGATCATCACATAGTGATAAAGGGGGCGATTCATCAAGAGGGTTTGATCACTGTGAAAACATACGCACCCAACATTGGAACGTCTAAATGCATAAAGCAAATATTAAGAGAACGAAAGGAAGAAAAGCAATACAATGGTGTCAGGAGACTTTAGTGCCACTTCAACAGTGGGTACGTCATCCAGACAAAATCAATAAGGAAACTGAGTAACAGACCAAATCGACCTAACAGGGAACATTTCGTCCAACAACAGCAGAACGCACATCCTTGTCGAGTGTCCATGTGGCGCTCTCCAGCAGAGCACATACGGGCATCAGAGCAAGTGTCAACACATTTAAGAAGAGTGAGATCACATCAAGTCCCTTTTCCAATCGGAATGTTGTGGAACTAAAGATCAACCACAGGAGGGAAACTGGAAAACTAAAAAAATCTGTGGAAATTGATACACTCCTGAACCATCGATAAAGAAGACCTCAAAAAGGGAATCAAAAAGTTGTCTCAAAATCTTGAGACAAACTAACACAGAAACACATCATACCCCAACTTGCAAAAGCAGTTCCGAAGGGAAGTTTATAGTGATAAATGCCTACATTATGAAACAAGATCTCCCAGAAACAACCTCACTTTACATCCCAAGAAACCAGATAAGAACAAGAACAGACTAAATCTAAACTTAGCAGAATGAAGGATAAATCAGATAAATGGAGACTGAGATGACATAGAAACAAAAGTGGGTTTTTTTTTTTTTTTTTAAATCTAAACAAAATTGACAAAACTTTAGCTAGACTTACCAAGGAAGGAGGGAGGACCCAAATAAATCCTGAATGGAAGAGGAGACATTACAGCTGCCACCACTGAACTGCAGGGGGTCATAGGAGACTGCTGTGAACAAATCGGACGACCTTGAAGAAACGGAGGGGCTCCTGGAAAGGCACAGCCTGCATAAGCGGATCAAGGCAGGCACGTTTCCTGTGACGGGCTGGGCAGGGGAGGGCGCTGACGGCTCTGGGGAGCCACGCTTGCAGTCTGAACCAGCATTTGCTTCAAATACGAAGAGAGAGAAAGGAAAAAAAACTAGTGTTTGTAGAGACACAAATGAGGAAGCTAGAATAGGCCTTCTTCATTCCTGCGGCTGCAGGAGGCCGGGGGCCGCCACCAACCTCACCAAGACCTCCGTGTCTTCATCCCCAGAACCCGCAAGCAGGGCACCTTCTGTGGTGAGAGGGAGCGTGTGGACGTGATTGAGCCCCAGGCCTTGGCACGGGGAGCATCAGGCAGGGTTCTCCAGAGAAACGGGACCAACAGAACCCTGTGTGGATCTGGCCTCTGGTGAGAAATTGGAGATGGGCTCACTGCGTTTGGAGGCTGGCAAGGCTGGAGTCTGCAGGGCAGGCTGGACACTGGAGCAAGACCTCGTGTTCCAGCCACGGGGAGAAGGCTTTCCCCTGTGCGGAAGCTCTGTCGCAGCTGTTCAGGCCTTTAGCTGGTGGCCGGGGCGCCCACACACTGTGGAGGGCCATCTGCTTACTGAGAGCCACTGGCTGTAGGTGTCGATCTCGTCTTCAACATGAAGACCTCGTCTTAACCTAATCACCTGTTAAAAGCCCTACTTCCACATACAGGCACGTTCCGAGGTCTGGGAGTTCAGACTTCAACATACGCACTTTGGGGACGCGACCCAGGCCCTAACGGAAACTGTGGAGGAAAGAACAGCTTTCTGGCGGAGCACCTGGAGTTTCATTTTGTGCCGGGCCCCAAGAGTGGCGCAGCCAGCCCCGGACACTCAGCTTGCATGGTCCGAGCTCAGCGGTGGGACAGGTGTCTCCCCTTGGGAATATGCAGCAAAAAGCCAGCCTCCGTGAGGATGTCCTCCACAAGGTCCCGGGAGCCCTGAGACCCAGTGCGTGCCTCCTGTACAGAGTAGTGTGGGGACTTTGGGGGGGCAGGTGATGGGCGCAGTGGCCGGGGCTGTCTTCCTGCCTCTGGGAGGCCCTGCTGACCCTCCGGTGCACACTCACCTACACCGAGGCGCCACTGCCTTCCTGCAGACTCAGCCACGGATGTCACCTGTCTCTGTGCTGGTCCCATCCCAGCCGAAGTCACGTAGAGCTCACCAGCAAGGGGCAGACGCCCTCTCGCTTTGACTTGCTGAAGGGTGCCGCCACGCAGCCAGCTTGCCAGCCAGAGTCCCCGTCCTCACGTGGACTTCTGCCCTGCAGCGGGGGACTTGACCCACGGCACGTACCCAATACCCTCAGCGTGGCTCGCCTTCCCCGGCTGCTGTGTCAGGTCAACGGGTCCTCTGCCTCAGGTTAGAGGTGAGCGGTGACTTGGGGTCGACCCGAGGAATACCCTTGGGGCTGTGACTTGGAGTGACTCGTGGCCTGTGCACAGAGAGGCCTGTCTGTCCCCTGGGCTGACGGCAGGGCCCCCCCCCGCCCCCCCCCCCCCCCGCGCTAACCATAGCGGCATCCTCTCCTTCCCTACCTTGGCTCACGGCAGGAGCGTCCTCTCCCCTCCCTCCGCCCCCCCTCACGGGGTGCCCCCACCTCGGCTCATCGTCTCCCCCACCCCGCATGGGGATGTCCCCACCGTTCAAGACAGCCCCCCTGGCTCAGGGCAGAGGCACTCCATCCCCCCCTGTATCACGGCAGGGGCGTCTCCCCACCACTGCTCACGGGATGCCTGCACAGTTCAGGACAGGCAGCCCCCGCCCCCCTCTGCCCCCCCCAGCCCCACCACTGCTTCAGGGCAGGGGCATCCCCTCCCCCTCCCCCCCCAGCTCAGAGCAGGTGGCCCCCTCCCCCAACTGCTCACAGTGTGCTCCCCGCTCCAGGCTCAGGGCAGGGGCCCTGGTGCCCAAGATCCTATCCAGAGGGGCTGTCTGCGCAAACATGGTTGGTCATGTCTTGGTGACATTTGTTTTGCGTTTTAGAGATTTGATTGGCAAGCCGCTCCTGGGAACAGACTTGGGGTTTCCCAGAGCAGCGTGAGGGGGCCATAGTGACACAGGGCGTGTGCATTTTCTCCAGGACACGCGTGGTGGCGCCGTTTAGCAAAGGAACTTCGCACTGACACCTCCTTGCTGTAGCTGATGATGGCCACCCTGGAGGTGAGCCTCTGTGACCTTGGGTCAGGTGACACGTGTCCCCCCGCCCCCAGGACTGCTCACACATGGGGGGGGCGGGGGGACGTGTGCCTCTGTCACTGCTCACACACGGGGGGACACGTCCCCCCAACACTGCTCACACATCGGATGTGTGCCTCTGTCACTGCTCACACACAGGGGGGTGTGTCCCCTGTCACTGCTCACACATGGGGGAACGTGTCCCTCTGTCACTGCTCACACACGGGGGACGTGTGCCTCTGTCACTGCTCACATCCAGGGGGACGTGTCCCCCCGTCACTGCTCACACATCAGATGTGTCCCTCTGTCACTGCTCAGACACGGGGAGACACGTCCCTCTGTCACTGCTCACACACGGGGGGATGTGTCCCCCCCGTCACTGCTCACACATCGGATGTGTCCCTCTGTCACTGCTCACACACGGGGACGTGTGCCTCTGTCACTGCTCACACCCAGGGGGACGTGTTCCCCCGTCACTGCTCACATATCGGATGTGTCCCTCTGTCACTGCTCACACACAGGGGACACGTCCCTCTGTCACTGCTCACACACGGGGGGACGTGTGCCTCTGTCCCCAGCGCTGCTCACACACGGGGGGAAGGCGTCATGCCAGCCACCGGGCCGGAATGGGGGACAGGGCCCGCAGGACCCACGCCTGGTCAGTGCGGGGCTCACCATGGCTTCACTGACTGATTCGTCCACTTACGAGGGGCGAGGACGGGAGCGCGGCCCTTCCTGCGTGGGAGAGAGGGCGGTGGTCCAGAGGGACTGCGGGCGCCGTCTGGGGCAGGGGGAGCTCTTTGTTTGAGGGCGGGCTGGGTTTCCCGCGGGGGAGGGCGTGCGGGTGTGGGTGTGCCGTGGGGAGTGTCTTCTGACAACTGGTTATTGTCAGTGTAGACACCAGTTCCCACCTGGCTGTTACCGCAAGCTGCCCACGCGGCTGCCAGGGCTCCGGCCGTCTGAGCGGCTGTGGCCTGCGGGCTGCTTTCTAGAAGACCCGGACCAGCCTCCTCCCGCCGGGTGCCCTGGGGTCGTGGGAAGGGGCAACACGAATGACTTCGGGAGGATTTACGGAGGATCTAAGATCAGATCTTAAGTTCATCTGCGCGAAGTCCCTGCGTGAAGGCAGGAAGCTCTTCTGACGCATCATTTAGTTGCCTTAAAGGAAGAGCGCTTAACGTTAGCTTCAAAATCCAGTCACAAACTCAGTTTGTGAAGCCCACAGGCACAGCCCATCACCATAGATATCAAATACCGCCCAGCCGAGCGAGCCGTTCGCTTCCACACACAGTGCGTGGCCATCATTAACGGCTCACGTCTGTGCGGAGCCCCGAGCCAGATGGTGTTATTGACTCCAGTTCAGAGCGAGGCAACTAAGGCTCAGAGAGCGTGTGAGGGAAAGGAGAGTGGTAGCTGGCCCTTCCCAGGCGGCCTCTCCTGTCAGGGAGGCCGCCCTGGGCCACGTTCCCCCCCCCCACCCCCCCACAGCACATCCCAGCGGGTGGCCGTGTGCCCCTCCTGTGGCTCCCTGCAAACGGCCTCTGGATCCCTCCGTGGGACCTTTGCAGATGGTCATCCTGATGCACGTGGTCCAGAAACAGATCCCCACGGCAACCCCGAGGGGGTGAGGAGGGGAGGGTCTGAGAGGTGAGAGCAGGGTCTGAGAGGTGTGAGGGGAGGGTCTGAGAGGGAGGAGGGTCTCAGAGGGGAGAAGGGGAGGGTCTGAGAGGGGAGGAGGGGAGGGTCTGAGAGGGAGGAGGGTCTCAGAGGGGAGGAGGGGAGGGTCTGAGAGGGGAGGAGGGTCTGAGAGGTAAGGAGGGTCTGAGAGGTGAGGAGGGT
>NW_024412429.1:659658-682976 GCF_014898765.1 Herpailurus yagouaroundi | reverse complement strand
GGGGAGGAGGGGAGGGTCTGAGAGGGAGGAGGGTCTGAGAGGTAAGGAGGGTCTGAGAGGTGAGGAGGGGAGGGTCTGAGAGGGAGGAGGGTCTCAGAGGGGAGGAGGGGAGGGTCTGAGAGGTGAGGCCCTACAGGCAGAAGGCCGACTCTGCTCCAGCCCGCCAGCCCCAGGCCCGGAGCTGTCCTCCCGCCCTCACTACCCACCTTGGGAGACCTAAAGTGGCTGAGAAATCTCGGCCTCCCCTTGGTTTCAGTGCCTCGAGGGCCTGAGTTCCTGCTTCTCGGTTCTTTCTAGGGACTGGGTTGGATTGGGTTCCGGGGTCTTTCTTTCCCTTCCCTTTGGCAGCCGATTATTCAGATTCTGTGGCTTGGATGCAAGTTACATAAAAATAGACCCAGTCAGTCACTGTGGGGGACACGTGCTGCGGGGAGGCTCAAGGACCCTCCGGCATTTGAGATGTGACCCCCGGCCTAGCGCAGAGGGGGGCCGAGGGCAGCGGGAGAGAGGTCCGATGGCGGAGGGCCGGGGACGGAGAGCGGTGCCGTGCCGTGGGCGCCCGGAGGCTCAGCTCGTCGTCCTCAGTCTGTCCGGGCAGCAGGGAGGCGCGGGCGGAGATCGGGGTCACCAGGGCCCTCTTGGCTTCCTCTTCTCTCTGTTCGTGGAGCCAACTGTGAGTGGGTCTCGGGGTCGTAGCCTCGTCTGCTTGGACGTGGGGTCTGTGGTGTGAGGAGGGAGAGGAGGGCAGGACGCTGGCGAGAACCAGAAAAGCGGACCGAAAGCAGGAGAAGGACCTAGCTGGGGCGGGAGGGAGTCGGGGGAAGGGAGCGATGCCCTGGAGATGTGACCGGGGGTGAGGCCCGGGAAGCCTCGTGTTTTTGGCGCCTGGGTGGCCGTGTGAGCAGCCTGGAGGACCCGGCGGTGGCGGAGGGTGAGCGGAGGGAGCACGCGTGGCCCCGTGGGGCTCGGCCCGGAGACCGGGCGCTGAGGAGGGCGGGTCGGGGCCAGGAGAGCCGGGGGCGGCCCTGGGCCTCGGGAAAGTGTCAGCCTGCCCTGAGCGGGCACGGGCGGGCATGGCGGAGGACAGCAGTGGGGAGGATGTGGCTGAGCGCAGCAGGAAGCAGGGATTTGAGGATCGGTCCGTGAGACCGTTAAATTACAGAACCGGAGAGTGGCTTCCGAGGCGGAGAAGGGGTCTGAGTGGGGCCGGCAGCTGGGGTGAGGGGAGGGGTGCGGTTAGGGAGGCACACCGGGTCCGGCCCAGCCCTGCGTTCACACCTCTGGGAGGAGGGAGGAGCGGGCAGCTCCAGGCTCCTGTTCTCTCCCGGGGAGGTGGGTAGCGGGTCAGCCCTGAGTACCTTGTAACGCCCGCCGAGTGTGGCCTGGGAATGGTCAGGCACCTGATGAGTCAGCAGGGGGCCCATTTGCCTTGTGTTTGCGCAGATCAGGAACACACAACAAGAAGGTGTGATGGCTGCAGATGCCCCACAGGGACCCAGGAGGTGCGACATCCAGCCGGCAGACAAATGGTGGGGACGCGTCCAGATGGCGTCGGAACGTCCAGCCGCGCCCCTGCGTCCCTCCCCCGCCCGTGGTTCTGCACACACGTCTTGCTGCCGAGGGCCCCCGTGTGCCAGGTTCTGCTTGGCACGAATCCCGATGGCATTCCCCCTGCCTTCTGCCTGTGCCTAATGAGCAATCCCGAGACACCCCGCGGCTGAGAGCCCCAGACCGCGAGCCCAGCACCTCGGAGAAATGCTGTCCTCCAGCGGCTCAGCTAGTCCTGGGGTGCTCCTGCCCGATCTCATGGTTTCTGCCACGTCACCCAGATCCCCACCCCCCCCCCATCACCTCTTCCAGAACACGCGGTGGCTCGGCCACGGGACTCCTTTGCTGTGGCCTCCAGAACCCCGCGTGGCAGAGCCAGCGGGCGCAGGAGCAGAGACAGGGCCGGTGGCCGTCAGCCCAGGGCCCGGCCGAGCACACCTCACAAGAAAGGACAGGGGTCCGCGGGGCCTGCCCAGGGTAGAGGTGGGTGAGACAGAAACAGAGCCCAAGGGGTGTGACTGTGGGGACACTGACCCCTCTAGACGCCGCCTGCCTTTATATCCACGGTCATCATCAACCTCGAGATCACCCAGCGAGGCGGCGGCCGCTCTTCACGGGGATCGGCACCTACCCAAGTCACAGAGCGACCGAGCGGGCCAGGGGCCGAGCCCGGGCCAAGAGACAAGGTGGGCAGGCCGGGTGGTCAGCAGGGCCCCTGAACTGGTCCGAGGCCTGCAGGTCAACAAGAGGGTAGAGGAACTCGAATGCCAGGGTAATGCCCAGGCTGTGCGTGGGCAGGCCACTGGGCTGTGGCCTTGTCAGCAACGCGGGACTTGGAGCCTCAGCCTCCACGGGAACGTCACAAATTTCCAGACTCCCCTGCGTCTGATCGATGGTTCCCGTCTTTTCCCTGGCTGGCCACTGACTAGTTCCGGGAAAGGACTGGCAGACTGCAGATGTCTGGGGTGAAACAGCGCCGCTGGGACACAGGACAGAGAGGAACAGTGTCAGGAGAGAGACGGTGCCCCCCACCGAAGTCTGCAGAGTCCCAACCCTTCCCGGGGCTGGAGGGTCGATTTCCTCAGACGCCGGGTTTCGACACGCCCAGGGGTCTCCTCTCTGACTATACATCCCAGCGAACCACGTGGCTGTGATTCCAGTAACCGGAAATGCCTGACTCCACCTGTCCCACGCAGAAGCTGGCCTGTGGTGCTGTGGGGACTGGTGACAGTTGTTCTGGTTCTGCAGGATGTGACCAAACACAGTTCCAGGGAGCTAGCTGATCAAGGGGTTTTGCAGAGTCCATATTTCGTAGAGACCGAAAGACAAAACAGAAAATCATATTGTAGGAAAAGATATTAGTGTTGACTGAACTTGTGAGTAAACACAAACCATATAATATTTAAGTTAAGTTTTTTGTTGTCTATCATGCTAAAATAATTGGTCCATGAGGTCAGTGGCAGTCTGTCCAGTTGGGAAATAGTAATGTACATTATGTGAAGCTCAAACATAAAAGTGTTCTTTAAATAAAAAAGATAAGTTTACCCCCTAAAATCTATTTGTTAAATTTAAATTTTTGAATGGGTAATAATTCACATGGTTTAGAAATAAAAAACATGAAAATGTATTCAGTGTAATGTCTGCTTTTCATCTCTGTTCCCCTCTGCCCAGTTTCTCTACATTCTCCTGTGTAAAAAATTCTTTCTTATTGGGGCGCCTGGGTCGCTCAGTCGGTTAAGTGTCCGTCTTGATTTCACCCCAGGTCATGGTCTCTCAGTTTGTTAGACTGAGCCCTGCGTTGGGCTCTGCACTGACTGCTCAGAGCTTGCTTGGGAATCTCTTTCTCCCTCTCTCTCTGCCCCTCCCCTGCTCTGTCTCAACATAAACAAAAACTTTAAAAAATCTTTCTTACTGATTTCTTGGATTGGAGCTCTTTATATGTTGAGGATATGAGTTGTGATTATTATGTACACCTAGTTTCCTAATGCAGGTACAAACAAGGATGAATATGTATGCTCACTTCCACTCTCCCTGTGCTTTTTTATACAAGCAGTAGCATACTTACTGTTCTACACTTTGCTTTTTTGCTTAACAGTATATGTTGGAGCATCTGCCATATTAGTACATGGAGAACGTCTCCATTTTTAAAAGCTGCATGGTATTCCATTGTGTGGATGTTTCCTGTTGGTGTATACTTAAGTTGTTGCGAATCTTTCGTTAAATAATGCTGGACTAAAAGCCTTGGATATATGTCATTTTGCACATATCGTTAGAATCAGTTCCTACTAGAAAAATAACTCAAAGGATATATGACTTCTTTGAAATTTTATAGCTGTTTCCAAACTATTGTCCATATGGTTTATAAAATTTACCCTCTTAATGTATGAAAGCACCTCTACTTCCACAGTCTAAGTAACTGAGTATTTTGCCAACTGAATAGGTTTTCTATTATTCATAAGGTTGAGCATCTTCCTGTGTTTTCACTGGACTGTTTAGTTAAAGTAATTTCCCATTTATCTGTTGGGTTGCTAATCTTTGTCTTTCATATTGGTTTCTAGGAGCTCTTTATGTATTAAGGATATAGATTGTGATAGGAGATGACACACATATATATATATATATATATATATATATATACACACGTATATATATATATATATTTTGTCCATCTTGACTTCCGATGGCAAGTTTTTCATGCAGAAGTTTTGTTTTTATGTGGTTGAATTTATAAATCCTTCTTTTACTGCATTTGGCTTTTTGGCTTAAATTAGCAGAGTCTTCCCTTGACTGCAAAGTGATAAAGATATTTGCCATAATTTCAATGATTACTTTTACGATTTTATTTTTTAACATTTAAGTATTTGATGTTTTTGGAATTTGATGTGTAATATGAGATATGGGGGTGGCTTTTATCTTTTATTTATTTGCTGGATAGCGACTCAGTCCCTAATGCCATTCATCAGTCATGTTTTTCAACACTAATCTGAAATGTCATGTGTGCTTTATGCTAATTTCTCACGTAGTTTTGCATTTACCTATACTTTCTATGGTTTTATGTTGTTCTGTATGTCTGTTGTGAGCCAGCACAGCAATGTTTTAATTATTAAGACTATTATATGATTTAAGAGGTAGTAGGGCTATGTATTTTTCTTAACCCTTTCTTTTAGGATTTTCCCGCTTATTCTTGTTGGGTTTTTTTTTTCTATTTAAACATTAGGATAAGATTGTCCACTCTTCTCTCTGCAAAAAAACAAACCAAAACCAAAAAACAAACAAACAAACCCACAAAGATCCAGAAAAACCTTGTTGCATCTTTATTTTTTCATTAATTGCATGTTTATTAATACGCTGATTTATAAAATTAGTGGGGGAAGAGTGACATTCTGTGATATCGAGTCTTCCTCTCCACTTGTTCAAATAAAATGTTTCTCATGTAGATCTTAACTTTGTTAAATTTATTCCTGATACTTTATCTTCCTTGGCTTATTAAATAGGAGTATTTTTTCCGTTGTATCTTATAAAGTTGTTGGTTTCTTGATATTAATTTTATACTCTGATATCTTACTAAATTTTCTTATTACTTGGTTTTCACTTGCTATTGTCTTTTGGGTTTAGATAGATGTATCTTAACATGTTAAGAAAACATCTAATTCTATTTTATTAAAGTTTTTACTGCTGAATTTTATTAAATACTTTTCCAGCTTCAATGAAGATGATCCCATTTTTAAAATACCTTGGATCTATTGCAAGATAAAGTTCCCATAAGCAGCTTTTGAAACCAAGGTTTTGAATCTTATTTTGACATGTAATTATGTACGGCTGCAGCCTGTGGCACGTATCATCCAAACCCCATTCTCCATAAAGACATGCCGTTTTCTTGCACACCTGGAGTTCATCGGCGTCTTGGGTTAATTTAAGAAAATACTGTAGCAGAAAAAACTCAGAGCTAGTGCAATTGTGCCAGTATTGAAAGTTTACATTTTTCCTCTGAGTTTGAAACAGAATCTATGCATATAACATACACATATTTATTTAGATGAATAAAGTGATGTTCAGTATGGCATCTTAAATTCTTTCTTGAACAAAGCAGGCATGTATGGGTGGGTAGGCAGAGGTTGGTATGTTGGTAAGTAGGCGATGTAAAAATCAAGTCGGTAATTTTAAGTTGACATGATGCACACTTTTTAAGCCCTTTTTAAAAATCAAATAAAAAATAAGCAAGAAAACAAGGAAATTTGAGTCCACAGATGCCTGCTGGTAAGATGGAAGGGCCTGAGCCCTGGTCTCCTTGGCAACCGTGGAGGGAGGGGCGGGGGGCCAAGGGGATGCCGCAGTCTCTGAAACACCTTTGTGTCCTGACCTTGTTTGTCAACCTCTCAGTTCTGCAGGATCACATTATGGCTTTGTGCTGACTGGGAATCAAGAGTGGAAAAACATTTCTACCTCCAACGTAGAGTGGGCATGTGCCATTAAAAGGAAGCAATCTTCAGGCTTTTAAATGATGTCGATCTCCTGGGAATTGAGTAAGGACGCGGGGAGACCGAGCACTGGGTCTGGACTCATAAATCTCTAGCATCACACCCAGTATCCAGTGTTTGATGGTATGTGTGTCACGGAGGTGTCTTTAAATGGTCTACAACCAGACACGTGGGTTATTTATTTGTCTCCTCTGCAGTGAAGCTGGAAATAAGTATATCACCTCGAAGCTGGGGGAGGTGATCAAGAACTGTGGAATCGAGAGCTATTAACTTGGGGCGTGCTTTCTTTCCCCTGAGCCGCCTGCCATAGGGATTGCCTCCCTGGTCAGGGGTGACTCCGGGTGGGTGAGGGGTTCCACAGGGTGACTGCGTAACGCGGGGTCTTCCAGCACGGGGTCTGCTCACACTCCAGATTCGTGGTTGTTTAAACTAATCCGTGTTTTTTTTTTTTAATTTTTTTTTGTTTAATGTTTACTTATTTTCAAAAGACAGAGAGAGACAGAGCGTGAGCAGGGGAGGGGCAGAGAACGAGGGAGACACAGAATCAGAAGCAGGCTCCAGGCTCCAAGCTGTCGGCACAGAGCCCGACGCGGGACTTGAACTCACCGACTGCGAGATCATGACCTGAGCCGAAGTCGGACTGAGCCATGCAGGTGCCCCTAGAAGCATATTTCAGCATGGGGTATGCCTCTCTCTGTTGTCTTCCAAAGGAAATTTAAACAATATTCTAGAATTTTGTTAATGTTTGTTTATTTATTTATTTATTTATTTTTGAGAGAGAGAGAGAGAGAGAGAGAGAGAGAGAGAGAGACCGTGTGAGCAGGGGAGGGGCAGAGAGTGAGGGAGACAGAATCCGAAGCAGGCTCTGGGCTCTGAGCTGTCAGCACAGAAGCCAACACGGGGCTTGAGCTCACGGACCATGAGGTGATGACCTGAGCCGAAGTCGGACGCTCAACCCACAGAGCCACCCAGGCGCCCTGTCAGTGATTTCTTATGATGCATGAGTTTCAAAGCTTTGACGCGGCCATGTCCCAAAAAGCACAAGCCATCACTAACAACAGTAACAAAACTCGTCAGTCCAGCAACAATGTGGAATCAAGCCCTGTTTTCTGGTCTTCCAGGGCTTGTCTGAAGGCTGATTCTCCACGGCTGTCACTCCTGGATGCATCTTAAAAGGGCTTCACGTGTACATGGGGCCGAGTGCCGTGCAGCGGGAGGCCAGAAAGCAGGGTACCGCGAGTGGATGGGGAGGCCACGGTGGCCGCAAGCCAGCAGATCCAGTTTGGAGGCCGTGCATCCAGAGGAAGCTTGGGGAGTGAGTAAACCAGGCAAGAACCGCTCAAGCCCGGTTCCAGCATGTTCCAGGGGTGAGGATGGCTGGGCACAGGAGCAGGGCGGCGAAGGAGAGAGCTTCTTCGATGGTTTAAAGGTTGCTTGCTAAAGAAGCAGCTGTAGAGTCAGGGACGGGCCTGAGCGCACCGGAGAAGCGTGGCCACGCCCAGCTCTGTCCCAGAGCGAATCTGGGAAGCGTGGCGGTGTCCCCGGCTCTCGAAAGTCTCCCATTCTGTCGGGAAGGCGTGCGGCACACACGTGAGACCCTAGGCGCCCTGCCACGCACGCAGCCAGTGTGCTTGGTGGGTAGGACTTGCAGGCTCTTGTCCCTTTATTCTCTGCCCTCTGGAAGGACAGGTTTTGATGGGATTTACTTTTTATAAAGTGACGAAGCGTTGGTCCAAGCCTGTCCTGTGAGCCCAGCTTCTGTGAATGTAATATAAAATTTCAGTCAAAACGTTAGGTCTTTGCTTCGGCCTGGATTTCTTGAAGGACGATTCAGACTAGAACGCACACGCCGCAGCCAGGAGGACCCGTGTGCACCAGGGGATCTCCCTGCAAGGAACCAGCTCGCTGGCGTGGGCCAAGGGATTATGTAAAGTGAGTGTTATTTATTTATTTTCCCAGAAAACAGAAAACTCACTCTTACACACTTGCCATTCAACTTGGCAGAGGCTGAGATGAGGTGGTGACACTTTCATGTATAAGGAAGGAGTTTGAAAACATTCATGGCAAATTGAAACTAATCTTCTTGACAGATATGTGCCCAACACAGGGACGCAGCCAGGCTCCTGCGGGAGGTGCCAGAGGGCCGTGTGCGGAGCCCCGCTCCTCACGCGGGGGGACGGGAGGCCCCCACGCTGGGACGGTGGGCACCCGCCCCTCCCTGTGGCCCGGCCGCCGCAGGGTGTCTGATCCACAGACCAGCTCCCCGTCGGCCCAGCGCCCGCGGGGGGGGGGGGGGGGCGCGGGTGGGCCTGCCTGACGGTGAACTGTGCCCGAAGCCAGGACGCAAGGGACCCACTCCTGTGACTTCGGGAACGCTTCTGTCCTTGGCCCCCGCACACGGCGCCCTCGGCCGGGCGGCAGGGAGCACGTGCCCGCGCGTCCCCTCTCTCACCTGGTGTCCCAGCCAAGCGCCTGCAACCATCACACATCATTAGTCTGTGCTGCCACGCGCACACCACCCTTCCTGCCAGCCGTTCCCTCAGCTGCCAAAACACAATCTGTCCCCGCGTCCCGCAGCCAGGCGCCCGCCCTGCCCCCACGGCTCCCGCCCGGTCTCGGGCTCGGGCTTTGGCAGCCCCGACGGAGCCCTTAATCCGATTTTCCCTCCAAGGGGAAGCTCCTGCCAGCAGCCTGCTTTGTCCTCCAGCTGGTGGCGGCTCCGGGCTTGGCCTGGGCTGCTGTGACCGCAGGACGCGGTTCATCTACACTGGCTGCTCCGTCCACGCCGCCGGCTGCTCGGGCCCTGCGGGGTGCGCCAGCGGGCAGGGCCCCCGGAGTGGGTCGGGGCAGGGGAGCGGGGGGAGGTCAGTGCTTCCTGAGCCCCCACCGGCCTGTCCTGAGCCTGTTCTGGTCACGGGCATCTCTGCCAGACGGAAAGGCAGAGGCCGGCCCGTGGAGGGTCTCTCTGGGCAGCGGGCATGGCAGGCGAACCGTGTGGACGGAAGGCACACTGGGCAGTGGGGAGCGGAGCTGGGGTGGCCGGGGGCGGGAGGTTGTCCTGGGACGGGCACGTTCATTTCCGCAAAGAGCACGGGGTCCGGCTGTCCATCTGCAAGGAGCTGAGGCTGCTCCTGTGTCTATCTGCAGCTTTCCCGGGACCGAGTGGACCGGCTTCCCATGGAAAGGCCATCACCCTAGCCCGAAGGGAGGGGACCCAGGCGCTGATTTGGGAACCCTCAGGATGGATTTCAGCACTTCGGGGACTCCCATGGGCCCTCAGTCTGTCTGCTCACGTCCCAGACAGATCGTGTGTGGCTGTATTCTCAGAGGCCGGGAAGGGGCTCTCCCCTTTCTGACAGCATCCCAGCAACCCTGCCGCAGACCAGGGTCACTGTCCCCACTCAAGACACCAGCTTCCAGAAGCTGGCTGCCCAGCCAGAAGGAGGCCCATGAGACACGAGCCCCCGACCCCTTGGCCCAACCGACCCCAGGGCCTGGGCACATGGGATTGAGATGTGTCCCCAGAAACACACGCCAGGAGGCAGGAGGTCAAAGATGTGCTCTGAGGCTAACCTTTCCATCAACAGAATGGTCACTCCAGTCGTCTCTAGGTTACCACCTTTGTTCACGCTCGATCCCATCTCCGAGGACCGGAGCATGCCCGTCCCCTGTCAGCTGGCCCTGCCGTCCAATGCTCCCGGACGTCATCCTGGGGCACCCGGGTCCCTCCTCCCTGATGTCCCGCTGCTTACGTCTCCCCCGTGCTGCAAGTTTTCTCAGATGAGCATGGCCAAGGCCACCTGTCTGCTCCTGTCCCCACCGCCCCAGGCAGCTGGAGCTGACAGGTGCAGTTGAGTGAACGTTGCACGGGCCCCTGAGGCCAGTGCCCGTCACTGCACCCATCACCACCGACACACCGTCACAGGCACCCTCCCAAGGGGCCCGTGAAGGATGCGGCTCAGAGGCAGGAATAGGGAAGAGGCAAGGGCTGCACCAGCCGGTGTCATGCCCCACAGTGGGCATTTATGCTTCGGAGAGCAATCGGCCCCAGAGGAAGGCCCTGCATGGGAGCAGCCATCCCTGTGCAGAAGAAAACCAGCAGGTGCCTGGCGGGAATGTGGATGGGGTGCCCATCTATCCTCTGGGCCCCCCTGAGGGCACCCCAACACTGGCAGCAGAGAGCTGCCCTTGACTTCGTGCCGTGAGGTGGGGCAGTGGAACCAGGGATCTGGGGGGGGGAGTCCTCTGGCCCCAGGGACGAGCTGTGTCCCCAGACAAGCTCCCTGGTCCCCAAGCTGCAGGTTCCTTACCTATGAAATGGGACGAAAATGGTATATGGCCCTTTATGTCATTCTTGTCCTCAAAACACAGCAATGACTATCGCAATCCGTGGTCTGAGCCCAGACTCTCTAGCTGGCATTCTATCTGCCCGTCTGTCCCCATCCAGACGCCCAGCTGCCCCATGGGTCCCGCCTCCTCCTTTGCCTGTGTGTGTCCTCTTCTGGCCTGCAAACCTTGCCCTCCTGTACCAGATACCAGCCCCTGCAACCAACCACAGCGTGGGACCTGGGTGGTGCCTGAGCAGCCGTCAGCCTGGTGGTCTCCGTGGCGGGGCCCAGAAATGACTCGGGCCAATGGAGTGTGTGGCCTGGGAATCTGGACCTGTAACCACCAGCAGGTGAGGTGCAGTGGGGGCAGGAGCGGAGCCAGGGGGGCCTGGGAGCTGGAGGTGCAGGGTGTCTGTGGCCACGGCCAGAGAGAGGGGCCTGCAGGTTGTGGGACGAAGCAGGGTGGTCAGGCAGCTCACAACAACCACCTGGGTCTTTCATCCCGTGGCCCAAGCGCCCAGGGCCAGCTGAGGACCTTCCTTCAAGGCTACAATGGACCTCACCCAGCCTGCGACAGGGCCAGGGGTCTGGGCATATATCGGCCACGCGAGGGCCGGTTGTGCAAGCTCTGCTCCCGAGTGGCGGAGAAAGAGGCGGCCGATGGGAAATGTCATGAAAAGTTCGAAAACAAAAAAGTTCCAGATTGTGAGCCTCCCCGGGGCTGGCGGTTACCCGTCCGCACAGGTATGGGGGCTCACGGTGGGTGCCGGCCTGTTTGCTCGGAGCCTGTTACTTACTGGTCCTTGACTGTTTTGAAAAATCACCTCTGGGTTTATTTAGTTGATGTGTGTGCTCTAATCTGCTCATCTCAGTTTCCACGTGGCATCCATGTGGCGTCTATGATCCACAGTTCACTGAGCTGCCGATCTGTGCAGGCTGTTCAGGCGCTTCCGTTGACCTTCTGGATCATTCAGGCAGGTGCTCTTGTGGGAGCTCTGGGTCCCAGGGTGCGTCCACATTCAGTGTGAGGCTGACACGCCGGATCGGCCCCCCCGTCGAGCACACCACCGTGTTTCATGCTGTACAGTTTCACGTTCCTAAAGGATGTGGAATGATACCTGTTTCCTTTTTACACTTGCGCTTCCTGGTCAATAGTGAAGCTGAGACGTGTGACACATAAGCGTCTATGTTTCTGTGCCTGCCTGCTCGCCGTAGCCCTTTTTCCTATCGAGCTCAGTTTTTAAACCGCTTTGTAGGAACGCTTTCAAATTTTGCAAATTAATATTCGCTGGGTGTGTGTGTGTGTTAAGTATCTTTTCCTATTCTGATTCACAGAAATGATTATTTTTAACAAGCTGTTGACCCCTCACCGGCTTCCCCGTCTTCATCTTGTGTCGCCCTCTTACGTTGGTCAAAACTAAGACACCAACACGGGCACAGAAACTGTTCATTTTAAGGGAGTCAGATTTATTCACCTTTTTTGGGAGGGGTCATGTTTGTATGTATTTTAAAATAAGTTCCCCTCTGGTGATCATAAAGATATTTTCCTATATTTACTTCCAAAACCTTAATGTTTTGCTTCTTACTTTGATGGCTTTAGTCCACCAGGAACTTTATGTATGAGTAAAGTTTGAGGGAGGAATATTATTTTATCATAAACAGCTTTGCAGGCTATTTTTCAATGTAAAACAGACACAGTACATCTGTCATGGAAGTATTTGTGTAAGTGTGCCTTGCAGAGACCTTAAATCTGTGACCGTCACCGCTGTCTTTACCCAAAACTGTGTCCCTGGTGATCACTGACCCCCACCTCTCATCTACCTTTTGTCCCTGTGACTTTGCTGTCCTGGTGCCTCATATACATGGCAGGCACGCAGAACCTGTCCTTTGTCTGTTTATTTTGGTGAGCGTCACGCTTTCCATGTCCACTTACGTGTCCAGTTTTCATTCCCTTTTGCGGCTGGAGAGTATTCCCAGTACATACTGGCCATGTTTTGTTCACCTGTTGATGTGAATAATGCTGATGGGAACACGCTTGGACAATCATCTCTGCGAATTCTTGCCTTCAGTTATTCTGGGCATGTATTGAGCAGTGGCCACGCAGGAATTCTATGTCTAACTTTTTGAGGAACAATAGGCTGTTTTCCGTAGCAGCTGCACCGTTGTGTGTTCCCGCCCACGATGCACAAGGGTGCCATTCTGACAGGTGCGGAGCAGTATCTCATTGTGGTTTTGATTTGCGTTTCCCTGATGACTAATGGTGGTGAGCGTTTCTCATGTGTTTATTGTGTGTGTCTTCTTCGGAGAAACTCCTATTCAAGTCCTCTACCCATTTAAAAATTTGCTTGTTTTTTGTTGAGTTGTAAGAGTTCTTTATATATTCTGGATATTAATCCCTCATCAGATATGTGATTTGTAAATATTTTCTCCCATCGTGTAGGCCCTTTGCTTTCTTGGTAGTGTCCTTTGGTACACAGAAGTGATTACTTTGATGTGATTTTTTGTTTTTCCTTTTATTGTCTGTGCTTTTGATGTCATATCAACATTACTTTTTATTTTTTTAATGTTTATTTATTTTTGAAAGAGCACAAGTGGGGGAGGGGCAGAGACAAAGGAGGACGGAGAATCCAAAGAGGGCTCCGAGCTGACAGCGCAGAGCCTGATGCAGGGGCTCGAACTCACAGACCGCGAGATCATGACCGGAGCCGAAATTGGACGCTCAACCGACTGAGCCACCCAGGCGCCCCTCAACGTTACTTTTTAGTAGTGCTTTCTTTCTTCACTCATTTGCAGGCCTCTGCCACAGGTCAACATTCTGGAAATCTGTGTGCCTGTTTCTGGACCCTCTGTTCTGTCCGTGTCCCCGCCCGTCACGACACCACCGTCGTCCCATCCCCTCTGCGTTTCAGCTATTCTCTGCTATTCCTAAGTTTTGCTCTAACGACATTTAGGGTCAGGTGGTCAAATTCCAGAATAAATCTTTCAGGAATTCTGATTGGAACAGCATTTAACTCATAGGCCCGTAAGGGGGAGAATTGCTGTATTTGCAAAACCAGTCCTCCCGTCCATGAGTTCCACGTGACCCGCATACGTTCCATTTGTGCAGATGTCTTCGTGCTCTCAGTGTCTGAATGTCACCTCCCCAAAGACCCCACACGTCTCCCCTCTTTTGTTTTTAATTTCTCTTCTTTTAAAATCTACCCTAACATCTTAACATGCGTATCTTTCTATAATTTTATTTTTAACAATTCAAAATCTGCTTGGTATTACTATCCTTCCAAACAGGAAAAATATTTTAATGTTTTTAACTACCTACATTTCAACATGATATTACTTATTGACTTAAAATTTTTTTTTAATGTTTATGTATTTTTGAGAGAGAGACAGAGTGAGACAGAGCATGAGCGGGGGAGGAGCAGAGAGAGAGGGAGACACAGAATCCGAAGCAGGCTCCAGGCTCTGAGCTGTCAGCACAGGGCCCGACACGGGGCTCAAACTCACGAACCGCAAGATCATGACCTGGGTCAAAGTCACCGCTTAGCCGACTGAGCCACCCAGGCGCCCCTACTTATCCATTTTATTTACATTTAATATTTAATTAAAGTTACGGACACACCGTGTCCGTGCTCACCATTGTCCTAATATCACCTGCAACTATTAGCTTTTGCTTTTCTTCTCGCCAAAATACTCATTTAACAATCCTTTTTGGGAGGTTTGGAACTAGAAAACACCCTTAGCTATTTGTGGAAATCTTTGTTTTCTCTCATTCTTAAATGACACTGGGCGAGCACACACCATGGCTCACGTTGCTCCCCTTGCCACCGTGGGGACATCATTCCTGTGTCCCCGGAACCCCCGTGGCAGGTGGGGTGTGGGCCAAGGCTCTACGCCCGACTTCCCGCCCTCCAGCCGCGGCGATCTCCCCTCCACGGGGCCGTTCTGCAGCCTTGCTTCCTTCTGGACACGAATGTCCCACCGGCCTGAAGTTGCCTCTCTAATTCGCGAAAGTCCTCAGCTCTCTGTTTTTCAGAGGACACTTTATCACCATTAAGACGCGCACCGGAGCTCTCGCTTTTTCCTCTTGGCCTGTGAGCCGTGCCTCTAATGGTTTGAGGCTGGGACGAAAGCTGGCCCGGAGCCCGGAGCCCAGAGCCCAGAGCCCTGTCTTTCGAGCCACGGAAGCTCTCTTGTGTCTCGGCTGACGCTTATTCCCCCTGTTGAGTTTTTAAAAATGTCAGTGGCTACAGTTTTAGTTCTGAGATTTCTAACTGCTTCTTCATAGCCACCTGCTTTTTAAAAATTCCATCTGTTTTCATTCAATAATGCTGTGTTTTAAAAATGGATGCTTTTTCTTCATTTCTGTCTTTAAAAAGATGTTTACTTTTATTTTAGAGAGAGAAAGAGACAAAGCATGAGCGGGGGAGGGGCAGAGAGAGAGGGAGACACAGAATCGGCAGCAGGCTCCAGGCTCCGAGCTGTCAGCACAGAGACCAACACGGGCCCCAAACCCATGAACCGTGAGATCATGACCTAGGCCGAATCAAACACTCAACTGGCTGAGCCACCCAGGCACCCCGATATACATATGTAATCTAAATATATAATACATATATAATCTGAATATGGACACATATAATCTTGACATACATACTCACATATATGGGAGCCCTGGGGGCTCAGTGAGAGACACAGAGTGTGAGCAGGGGAGGAGCAGAGAGAGAGGGAGACACAGAATCTGAAGCAGGCTCCAGGCTCCGAGCCGTCAGCACAGAGCCCAACGCGGGGCTCGAACTCACGAACCATGAGATCATGCATGACCTGAGCTGAAGTCGGATGCTTAACTGACTGAGCCACCCAGGTGTGCCTATATCTTTTTTTAACGTTTGTTTGTTTGTTTATTTATTTATTTATTTATTTTTGAGAGAGAAAGAGAGAGAGAGAGAGAGACAGAGAGAGAGAGGGAGAATCCCAAGCAGGTTCCATGCTGTCAGGGCAGAGCCGGACTCGGGGCTGGAACTCACAGACGGTGAGACCATGGCCTGAGCCTAAACCGAGAGTGGGGCCTTAACAGAGTGAGCCCCCCAGGAGACCCCAACATTATGGTCTCTGTCAGATCTACCCTACGATGAACTCACCTGAGGGAACCCGTGTTGGCTGCCCCCCCCCCCCCCCCACCCCAGCTGTCTTCCTGAGGTTAGGTTTCTCCACTTCCCGGGGAACTTTGAGGGAAAGGTTACTGGAAATGGAATTTTTCCTTTCCTGACCGAGCCCTGGCGGCTGTGGTTCCGGGGCCGTGGCAGCCCCTTCCCGAAGATTTGGCCGGGCCCAGGCATTGTGCACCATAGCTGTTTCAGTTCCGTGGCCTCACAGCCACTCCGTGCGCGTGTGTCCTCGATTGCTGAACTAAGGACGTTTGTCACTCATGCCCCGGGACCCAGAGAGGTTTTTTGTGGCTAACCCAACCCGGGGCAAAGGTCTTCCGCCCCCAAGGGCCTCGGCAGCAGGTCTGGAGCCCATCGGTGCCTCCCGTCCCCATGAGATCTCATTCCCTCTGTTGTCTCTCAAAGGTGGAAATTTCTGGAAGGAGGGATTTCCTGACCTGTCCCTGTCCACTTGCGTCTCTCCTTGGTGGATCGTTAGTCTTCTCAGCTCATCGCATTTGTTCTCGAGAAGCGATTCCATAGTGCCAGGTTGTAGTTTAAAATGAGTATGTATTTGGTGTCAGCCAAGAGAGTGACCAAGGTGTCCTTTGTTGTGTTAACGAGGTGACCTTTGGAAAGCCCTAAGGGTGGGGGCAGCTGGCCAGGGAAACAATCATGGGATTACAGGTTGAAATTTTTCCTCCCACCCCCTGACCTCCATGGGGGGGGGGGGGCCGGAGGTTGGGTTCAACCACCAGTGGCCGAGGGTTTCGTCAATCACGCAGGTGTAAAGGAGCCACCACCGCCACCCCCGTGGATGGTTTGGAGGGCTTCTGGGTCGGTGGACACGCGGGGATTTGGGGGGAGTGACGCACGTGGAGAGGGCGTGGAAGGTCGCCACCCCGTCCCCACACCTGCCCTGTGCCCACCTCTCCCATCTGGCCGTTCCTGAGTCCCGTTCTTTCACGATGAACCGCAGCTCCTCTGAGTTCCGTGAGCCGCTCGAGCAAATTAATTGAACCCAAGAAGGTCTTGGGCACTTCTGATCTATAGCCGGTGGGGTCAGGAGCACAGGTGACAGTCTGGACCGGAGACTGGCATCTGAAGTGGGGGACGGCCTTCCGGGACCGAGCTCCTGACCTGTGGGGTCTGAGTCTATCTCCAGGGACATGGTGTCAGAACTGAGTTGACTAGACAGACACCCCCACCCGGCTGGTGTCTGGGAACATCCCCCCATTGGAATGGCGGGCTGAACCTAAATACATGCCATCCTGTGAAGGCAGCCACGTGGCAGGTTACAGGGATTCTGAAAATCACTCCCTTTCCTTCTAATATCCTCATCCACTGACAACATTCTACCATTACACATTCATTCCTGTGACTTGCACATTACATATCTGAGGTCACTCTTCAAATGCCTGTAAGCTCTGAAAGATTGCTCTTTGCGGTGTGAGTGCCCGTCTCGCACACATGGGTCCTGTGACCGCTGCGCTGTGGTCAGGAGCCCAGCCACGGTGCCGGAGAGCACCAGGCTCGCCGATTCGGTGGCCACCGCCACGCAAGGCTCCTCTGAACCGAGACGTGCTGTATGCATAAAACGCACCCCAGATTCTGAAGACATATGTGAAAAGAGACCGTTGCCGTGGCTCTCGCTGTGTCTCTGTTGGGGGTGCTGGTCTAGGGCGTGAAGCCCTGTGAAGACACACGGCTGGAACAGGTGTGGAGACACCCCCGGACACAAGGTGTCGCCGAGTCAGGGGCTCCCGGGAAAACTTGGCACCCGAGTGCGGGTTTGTCAGGAACAGAGCGGCCGGTCAGGCACGCCGGGCCATCTCCCTCTTCCTGTCGCTGACGCCCGTCTACATCAGCTGCGTGAACACTGCACGTGGTTAAACCCTCTGATTTTGCCCTTCTCGTTCATGGCACACTGGCCACGAGGTGCGGGACTCTCTCCCGTTTCCAAGGGAAGGGAGAAGCCCCTTCTGTCCCGGAGAGGCCGTGCTCATTAGGGACCCAGGAGAGCATTTCCCGCAGGGAATTAATCCCGGGGCCTCCGGTCCTGTTATGATTTACTCGCTGGATAGTTGAAAGGCCTGGACTGAAAGGCGCGCTCGAACCTTTGCCCCCTGGGAACAAAGGCGAGAGATTAGCTCGGTGTTATCAATCAGCATCGTCAGGGAGGGAACAGAAAGGCTTCACCTGTGGAAGCCTTCGTTAGCGCCTCCAAGGCAATCAAAGGTCACTCTTGCCCAAGGTTTTGTCTCAAGTCCCCAGATGGTAGCGCTGAATTACCTTTAAAAACGGCCTCAAAGGACCGGAGATGAAGTGTGGATTAGCGTCTTAATCTAGCAGCAGAGGCCTGCGGTTGGGGTCTGGGGACGGTGGGTAGCATTGTGTTGGGCTGCCCCTGGCATGCGGCTGGGGGCTGAGGGTGGGCTTTGTGCCTCTGGACCCGGGTCCTTTGACGGCCTTGGGGGCGTTCTCCCAGGGCTTTGCCAGCTGATTTAGCTGGACAATGGGGTTTGTCAAGAGGGAAATAAGTGAAAACTCGGGCTCAGCCTGGGTGGGCACCCGGCTCTGGCATCCCCGTGGGAGCGAGGGGGGTTGAGCACAAAGACCCTCAAAGCCTAGATGCCTTCTGGTGTCCCCACTGGCCTCCCGCGTCCACAGCCACCCCGCTGTCTGCTTAGCCGGGTGGTGGGAAGGAAGGGAAGCCCACTGCGGGGACTCGAGCTGGTTTCCCAAGCCCACGCGACCTGGGGCAGATCGCTCTGCCCGCGGGGCCTCGACCCCCTTCTCTGTGCAGTGGGGCCTCCGGGGCTGCTCCCGAGGCCGCTGAGGGTGGCCGGCTTGCCGTCGGAGAGGCAGCGTTCCAGGTGGGATGGGTCTGAGGGACCAGGGGTGGCTGCGTCCAGCACTCTCTCCGAAGCAGCCCGCCTCACCCCGCGTCCTGCCCGCACCGTCTGCGGAGCCCTCTGCAGGCGATGGTCCCCGTGGACGCAGGAGGCCACGGCGGTCCCCACAACCTTCCTTCACCTCCAAGCCTAGGTTTGAGGGGCACGCCTCCTGCCCCGGGTGCCATCGTCACGGGTGAGCTTCCTGTCTCGCGTGCCGACCGCGTCTCCCCTCACCACTGACGGCGGACCCCGCACCCTACCGGCCTGCCTCCCCTGCCTTCTCCCCCTCCTCTTGCCCGCCAACCTCACCCCTGCACAGGTGCGCCCTGAGGCGCTCTGCCTGCCGGCCTGGAGGCGACTCCCTGATTACAGAGCTCGGCCTCCATTCTGGGCGTCCCAGCTCTGGGGCTTGGACACCACATTCTGAATCCGGGCCCCGTGGCTCATCCCCACCGGTGCTCCCCAGTCTTCGGTCCTGGGCCTCTGTCTCCTCCCTGTGAGCCGAGCCTGCTCAGGCCCTTCCCCGGAGCCAGCCTGGGCGTGCCGTGGTGCGGGACACGGGCGGACGAAGGCTCACAGATACCGTCTGCTGACCGTCTGGTGATGATGTCACTGACCACAATTATGGCTAAACATGAGGATTGGGCGTGAATTTTAATTTTTGTCGCTAATTGGGAAGAGCGTGCATCTTTCCAATTAAGTGATTTCCCTCAGACAGACTTGTCCCCAGGGACGTGCGTTTGTAAGGCGATGATCCGGGGCAGACCTGCAGAACAGAGCAAGGCCGTGACTTTGACTTTGTCGGCATCATGCATGAATTAAACACGGAGTCCTGTTCTCCAACATGAGCTTTATTTGGGGATTTAGGTCTTGAAAATGGTCGTTAGGGGCTCCGTGTCCTGGCAGGCTCCACGGGCAGCTCCGGGCCTGTCAGGAATGTGGGGTGGTTTCCAGAACCTGGCTGTGCCAGCCGCAGAGCACCCCTCCCCCCACCGAGCTGGAGAATGCGAGTGTGTGTGCACACACGTGTCCCTCACCCTCTTCCTCAGAGGCTGGCACACTACGCACTACAAACATGTGGGCGTTTTTAGACTTTGTTTGTCCAGGGGAGGGACTTTAAACGCTGAGTTTCCTTCTTGGAGGAATCTGAATTGTGCATCAGCAGAAACTACTCAGATCAAATAAAGCTGTTGTGAGTTCTGCAAGACCTAGAACTGTGGGAGCCACTGGCCGCTGTGTGGCGGGTTGGAAGTACGTTCACGCACGTGCAGCCAAGCAGATCTTCCACGGGCTGTAGAGCCTTTTCTGCACCTGCTGCTGGAAGTTGCTACCTCAAGTGGGCCGTTTGTGTGACTCTTCGTAAGGAACATGAGTCACGTGAAAGGGCACATTGCCTTCGGGGACATAATCAAATGGTAAGATCCTATAGCTTTTTCTTTTTTTTAACGTTTACTTATTTTCAAGAGTGTGAGCAGGAGAGGGGCAGAGAGACAGGGAGACACAGAATCCAAAGCAGGCTCCAGGCTCCGAGCTGTCAGCAGAGCCCGACGTGGGGCTCGAACTCACCGATCGCGAGATCATGACCTGAGCCGAAGTCAGATGCTTAACCGACTGAGCCCCCCAGGCACCCCAGTAAGATCCTAGCAACTGAAGAATGTCTGAGGGTGTGGGGCAAGTGTTTTGTACAAAAGCATCAGTGAGAGGTTTGGACACGCTATAAATCACAGCCAGTTTTCCACGGAGAATCCACGAACTAATTTTACGCTGGCCTCTCAGTGCCCAGACATCATGTGTTGTTTATTCACTGGGTGAGCTGGGCTGGCACGCAGGTTCTTAGTCGAAGATGCAGGCTTTTCCTTCAACCTGCACCTGTTTGAGAGGACGTGGCCGCCTCTGTTTGGCCCTGTTTCTGCTGCAAGAATTAAATGGTGAGGGCAGGTCCGCTGCGGCACCCAGGAGAGGGAGCATCAACCGGAAAGATCCCATTTACTGGAATTTCTGCCCTCACCTCAGTGGGGAGTGGGTGGTTCGAGCTGTGGTCCGAGCCACGGTCTGAGCCGTGGTTTGAGCTGTGGCCGCGTGCTCTTCCCTCACCACAGAGCTTCCGTTTTCGCCCGGAAGGAGATAAAAGTTACCTCTTGGTTTGTCCATTATGACCACAGAGTTAACAGGCTTAAAATGTTTTAAGCTTTTTGGAAGAAAGGTGTTTTGCAAATCCCCAAATAACTACGAGAAGGTGGCGGTGCTGTGGCATTGAGTTCAGGCCCTGCTCCCCGCTGCTCCCACTGCCTCCTGCCTCCCTCCGGCCACGGCCCCTGCAGCTGCTGTGTGTGGCAGAGGTGTCTCCTGGATCCTGTTTGAACGCACCTTCTTTGAGAAGTTGCCGTCTTCTGAGTTGTCTTTTTCCTGTATTTATCTTTGCCTAATGCAGCCTGAATGACAAGTATGAAGAGTGTCACCCTCAATGACACCTTGGAATCCTGAAACCGTTTCTCGTGGAGCCCGTCAGCAGGTGGATGATGGCCGGTAACACACAGGGAGAGCGGCAGAGGAGGCAGACGACGCGGCGTTTCCCTGGTTTCTGTCTGTGAGTTCTGTGAAAGCCGTGTGCCCAGGCCGAGCTCCAGGACCGGCGCCTGCCGACGGGGAGAGGGGCCGTCTCTCCCAGCTGGGGTGCGGGCACTCTGCCCATTGGATCTGAGGTCTTGTAGCCACCGGGTGCCCCCTTTGGTAAAAAATCTACTGCTCCTTCCAGTAGGCATCAGCATGCGTAAGGGCCAGCCCGTAACCCCCAAGTGACAGGTGCCCCCCAAGAAGGACCCTCAACCGTGTCTCACCAGGAACTGAGGTGAGAGCTGTTGCTCCAGTCTGAATTCAAACAGGTTCCCCTTGGGAGAAGACTGCTCACCTGGGGCTGCTCAGCAAGGCCCCCTGTCTGCAGACCAGTCCCCTCACATGCGACTTCAAATCGCAGGAAAGACTTGCCCTGAGAGGAAGCATCTCGAGGGAGCACATCGGGGTCTGCGCCGGACAGGAGGGGCTGGTCAGTTGGGGGAGCGGGGGGGTGGCGCTGGAGGCCATGTGGGCTGAGGGTTCAGCGTGTGTGCCTGGGGGCCGCTGCGGGGCACCTGGAGCGTGGCCCTGGATCCTGGCACTTCCCAGGCTGTACCCACCTGGTCCCAGGAGCCGCCCAGCTCAGCCTCCAAGGTTCAGTTAACACACACAGTCAGGTGAATCGTCCACCTGCTTGCGGGACGTGTGTGTGTGTGTGGGGGGGGGGGTGGGGGGTGGCCCCCAATGGGGGCCCTGCGCTGGGGCCCAGGTGGAAAATATGTAGCTGGAGAAAGTTTCAGATCCAGGCTGAGTCCCAGGCTCAGTCTCCACCCCGTCTGAACAGTGCAGGTGAAGGTGCGTGCCTGGCCATGAGGCTCTGGAAGCAGGGCTGAGGTCCAGCGAGGACAGAGAGCGGCCTGAGCCGGGCAGACAGGTGCCCAGCGTTTCCTCAGGGCCTTCGCTCTTAGAAAAGATTGGGGGGGGGGCCTCTACCGGTTCCGTCGGGCCTCCCGTGGCCTCCGCACATTCCATTCCATATCGGACGTGGGCAGGGACTTGTGTGGGCAGGAGAGGGCCACCCAGAGTGGTGCAGGGAGCTGCCGCCAGGCTGGGGGAGCAGGCCAGGCCGCCAGCAGCCTTTCCTCAAGGATCTGGAAATCTGGGTTTCAGTGTGAGACCTCCTGATTTTAACATAAACATGGTTTTTTTTTTTTTTTTTTTTTTTTTAAGAGAAACGGAGACCAAATAGAACACATCTACAGGCCGGATTAGGGTCATTGGCCCAAATTTGCAACTGCCCTTACCTGCCTCCCTCTGTCCTCTTTATGAATTCAGCATTCACTGTGCACCACACACTGTTGGTGGCTCTTGGAATAAGTCTGGGGACAGGTGGCAAGGGGCTCTGCTCCCTCGGGCCTCCCAAACGGTAAAGGGCAACCTCAGCCCCTGTAAGTGCTGTGAGTACAAGGGGAGGGGAGCCTGAGGTGGGGGTGGGTGGCCCTCAGAGAGAGGAGACAGGAAGGGAGGCAATGCTGGGCCGCCGGGCCTGCTGCAGGTGGGTGGGGGCAGGGAGGCTGCCTTCGGGGACCAGGTGCCCCTGGGAGTGGCCCAGTTAGTCCCGCCTTCCAGGCCCTGGGGGCTCCAGAAGGGGGGTGGGGGTGGGGTGCAGTGCAGGGGGCGAAAGGGGGGACAAGGCTCTGCTAACAAAGGTGGGCGTGCTTGATCGATGGATTGATTGACCCTGTGGCGCAGGCAGATCCCGGGTGCACCCTGGAGCTGGTGGAATCTGCCTGGGGATTGGGGAGACTAGGACCAAGGGTTAAACCCTGTTGGTGGGGCTGTTTACACAGGAGCACGGGGTGGGGGTGGGGGGCAGGCAGCAGGCGGTGGGGCCCCCTGGCCAAGATGCCTGGTGGGGGCAACGACCTCGAGGAGGCCCCTCGCAGGGAGAGCATGCAATGGGACAGGAGGGGAGGGTGTCTCGAAGGGGCCGGCACATGGGGCGCAGGGCAGTGACCTCGGCCTCGCCTGCGGGGCGGGGGTGAGCACTTAGCCCCCATTCACAGCCCCCATGGCTCTCTCCCACATGTAATTCAAGTGCAAAGTGTGTTTTGGAACAAGACATACCTTTAACTATGAAAAAAGTTTAAAAAAGTCCTCCTAGGTCTTCCGATTACAAAATTCTTGGTAAGTTTGTCCAAGCCGAACTTTTCTTCATCTTTTTATGATATTGGTTTTTTGATATACCTGCTCTGCTGGTGTCTGAGCACACACTGGTATGCTTGCTGGGCTGCTGGGCTCCACTGGTTTCAGCACTGCTAGGGGTCTGGGGGGGGGGGGGGGGGGGGGGGGGGGGGGGGGGGGGGGGGGGGG
>NW_024412429.1:658143-659558 GCF_014898765.1 Herpailurus yagouaroundi | reverse complement strand
CCCCCCCCCCCCCGGCATAGAAGCGCCTTCCTTCATCCCATCCCAGCAAAGCTGTGATCTCTGCCTTCTTGTGTGCCTGTGGGCGTCTGTGCTCTATATGGGTATGGTCTTGTGGGATCTTTTTTAAAAGAAATATACCTATTTATTAACTATGCATCTTTTTAAAAAGTTTTATTTATTTATTTTGAGAGAGAGAGAGAGAGAGAGGGAATCCCAAGCAGGCTGTCAGCACGGAGCCCACCAGGGGGCTTGATCCCATGACCCTGAGATCATGACCTGAGCTGAAATCAAGAGTCAGATGCTCCACTGACTGAGCCCCCAGAACGCTCCTGGCCATGCATCTTTCATGTTTGTTAAGGATGTGCTGAGAGACTCTAGCCCACCCCAATCTCGTGTCTCTGGGACTTGCTCAGAGGCACTGTCTGCCCCCGCCTTCGATTGCGCCCAGAGTTAGTGCTCTGACTGAGCATGGCTAACCTATGCCTATGTATTTATAAATCACATCCATAAGCAATGTTCTAATATATCTACATTATATAGAAAAATGTAGAATTTTACGTGGGATAAGATACAAAGTAAATACACATAAAAACGTCAACATTTTCTTTTATGTGCTGTGGGTTTTCTTGCAAGATCCCTGGAGTTTAAACACATTTGGTAGAAATGCCAGGAGGCCACAGGGTGGGTCACAGGTCCTGACCTTGATCTCGCTGGTGACACCAAACCTGACTATGCAAAATCTAGACATTTCCAGGGTCTCCTAAGTCCCAGGACAGCACCCCGTAAATACTGGGATTTGTGCACGTCAGTTTTCCTCCATGGCCTGCACTTGTTTCCTCTTTAGACTGTTTTTCTTATTAGCCTATGTGCTCCTCAAAGGCAAGGCTGTGTGTCGTCCACTTAAGGGGACAGGGAGCTATACAAGCCTCGGCTTCTGAGGTCAGATCGAGGGCAGGACCCCAAGGGTCAGAAACAAATATACGGAGCAGCATGTTTTTACAGCAAACCAGTCCCAGACGTGATGTTTCTTTTTGCCCCTAGATTAACTTAATTGACAGTGTGTTATATTAAAAACTACGTACTGGGGCACCAAGATGGTTCAGTCGGTTGAGGTCTGACTCTTGACTTTGGCTCAGGTCATGATCTCACGGTTCAAGCCCCTAGTTGCCCTCTGCGGTGACAGCGTGGAGCCTGCTTGGGATTCTCTCTCTCCCTCTTTCTCTCTGCCCCTCCCCACTCCCTCTCTCTCAAAATAAATAAATAAATAAACTTAAAAAAAAAAAAAGACTGGGGCGCCTGGGTGGCGCAGTCGGTTAAGCGTCCAACTTCAGCCAGGTCACGATCTCACGGTCTGTGAGTTCGAGCCCTGTGTCAGGCTCTGGGCTGATGGCTCGGAGCCTGGAGCCTGTTTCCGA
>NW_024412429.1:633787-653143 GCF_014898765.1 Herpailurus yagouaroundi | reverse complement strand
AAAAAGAGAGATTATCAGATTGGATTTTGAAAAAAAAAGCCAGGGGGCGCCTGGGTGGCTCCGTCGGTTAAGCGTCCGACTTCGGCTCAGGTCATGATCTCACGGTCTGTGGGTTCGAGCCCCGCATTGGGCTCTGTGCTGACAGCTCAGAGACTGGAGCCTGTTTCAGATTCTGTGTCTCCCTCTCTCTGTGACCCTCCCCCGTTCATGCTCTGTCTCTCTCTGTCTCAAAAAGAAATAAACGTTAAAAAAAAAAAAAATTAAAAAAAAAAAAAAGAAAAAAAAGCCAGCTGTGCTGTTTACAGGAGCCTCCTGTACCACGCGAACAACCATAAAGAAACGTTGCAGGCACTACATCGATATCAGACAAGGAGACTTCAGAGCGAGGAAGAGGGAGACGACGTAATGATAAATGGTCAATTTACCAATTTACAATCCTAAGTGAGCACCCGCTTAATAGAAGAACTTCAAAATACACGAAATACAAACTGATATATCTGAAAAAAGCAATAAGGAATCAATGACTGTAGTCGCAGACTTCAATACCCCTTTATCGGTAATCGGCGGCACCCGCGGGTGGAAGACCCACCAGGGCGAGGGCCGAGACCAGCACAGCACCCCCCGCAGCCTCCGTGACAGGGACACACGTGTATTCTTGGCTGGACACGAAATCCACCCAATAAACCCTCCTGGGCTACAAAAAGCTATGATAAAGTTAAAGGAACTGAAATCCTACAAAACATATTTTCTGACCACAATAAAATTGATGTGGAAATTGATAGCAAAAAGATATTCAGAGACCCTCCAACTACTTGAAAATTATGTGACACGCTTAAATAAGCCATAAGGCAAAGAAGACATGCGAGGAACTTAGGATATATTTTGAACTATGTGAAAATCGGAAACAGGCAAACAATAGAGGAAAGGAATGAATTCAAAACCAATTTTGAGGGGCGCCTGGGTGGCTCAGTTGGTTAAGCATCGGACTGTTGGTTTCACTTCAGGTCATGATCCCAGGGTTGTGGGATCGAGCCCTGAGTTGGGGTCTGCTCTGACAGCGTGAAGCCTGCTTGGGATTCCCTCTCTCTCCTCTCTCTCTGCCCCTCCCCCACTCATGTGTGCACACTCTCTCTCTCAATAAATAAACTTAAAATTTTTTTGAAAGCCACAAACTATTAAAGCACACTCAAGAAGAAATAAACGGAATAGTCTGCATTTATTAAAGAAACTAGTTTTTTTTTTTAGTTAAAAATCTTCCAAAGCATGGACTCCAGTCCAGGTGGCTTCATCGGCAAATTCTATTTCCCAGCACAATAGACCTATGTGGATCACGTCCTACAACGGGAGAGGCACAGATTTCTCAGACCAGCCGGAGAGAGAAATTCCATCGTTCTTGCCAGGCGCTGATAGAGTTTTTCCTTTGCAATTTTAAAAGCTTCCACCTTAAAATTTTCTTAGGGTGTGTGGAGGGAGAAGACGTGCTCCCCAGAGACGTTCATGTTTTGATCCCCAATCCTGCAGATACGTTAGTTTACATAACAGAGGAGAATTGAGGCAGATGGAATTCGTGTTGCCAAGCAGCTGGCCTTAAAACAGGGAGATTATCCTGGCACAGCCGGGTGGGTCTGATGCCATCGCCAGGGTCCTCACAGGTGGATGTGGGGGCAGAAAGGGTGGTCCGAGGGGTGGAGCGTGGGAAGGGCTTCGCTGGCTTTGGAGGTGGGGAAGCGCCCAAGCCAAGGGCCACGGGCAGCCTCCAGAAGCCGGAAGATGAACTGAGAGAAGTCCTGTCCTGAGTTTCCCGAGGGGCCCGGAGCTGCTGGCACCTGAGGTCAGCCCAGTGAGGCCGGATGGGAGGGGCTGCGGGACAGTCGTTCGTCACAACAGCAAGGGGATGCTGACTCGTGTCTCCCTGGCTCCTGGCCCCTCCAGGCCGGGCCCTGGAGCCCCTCCTTGGCGTCGCTGTGCTGAGAAACCCCCGCCCCCCCTCCGCACACTTGCTGGGTCATCTTGAAGCCCAGGACCCAGAGACGCAGGGGGGCAGTGCGGCTCCCCCCAGCTTTCCACCCCGCCCAGGAGGAGGGGCACTGCCCTGGGACCCCGGCAAAACCCGGGGGCTTTACGGGCCAGCGGATCTGGGACCCACAACCCAAGGCAGTTTTTGTTTGCTGCAAGACGATTAGGAACCAATCTCGGGCTGGGGCCCGACTCTCCACCCCTCAGCGGCCTGCAGGCTTGCTCTTGGGCGGGAGAGACAGTGTAGCCAGGTCACGGGAGCTTGTCTGCCCCACCCCCCAGTCACAGCCTGGGTGGGTCCCCTGTGGCCGCTCACGCGACTGAGTGCCAGCCACGTCCCAGACGCCCCCCTGCCCTCCCTCTTGTGCGCCCCAGACGCAGCGTGCGCGACCGACGGTTCAGAGCCACTCGGCAGATGGGGGGACCAATTATCACTGCATCCCCTCGGGGAGAGCCTATCAGATGTATTCTGGGCTCATAATAAATGCATTGGAAGGAAAAAATTGCACTCTGAACACCATGTTCTGGGGACTCATGTGAGCAGGTTGTAATTAGTTAATTAAATGCCTGGGCAGACAGAATGGCCCCGGTGGGGGGGGGGGGGGGGCGGTGGGGAGGCAAGGCAGGCAGCTCCTGAAACCTGAGCAGGGAACCTCCTGGAATCCGGGCAGGGAAGCAGTTAAGGCTTCCCACTGAAGGGGCCACTTTTTTCTGGAAAGGTCACTGGAGGCCTGGGGGGAGTCCCTGGGGGGGCACTTAGTGTCTCAATTCACTGAAATGAAAAGGGAGACAGGTGTGGTAGCCAGACATCTGCAGACATGGCCGTGACAGGTGTGGGCAGGGACGGGGCGGATAAGAACCAGGCTGGGGTCACGTGGCAAGAACAGGATGAGCGGGGAAGGGCCGGGGGGCCAGGAAGCTGACTTTGTGCCCTGAGAGCGAGTACCGGGCTTTGCAGCCCATTCAGGGCCTCGAGGTTGCTGGCACGCTGAGCGGGCTCCCTGCAGGACTGGGCCGGGGGTCGACCCACAGCAGCCCCAGAGAAGGAAGCGGGGTCGGAGGCCCGTGCGCCCCCCACCCGACCTCCACGGTTACCCCATCGTGCCCGCACCTCCCCGGCCCGGTTCCACCCAGCAGGTGTCCCCTCTGTGTAAAGTTTACACACCGCGTCTCACTGTCTCACAAAGGAGCTTGAGAATCAGATCCAGTGCGGACGCCTTTCTGTCTTCGGGATCTGTGAAATCCCTGTCAGCTCACGCTGCGCTCCTGCTCAAGCCGTCTACAAGGGCCCAGCGCCCCTCTTCCTGCCGCCCGGACCCCTCTGGTCTCGCTGCTCGCCGGCACCTGCTGGGCGCCCGCCCACGGGGCTCCCATCACTGGCTCCGGAAGACCCGGGGCCCCTCGCGGGCCTGGCAGGCCCGCATGTGCCCCTTCGCGTGGAGCCCCTTTCCTGCATTTTCCGCTAGAACAGGGTTTCAGACCAATCTCGTCCCGTCATCTGCAAACAGCCTTCCTCGCTTCTTTCTAGTTTTTATATATCATTTCTTTCTCTTGTCTGTGCGGATGCCTGACTTCTTTTAGGCTATTTATTCTGTCTTAACCGGGGCTCGATCTGATTCTGTTTCATTCGCCTGGCGTGGCCCCCGTGTCGACCAGGCACGAGGTTTCCTGGGTGGTTCCTGCTTCTGAGGAAAGGCAGGCAGCCCGTTTCATCATCCCAGTCTGGTGTTTTCATCATGATGTGCTTCTTCCGCCACGCACCTGCCACCTGGTCCTCTCAGACCTCTGACGTTTACCGCCGGCACGTGGTGGCCTCAGCGTGAAGTGCGACACAGTCGGCAAGGCAGCCACTGCCCTGCCTCCTGGAATATTGTTTTCTCATGACTCAAACACTAGGGGCACTCTGGAACTCATTTTGGGGTTCCAGGCTCTGAGGATCTGTGGTTGGGCATGATTTTGAAGCTGCAGAAAATATAACAGTCTCCGTAAAAATATACCTGCCACTAATCTTGCCTGGGTATTTTACCTTATTCTTTAATTTTTTTTTTTAATGTTTATTTATTCTTGAGAGAGAGAGCACGAGAGGGAGACGGGCAGAAAGAGAGGGAGACACAGAATCTGAAGCAGGCTCCTGGGTCTGAGCCGTCAACACAGGGACCGACACGGGGTTCGAACTCACGAACTGTGAGATCATGACCCGAGCCGAAGTCGGACACTTAACCGACTGAGCCACCCGGGTGGTCCCTTATTTTTCTTTTTGGACAAAATAACACCAGTCCATGCACAGAGCCCCTGGCTGCCCGCCCGGCATGCCTTCCTGTCCTCTCCTTCCTAACCACACGAGGCCTCCCCTTTGGGACGTGCCCATCCTCACTGCTACCCACGTGGCACGGGTGGGACTGACCTGCCTCAGTGGAAGCAGTCCACTGACCGCAGACCTCGGCTCGGGAATGTTTCCTGATTATGGTGAACGTGGCTGCGTGAGAAGCCTGCCATGGAATGAGACCCTGCCTCCTCACGCTGGGTCAAGAGCCCCCGTCACCCACGTGCAGGAAATGATAAATGGGCACCGTGGCCTGGGAGATATGGCCAGCCCAGCCCCCTTGTGGGATATTCTGCCTGCCTGTGACCCCTGGGGGCAGTCCCCTCTCCGAGCCAGGACACCTGTTCTTTCTTCGGTCTGGTGCAGGTGATGCCGTCTCAGCCTGGGAGGCCCGATGTAGCTCACGGCCTCCTTGCTGGAGTGACGGTGTTATGCTCGAGCCTGGAGTCGGCCCGTGAGTCATTTTGGGATATTTCATTTTGCTGAAGGATCTCTTATTTATTTATTTATTTATTAAAATTTTTTTTTAAATGTTTATTTATTTTTGAGAGAGAGACAGAGCATGAATGGGGGAGGGGCAGAGAGAGAGGGAGACATAGAATCCGAAGCAGCTCCAGGCTCTGAGCTGTCGGCACAGAGCCCGATGTGGGGCTCGAACCCACGAACCGTGAGATTGTGACCTGAGCTGAAGTCGGACGCTTAACTGACTGAGCCCCCCAGGCACCCCATTCTACCTTTTTAATTTATCTGCGTCTGCTACTTTCTGACCCTTCCTCATGAGATTTTGAGACGCTAATGGGGAATTGCCAGGGAAGGGTGGAGGAATCTTACACTGTGCTGGTAGTTAATCACCACCAGTTCTAACTATACCCGCATCCTGGGGCTTGGCCTGCCCAACGTCAGGTAGCTTGACCAGGAGGCTAAGTCTTTCCAGAGCAGCAGGGGTGGCTTCAACCGCCACCCTGCAATTGCACATCCCTCCCACCAGAGGGCACCGCACCCACAGCTGTGTTTGTGCCCCTGGGGAACAGAAAGGGCCCACGGGTCCATGTGCAAATGCCAAGGGCCATTTTGAAACTTCCACGGCTCAGTCCTTGGGCAAACCAGGAACATGAGACATCTGGGATTTTCCCATTTCCTTCCTGGAAAATGGGAGCATCTCAACCAGGGTGCCATTTTGGTTTGGGTTGCGTGTATTTGGGCAGTTTGTCCGTGGGATGGAGAGCTGCCCAACTGGGTTATTTTCTCTCAAGACATGTGGAGCCTGTGATTGGCCTCTGTGTGTAATTTATACACAATAAAGTGATTATTTCAATAACTATAAATGAACAGTAACGACTACCTAGTTTCTGACTTCTGAGAATGTTTTTCCCAAGTCAAGAAGACTGATGTGGACGACGTCTAGCTTTTAGCCCAGTGAATTGTCTCACCTGTAGCAGATGATCAACAGCTATGAAAATAGAAATTATGTCCTTGAGCCCGTTGTATGTGGTTTCAATTTCTGGATGGAGAGCTGGCATTTAGTAAAAGGTTTAATTCCAGAGGAATGATCGCGACACCATAGTAATGCTTTTTGCCATTAATATTGTCTTGTATGTCAATATGTCTAATATGTCTTTGTATGTTAATGAGAGGTTCGAGTTGTGTGACTGGATCATGGGGACACCCAAGTATACTGATTTTTTTCCTCCGAGAAGCCAGTACATACTTTCTCAGATGCCTCTCATTTTACTCAGTGCATGTGCATTCTTAAAAATTCGAATTACTTGGAGCACCTGGGTGGCTCAGTCGTTTGGGCATCTGGCTCTTGATTTCAGCTCAGCTGAAACCAGGATTTCAGCTCTCAGTTCACAGGACGGACCCCGCATCGGGATCTGTGCCGACAGCTGGGAGCCTGCTTGGGATTCTCTCCGCCCACCAGCCTCCCCCCCTTTCAAAGTAAATAAATAAATAAATAAATAAATAAATAAATAAATACTTTAAAGGAAAAGTCTAATTGCTTAAAATATGGAGGGAAGCGTACTCTTTGAAGCGACATTTGATCGATGGGAGGAATTCTGACTCAGGTCGCACCCGCATCACGCTCACCTTCCCTGCGCAAGACCACTTGCAGTGACCGTCATTCAGCTGCAGCTGTGGCCGTCGTACAACGGAAATATGTGGTGGTTTGGCTTTCCCTTTGGGCTGGTGTTTTCCACCAGGAGGAGTGACCATTTTGTTCTTTGAGGATGATATCAAGCAGGATTAAAATGGCCTCTGTATTTGGCTGCTGTGGAGCCAGCAGGAGAAGACACATGTGCACAGAATCACATGTTTTATGGTACCAGTTAGCAAGAGGCAATGAGCTGTATCACATTGTGCAGTTATGAATTTGGGACCTTATTGGAGACACAGTGTAAAGAAATTTTAACTTGCACATAAAAATGAATTTTATAGAAAACATTTGCACATATATGCATAAGCCCACACCCTTAGGGTGTGGTAAGGGACCCAATAAACTTAGTCGTGTCCCACAGACCCTCACCTACTAGTGGGTTTCCCGCAGCTAAATAGCTGAACGGGGTATGGGGGGCAGTCCCCTGGCACGTTTACTATCACTTAGGACTCTCTCTGTATGGCTCTTCCTTTGTTCAGCAGCACTAAGACATCGTGGCAGATGTGAGCCCTCGAGAGACCAGCTGTGCCGACAGACAGAGGCTCACTCCCTAGGGCAGCGGACTTCCCGGGGGGCAGTCGGTGTCGGGTCCCCTCGGGGTGTGGCAGGCTCCTGTTTCCCTTGAGCAAACACCCTTCTCTGGCCGCTGGCCTGGCAGGGCTCTGGAGCTGCAGAGTCGCTCCTGCCCATCCAGGAGGGGACGCCTGGCGTTGGGACACCACTCTGGGGGCAAGCTGCATCTCTCTCTCTCTCTCTCTCTGTCTTGTCTCCCATAGGACCTTCTCCCTGAGAAACAGTTCTGTCTACTTAGGGCCCCGCTGTCACTATGTTGACCATTCTTTTCTTCACCAAGTAGGCAGAGAGCTGAACCACTTCCCCTGGGGTGACTCAGTGCAGAGGGGAGCCAGGGCACCCAGACTGGCTTTGCAAGGTCACATACGATGCAGGCGAGCGTCGCATTTTCTGCAGAGGACGAAAGCCTGTTTGAAACACCTCCTCCCTTTCTCTGTCTCTTCGGCCCTCCTGAGCCTCACCTTTGCTGGGACGTGAAGTCGCACCCATTGCTGTGGCCCTAGCACACCCCCCGCCCCAATGGTTCCTGGGGGCTGGAAGGGTCTGGGAGGACATGAGCGGAGAGAGGTCGCATTGGTCAGGCCTGACACTGAAGGTGGTGCCTTAGGGGTAGGTCCCCAGAGGTCCCAACGAGTCAGACAGGTGCAGGTATTAAGGGGGGGGGTGTCACCTAGCCACGTGGACAGAGCCTTCCGTAAACCACGGCAACCACAGCTGTGACGGTGATCACCAGATGGCGGTTCACGACATGTCAGGTTCAGACAAAAACCCGGGTTTGAGTCCGCATCATCCCGCTTACTCGCCGAGTGGACTGGAGCAAAGCACTCTGCTTACTTCTAAAGCCTCAGTTTTTGTCTTCCATCAATGCGGACAGCAGACCTCCACAGTCACAATGTCCTTCTGAGGCTTTAGTAGAGCTCAGTTAAGATAGTGACCGTGTGAGAGGCCATCGTAACCGGGGCTCACTTGTTCCCCCGGTGTTCTGCGGGGGCACAGACACCAATCGTCTTTGCACTAGCGTGTGCGATCTCTCCCCTGGCCCAGCACTTCTCAAGCTTGGGTGCGGATCTTACTAAATAGAGACGGCTGCAGTGTGTCTGGAGTGAGGCCCGACTTTCTGCATTTACCCCCAGTTCCCGGGGGGTGCCCGTGGTGGACACGGTAGGACCCACGGGTCGTTCTCAGGTGTGTGTTCGCAGATGGCTTGCATACTATCTGTAGGTAGTGACACACGTGGAAATGAATGAGTGAATAGCCAGGAAGCTGTATCGCCAGAAGAGAGCAACATTAACACCAAGAAACGGCCCAAACACGATGGCGTGGGAACGGTGCACGATTTGGTACTAACGTAGATTTAGGAATTTGTGGCCACAGAAGATGGCAGGTGTTTATGATGCCTCAGGGATGTTCAGAGAGCCCCATGGTAACTTTTAAGGCCTGTGCAAAGAGCAATTCACTCTGTCGTCCCTCACACCTTCCCGGCTCCACCGTCCAAGACCGGGTACAGACTTGGGTGGAATAATTGCTCTGAGCACTCAACGCGGTGCAACGCGTCTCTGCCCAGCCGCTGGGCCTACACGACGCCGTCTGCTCCCTCCTGCGCAGCTGCAGGGATCACCCCCTCGCCCCTGTGTGTGCGCAGCACGTAGTATGGGCCCAACAAGCATAATCTGGGTGGAAACGACGGATAAACTCAGAGGGAAATAAAGCAGGAGGTGAGTGGTCCGTGTGGAATCCGATCTGGCCGGGCGCCGTGAGCCCGTACAGGAAAGAGGACGGGGCTCAGGCAGGCTTGGGGGCCGCGCAGCTGCCCGCCAGTCCTACTTAACGAGCACGGATGCCACATAGGTTTGCCTCACGTGATTTGTAGCACTTTCTTCTCCTTTTCTGGCCAAATAACACGAACCAACGAACAGTCCTTCCGTTCATTCTTCTGGCCGGATGAACAACACGGCTCCTGTCCCTTCCAGGTGGCTTTGCCCGCTTTCCTTCTGAGGCGTCACAGGCTGAGGGAGGGTCCGGCCGGGCCGACAAGGCCATCCTGATTTGAGGTGTCTCCCGCTGGACCCCAGGCTTGTCAAAAGCAGCCCCAGTCCCTCCGGAGGTCAGTGTGGTGGCTGGCGTGGCCCCGACACCGTGTGGTGACGTAATTTGAAGGCCGGTCCCGAGGGCACGCGCGTCATGTTTCCTCTTCTCTCGGGACAGCGTCTCCCGCCTTGTCCGGGCCGTGTCCCTGCACTCCTTCGGGAACAGCGTGAGCAGTGGCTTTCTTGGAACCCCAGGACCCCGGGACAGGCCCAGGAGGGCGGGACAGCTCCCTGTGGCCACGCACGGATGCACAGACACGGTGAGCGGTGGCGGGGGTGCCCAAGTCCCAGGCAGGAGAAGCCGCTGCTCCCGGGGTCCTGGGCCCACGTCCCCCTCGGGCCCCTGCGTGCCGTCCCCTGGGCGTGTGTCAGGAGAGGCCAGCATGGTCTGTCGTTCCTTCGTCCGCCCGCGCCCCGTCCTCGTGGTTGTGGCCGTGGTGCCGGGTCAGGGGCTCCACGGGGACGTGGGGACCCTCTCAGGGACGCCGGCCCCGGGACCCACCGAGTGCACATGCCAGCTTCAGGTGAAAAGAAAAATAATACAGGGTGTGTGTTTTATCGGAGAGCGTGCACACCGAGGTCACAGAGAATCCTTGGATTTTACAGACGGTTCCTCCCTGGACGCGGGAGGCTCCCTTCTCCTGCAACTGCCCCTCCTGGGCCGCCCCGGCCGCGAGAGCGGAGCTCCCGACGCTCCGGTGGGTCGGTGCCGGGAGCCCCTCGGCTGCTCTGAGGACAGGCGGCCGCTGCCGGCAGGACGGCCTGTCCCGCGCCCCCGACGGGGCTGCGATGCCACTCCGCCAAGTGTAACAAATCAGTGAGCAGCCGCGAGCCGCACCCCAAACCCGCAGGCCGGCTTGCGCACCGCATTCAACAGCTGTGACCTCTGCTCATCAATGGCCATTCACACGCTGCCTATTGATCCCGGGCACAAAAAGGCACAGCTGAACTCATTAAAATATATTTGTCACGGAGCCGCGGTTTCCATCTTGACCCTCCTCCTCTGGTCCCCGCCCTCCGTTCCCTCGAGCCCTCTCACTTGCCGGGTTCTGTGGGCCGGCACGTCCGGGGGGGGGCCGTCGGGCTGGCGGGCGCCCCGCCGAGGCACGGTCGTGTCCTCGATCTGGGTGTCGGCGGTGCCCCCACGTTGGCAGCCTTGAGGTCCTGTCGCCGCGCATTGGGGGGTGGGGGGGGAGGGCTGTGCGGAGGGGCCGATGTCTGCCGGGCCGACGTCCTTCCTTCCTGGTGTCTGGCCGCCAGGGGACCCCGGGGTGTCAGGTGCGTGGACAGGGAGCTCAGAACACGTGGACACCGGGTGGCAAAAATGCACGGAGGTCAGTGGAAGCGGCAACAATAAGCCTGTTTCTTTCCGAACCCTTTACGCGAAAGCTTTTCAAACGTGTCCCAAAGCAAAGACAGAAGCGTGGTGAACTCTGTCAGCAGAGCCAGGAATTGGCCGCGTCCTGGTCCTCGTGCTCAGCTGTGTCCCCACAAGGATTTGACGGGCACGTTTTACGACTGGTCCCTACGTATAATTTCATCCGCTTGTTCCATGCCTCTGACGCCACCACGCTACCGTTACCTCAGCGACCACACTTAGGAATAATTTCCTGATTTCGTCCAAGGCCTGCTTTCCCCCGGTGTTCGGCCAGGGTCCTCGTGCTGGATGACTCTGAACTCACCCCACACGGAGCGTGTGGGTGACGTGTCCCTTCGTCTGGGATGCTTCCTACCCCTTTCAGAAACAACATTTCTGTTGAAGAAACTTGGTTATTTTTCCTGGTTATTTTTCTCCATTCTGGACGTCGCTGCTGCATCTTTGTGGCGTTTCCTTGTCTTCTCTGCTTCCCCTGTAGATTGGCGTTTAGATGCAGGCTCAGGTGGCAAGATCCGGGCTCTCTATCTGTGTGGCAGGAGCCCTTCCAGGGGGAGCCCTCCGCTCCCTCTTGCTCTAGGCCAGGACGTTAGGCTGAGGGTCCTCGACTTCCAAGCTCAGGAAGATCCACAAGGGGGGGTTTCTGAAGAAGACAGAAGTTCGACGCAACTACCACGCTAGGCCGACGTTTTCCGATGTGGGAGGCCCGTCAGCCGTGGCCCGAGATCCACAAACATCCCCCCTGTTTCCATCTCCGAAAGATTTCCCTCTTTGTACACGACCCCTTCCCCGCGGCCCGGCCGCTGGCTTTTCTTCCCGCTGTAGAGAGAGGCGGGAGTCTCTCTCTGTCTTAGTTTATCATTCTAAAGACACAGTTATTTGTTTATTTGTACCTATTTTCACTGGGTACGGCTGACGTGCAGTATTGTGTTCTCTTCAGGGCACAGCACGGTGTTTGAAGCCTCCTCTGTGTTGAGCAGTCGTGTCGATGTGTCCTGTTCTCCCACCTCCCCTCTCTCTGTGTGGCTCCCACCCCCGTGGCTGCCACCACCAGGGCCACGAGGAGCCGTAGTGGCCAAATCCAACAGGGTCTCAGCTGCCATTGCTTTTGATCCATTTTCTCTCTTTTGAAACTCTCCTTTCTCGGAGAGTTTCCGTGACATCCTCTCTGTGACTGTTCTAAATGCTCTTTCTCCGCATGGGTCTTAATGTTGGCGTTTCCCCAATTCCGGCCTTGATCGCCTCGCCTTATAGCTGCACATTCGTCCTGGGCTGTCCCGCTCAGTCCTGTACTGCTAACTGAGAAGTACAAGCCGGTGGTTCCCGACTTCATATTTCTGCCCCAGGTCTCCCTCTCCAGGTGTGGGTGTCTGCAAGAGTGCTGGGTGTTGGGGCGCCTGGGTGGCTCAGTCGATTAGGCGTCCGACTTCGGCTCGGGTCATGATCTCACACTCTGTGAGTTCGAGCCCCGTGTCGGGCTCTGTGCTGACAGCTCCGAGCCTGGAGCCTGCTTCGGATTCTATGTCTCCCCTTCTCTCTGCCCCTCCCCTGCTCACTCACTGTCTCTCTCTCTCTCTCAAAAATAAATAAACATTAAAAAAAAGAGAGTGCTGGGTATTGCTGCTCAGATAACACAAGATGTCTCGAACTTAAAATGCCCTTTTCTGGACTCACCGACTTCCCCGCCCGGCCCTGCTCACCTTGAATGAGCGTGCATCAGTATTTCGGTCATGGCTGGCCTCGCAACCCTTGCAAACGAGCAAACACAGAGCTGCCCGGTAGCAGAAAGCCTGGCCCCTGGGCCTATCCTCCAGGTCGTGTGCCCACGGGAGACCGTGTACAGGCTGGCCAGGGTGCGCAGATCACCTGGGCTCGGGGACGCCCCAGCTGTACCCCCGGCCGGGGCGCAGCGTAGAGGAGGAAATGTCAGAAGAGGACAGCGTGCGGCACGCCTAAGTGCTCTCCCCGTGTGCAAAGGGGGGCGTGCCACGGATCGAGACCGGGAGGTGTGTGCAAAACTCCTCCAGGGGCTTTGGGACCTGACTTTGGGACTCTGTTTTGCCCGTGTCTCACCTGGAGTTTGGCCTAGCAATGCTGCTAAATCTTTGACCAATACTGTCTCCTTTTTGTGGTGAAAACCTGAGACCCTGTGAAAATAGAGATTTGATGAAATACTAGAGACTGAAAGATGCTCGGTGAACTAACACTTTCCTGAGACTACGAGCTATGTTTCCGTAAACCTTCATCACAGGAAAATCTGTAGTTGAAAATCATAAAATCTTACGGAGAAAATAGAGTTAGGGTCTAAGGTTAAATGTGGCCTATGGAAGTCCTTATAGTTTTTTTTTTTTTTTAATCTTTTTGTCCTTAGAGTTCAGTGAAATAAATCACAGCGGTGTCTGTATCAGTGTCTCATTGATGCTGCAAAAAATAACCACTGGGATAGAAGAGCACAGATTTATTCCTACGCTTCCGGAGGTTGGAAGTCCACACTCGGTCTCAGAGGGTCAACGTCAGGGTGTTTCCAGGGCTCGTTCCTTCCGGAAGCCCGAGGGGAGATCTGCTTCCTTGCCTTTCCAGCTGCCAGAGGAGCCTGCGACTTGAGACCACGGCCCCCTCTGCGGTACACGCACAGTCATGTGTGTACCTGTGGACATGCATGCACGTGTGTGCTCGTGGACGTGTGTACATGCTTGTGCATTCACACGTACATGCACACACACAAGTCTGCGTGTGTTCACATGTATGTGTGTATATGGTGCACACACACGTCCAGGCACATGTGTACGTGTGCACATGTAGGAACCTGTGTGCATGTGCACACGAGAGTCTGCATGCATACACATACACACACGTGTGTGCTCCTGCGTGCGCACACATGCTGCTCTGGAGTGTGCCTGTCTCACAGGGATAGGCTTGGGACAGTCATATGATGCCCCAGACCTCCTGATGCCCCGTCTGACCCCGCAGGCAGCGTCCTTTCTGCCTCCAGTTTCCTTCATCCCATTTTGAATTCTGTTCTCACCATTCTCCCGGATCGCATGTCTGTACGCTAACTATGGGCGGCAGGCAGCTTCCCCGGGGAGCCCCTCTGTTCCCATGGAAATCAGGGTCTGTAAGCAGATAACTGGAGGGGCGTCGGGGGAGTCCTCACGTAAACCCGTCCAAGTGCACGTTCCCTGCAGCCCCAGGACCGTTTGTCAGTGTGATCCGTGCTGGGGTGACCCCATGCGCTGTTCCGGGCCCTCCTAATTACAAAATCAGGTCAGCCCCACACCTGCTCTGGTGAGCTAAGAGCAAGTGAACAAATGCCCTGAATGAAAACCGAATCATTCACTGACACTGCTTTTATTTATGTATTTATGTATTTATTTGCTTATTTATGTTTACTTATTTTTGAGAGACACGGAGAGACAGAGCACAAGTGGGGCAGGGGCAGAGAGAGAGGGAGACACAGAATCTGAAGCCGGCTCCAGGCTCCGAGCTGTCAGCACAGAGCCCGACACGGGGCTCGAACCCACGAACCATGAGATCACGTCCTGAGCCGAAGTCGGGTGCTCAACTGACTGAGCCCTGCCGGTGCCCCTGCTGTAACTTCTGAGCCCCCAGGTGCCCCCCCCACCCCCCAACAACACTGCTTTTAGAATAGACGTGTCTGTTCTCTCTCCTTACCATAGGGATGGGAGGTGAGGCTAGAAATACCTGTTAATTTAGGACCTGGCGTGGCCCACATGGCCCGCGTGGCCCGCGTGGAGTCCAGGTTGGCGGCCCGCAGGGCCGTCCAGTCTCTTCTGTCCGTGGCACACGTCACTGTCAGGGCGTTGTCTCCAGAAGTGGTTTCCTTGGTCTCTCCCGGGAAAATAGCACAACACATCGTAACAAAACTGGAATCATTGCCTTTGGAAGCGGGTGGTTGTTCGGTGCTAAGCGGTGACAGGAGGTCAGCGTGCCTGGCCGTCCAGGGTGTGTCTGTCAGTGCGGGGAATCGGGCTCTGGAACCCGCTCTGGGGGTCGTGCAGGCAAGAACGGGATGAGCTGTGGCTTCGCCCCGTCCCCTCCGTCAGGATCTTGGGCCTCGTGGCCTTTTGGAAGCCCCACATCAGTCAGAGAAACAGACCAACGGGCCACGTAGTGCAGGGGGTCCTGTGAGGAACAGAAGAGCCTGACGGGCTGTCGGGTGTGCAGATTCCACAGCTGGCCGGAGGCTCCGGGAGGGTCTCCGTGGGACACGTTCGTGACAGGATTCCTTGTTCCCAGGGAACCTCAGGTTTTACTCCTAAAGCCTGCAGCTGTTGGATGGGACCCCCAGCCGCCGAGGACGTCGGCTGTGCTCAGACACCACATCCACGGACACCTTTGCAGCAACACCCGGGCCGGTGTTGGCCAGACAACTGGGCGCCATGACCCGGCCAGGCGGACACACGAGTCTAACCGTGATGCTCACTCAGGGAGTCTCTTTTAACGGCTGGCACGAGGAGCATGGGGTCTGACGAGCGCCACGCGTCCACATTTCCCGGGAAGGAAGCGCCCGCCAGGGGCCGACCTCACCGTCAGGCACGTATGCCGTGTGGCCGCTGTGGAGGCTGGCCGGGGTGGCCGACTTTATGTGCCCACTTGGTGGGGCCGCAGCACCGAGATATGCGGTGAAACGTTACTGTGGATGTCGCTTAGAAGGGGATTTTAGGATGAGACTACCACGTAAACCAGCAGAAGGGGTCACACAGATCATCCTCTGCACGCGGTGGGCCTCGTCGAATCAGCCGAAGGCCACAGGGAGGGAAGTCTGAGGCGCCCGGGGATGGGGAATCTCCCAGCGGCGGCTCGCCTAGACCTCTCTGCCTCTCTCCCTAAAGACACACACACGTGTGCACACGCGCACACACAGCACACACACGCTTGCTGTGTCTTTCTGGAAGACCCTGAGAGCGGGGCGCACGTTCACCCCCAACCCACCGGCCCCCGTGAGGGCGGAGCTGCCCTCCCGCTGCTCGCAGGCTCGTCACTTGTCCCTCCCAGCACCTGGCAGGCGGGCACTGGTGCCGTCATGTTACAGGTGAGACAGCGGAGGTAAGGCGGTAAATGTGTCCCCAGGCGGCCAGCAGCTCCCCCGGGTGACATCTGTGTGCAGAGTGCCCGCCAAGCATGGTCTAGGTCTGGCGGCCTGGGGCACAAACCATTTGTCTCTCTCTGTCCAGGGCTGGAGACGGGGCCTGCCTGTGGCAAGCGGTGTCTGGACCTAAGGCGGGGCCTCTGCTTCCCCTCCGTCCCTAGGCCCAGGGCAGTGGGAGAAGGCGGGTGACACGTGCTTCCGGAGGCCCGGAGCCTGCTCCTCACTGCCCTGAGCACAGGTGCACACGCTCCCGGGACGCGACTTCGGTTCACCTGTCCGCCTGCTGTGTGTGTTTATCGTGCGTGCCCCCTGGTCTAAGGGGACACTTTCCATGACCCGCAGTCTAGAGGTGCCGCCTTCCCCGGCGCCCCTGTGGCCGATGAGTTCTTCCCACCTCCCCGTGCAGGCCCAGGGGTCACCGGCTTCCTGTCTCGAGCCCACAGTGTCCCCAGAGCACAGGCCGCACCTCTTGGGCCAGTGTGGGGTGGCTGCCGCAGGGTGGACCCGCTGGCCGTGCGCACCCAGACTTGGGCTCCGGATGCCCTGTCCCTGGTTCCCTGGTTCCCTGCCCCCACCGCACGTCTCGCACACGCTGGGCTGCAGGGGAGAGCCCATGGTCCTCACCTGCCCCCCCGGTCCCGTGGCCCCAGGTCCAGCCACGGCCCACTCCCTTCTGGCCACAAAGGGCCTGGAACCCCCGTGGCCGTGGTGCTTGTCCCCTGCATCCTCGACCTGCACGGTGTCGTTTTCTTCACGTCTCGCGCTCGAATCCCAGCAGACTGAGTCCCCGATTCGGTTCTGGAACTCTGAGGTGGAGTGACCCGGCCCCTCCACGGGCAGAGAGAAACGGTGGCCGTGTGGAGCGAGCTGTGCGGCCCGGGCGAGGCCTGCGTGGACAAACGTGGCGGGTGTAGCCAGGTGCGCGTGTGAGCACAGGGCCCGGCGGGGCCAGTGCCGGTCACGGTGATCGTCTGTGCTGACGGATGCTATCTGGCTGTCACCACATCGGCCACACCCCTCCAGGGCAGGCGGTGAGGCCACGTGACGGCCAATGATGGATTGTCACCAAGAGCAGCGGGGCCACATCAAGAGCCGGCGTCGGGAAGCCAGTGCGTCTGCCCCGCTCGCTCCCGCTATGGTGGCCTGGAGCGCAGGAGCCACAGATGGGAGATCCCGGGGGAGGCAGGCGCTCCTTCCGGATGGGATGGTCCAGAAGCTCCCCTCGTGCCAGGCTGCGGAGGCCGGGCTGGGGCACCGGACGGCCGTCCCTGTGACCTTGACCACGCCCCGGATGAGACTTCGGGCCTGAACTCCCTCAGCGAGAGCGTGCCGGCTGCCGCCCCAGGCAGGAGGGGAGCGTGGCTCGTGCCCCCGCGGCCGCAGCCCTGTCCGGGACACCCGGACGCGGACCTCCCAGGGTCACGTGCTGTGCTGGCCCATCCCAGAGAGAGGAAGGCTGGTTTTCCCAGACCCAACCCTCTAGCAGCAGCTTCCTCTGGATTCCGTGAAGGGCGACCCCAGAGACAAAGTTAAAGATGATCTCTCTCCACTGACGCGGAGCACCGGTCTGTGAGCCTGGTTTTCTTCAGGCCGGACTCTAACTGTGGTTGCCGGGGAGGGGGACCTAAAGCTGCATCTTAAAAATTAATATTGTATATCAAGATACACATAATTATATAATAACCCACAATAATTGGGGTATTGTAAACTATAGATTGAGTATCTGGGTGAAGGAACAATTCCAGGGACACAGTCTGGCTTCGCCGGCATCTAAGAAGGAGCCGTGGGATCCTGCAGAGCTTGGCTTGGGACGTGTGTCCTTGCAGGTGGGTCTCCCGGGCTCCCGGCGATCAGACCAGCGTGGACACGGGTCGCGCGCGTTTGAGTGGCGTGCAGGCGACAGCGGCGCAGGGCGCCCCGCGGGGCGCCTGCGGGGAGAACGCGCGCTGCCCGGCACCGTCCCGGGCGGCTCGGAGTCGCGGAGCCCGAGGAAGGTGGCAGGCGGTTCCCGAGTGTCCTGAATCCCCAGCGTCCCGTTTGCGGGCGTGGGCGGGTCGTGCGCTGCATGTGAGCGGTCAGACGGGCCGTCCGTCCACCCGGGGCCGGTCAGCAGGTGTGGCTAGGGGCGGCCACCGGGTCACACCTAACAGAGCGTCCCGTGGTTGCCGCCCGTGGGTTCACAGAGCTCCTGAGCCCGGCGTTGCCGTAAACCAAACACCCAAGTTGGCAGCCCGCCGCTCAAACGGGGGCAGCGCGTCGGCCGGCGGTGCGCGTCTCTTCACCGCGTAACCACCACGTGCCAGCCGCACGGGACAAGGGTAATCTGAGTGGGGACTCCACTGGGTGCCAACTGCGGGGCTCGCCTACTTGCTCCCGAGGTGGGGAGGTGGAGGAGTGGCCTGGCGGTGGCTCCTCGTTTACGGAAAGGGCACCCGGACGGCCAGTGGTGTTTTGCCTTCTCCGCGTGGCTCGGGGGCCCTTCTGGTTTAGACGGGCTGCGTCGTGTAACCAGCGATATACTGTTGATGCTTCCCTCAGCCACTTCATGTCCCCGGGGATAAATGCCAATCTAGTGTCACTCCACACGCCGCCACGGGACTGCCCCGTGTCGGGCAGATGTGTCTACGTGGGCACACGGACACTCCTCTCCATCTGTCTCACTTCCGTGCCTTAAATACTTGACACAAAGAATACAATGTTATGGGAAGAGCGGCTTAAAACCCACTTTGGCCCAAAGAAACAATTTTGTCTGTTTACGTTTAACTTCCCTTATTTTTAGCAAAGATGGAAACACCCACGCACAGAAACAGCTCTGCAAACCGCTTCTCTGCGTGACACGGTGTCATGGCCGTCCCTTCGGCTGTGTGTGTGTGTCGCGTTCCAGCTCCTCAGAGAGGAGGCGAAATCCGCTGCTCGTTTGTGGACTGTGTGTCTGAGAGTGTGCGTGATCGAGCAGACACGTGTCAGGGAGTGCGCACGTGTGTGCGTGTGAATGTGTGTGTGAGCACGCGCCTGTGAATGCGTGTGAGCTAATGCGTGTCATCGTGGGTGTGAGCGTGCATGCGCGTGCACACGTGTGCGTGCCCGTGTGCTTGTGTGAATACCGTGCGTGTGTGAACACATGTCACAATCGTGTGCATGTGAATCTATGTGTGTCTGAACGCTGTGCATGTCTGAACGCTCATCAGTAAGTGTGCACGTGTGACGTAAGTCTGTGTGCGTGTGTGAATGCGTGTCGCCGAGTGTGCGTGCGTGTGTGTGACTGTGTCTGGCGTGTGTGTGTGTGTGTGAGCATGTGCATGGTGGGACTGTGCCGAGGAAGGCTGTGCCGGCCCACACACGTGGTCCAGAAATGGGAACAGCCTACGGAAGCCACGGGAGCCGGTCCTGAGCGTGGGTCCCGCACCGGTGACACGGGCTCACCGCAGCCGGGAGGTGGGAGGACCCAGCCCCGGCCTCGGCCCTGCTGCCAAGTGTCATGTGTGTCCTGCCACCTGCACCGGGCGGCCCTGACACGAGGGGTGGGCGCCCTGCACAGGGACGCGGACGTGCTGTAAGCAGGCTGGGCTAACTGGGGCCTCCCACCCATTCCCGAGCCTCCTTCAGGCTGGCCGCCCTCCTGCCTTTGCATGGACTGCTGGGCCCTGTCCCTTGGCCGCTGGGCCCTGTCCCCTGGCCACTGGGCCCTGTCCCCTGCCTGCTGGGCCCTGTCCCCTG
>NW_024412429.1:633100-633777 GCF_014898765.1 Herpailurus yagouaroundi | reverse complement strand
CCCTGGCCACTGGGCCCTGTCCCCTGCCTGCTGGGCCCTGTCCCCTGGCTGGGTGAGCTGGGTGACAGCCTCTGCCTGCCAGGCAGGGGACCTGCCCCAAAGCAGGGTTCTCTTGAGGGGCTCTTTGGTGCAGTGGTCATCTATTAAGTGCTGACTGTGTACCAATGGGCAGGAAGGTGTCTCTAACCATAGGGATCCTGATCTCTCAGAGTTGTGGTGTCGGAGCCCCAGGCAGTTGTGGCTCCCCCGGTCCCCACCCTTATCTGAGCTGTGGACGCCTCCCTGTGCACAGATGGCACGTGGGGCCTAGATTGCAAAAGAAAGACACGGACAGACCAATTGTTCAGCTCTCATCCCCACGCAAGTCTCAGCACAATGCACCCTGGGGTCTCCCATCCTGTGGTATCAGCTTGAGAAGTCTGGCGACATCAACAGAACACAAGTCCCTTGAGACCAGGCAGCAGTCAGCAGCACCCAGGAGGCCTGGGTGCCTCGTGGCCTCCCTTCCTAGGTCCCTCATGGCTTTCCTCCCTGGGTGCCTAGTGGACTCCCTCCCTGGGTACCTCGTGGCCTGGGTCCCTCGTGGCCTCCCTCCCTGGGTGCCTCGTGGCCTCCCTCCCTTGGTGCCTCGTGGCCTCCCTCCCTGGGTCCCTCGTGGCCTCCTTCCCTGGGTCCCT
>NW_024412429.1:596728-633090 GCF_014898765.1 Herpailurus yagouaroundi | reverse complement strand
TGGCCTCCCTCCCTGGGTCCCCTGTGGCCTCCCTCCCTGGGTCCCTCATGGCTTCCCTCCCTGGGTGCCACGTGGCCTCCCTCCCTGGGTCCCTCGTAGCCTCCCTCCCTGGGTCCCTCTGGCTTCCCTCCCTGGGTCCCTCGTGGCCTCCTTCCCTGGGTCCCTTGTATTCCCCCTCCCTGGGTCCCTCGTGGTCTCCGTCCCTGGGTCCCTCGTGGCCTGAGTCCCTCGTGGCCTCCTTCCTTGGGTGGCCAGGGGTCTCAGCATGCACCCCAACTTGGCTCTGGCCTGGTGAGCTCTCTGCGTGCGAGTGCATGGGGTCCTCTCCCTATGCCATCAGAACGGGGGACAGCCACAGACGGAAATGCTGTGGACATCCAGGCGGTAACTGTCAGGCTTTGCCGAACCACGGCCTCCGTCACGGGCACCGGGGGCTGCGGCACAGCCTGGGGACATGGCCACGACCGGCGCACAGACGGGATCGGCCCCCGCAGAGCTCCGCCTGGGGGGGCCCACCTGGCTGTGTGCTCCGGGCCGGCCCCACGGAGGGAGCAAACCACTTTGCGCCACTGGCTTCGCCGGCAGGGACACCCCCCCGCGACGATGGGGCCGGCTGTGAGGCAGAGCTTCCGGGTGTGTCCTGTCTGCCTCTTGTCCTGCAGGTTCTCCTTCGGGGCCCTCCGTCCCTGTGTCGTCCCGACCGCCACGCCGCTGGTGAGAGGGGACACGAGCCGGAGCGCGGGCCGCCGGCCTCCAATGGCCGTGTCTGCAGTGGGGGGGGGGGGGGGGGCGGGGGCGGAGCCGTCGGGGCCGAGCAGCGGCCGTCGGGGCCCAACGGCTGGGGATACACGACTGTTTTCCGTCCAACTAAACGCTGCCCAAGGGCAGGGAGAGACATCGTTTCAGACAAACGGAGACAACGAGGCTGGATTTCGAGAGACGAGTCTGATCCCGGGAGGACTACACGCGCGTGGCCCCTCTGAACAAGCTGCGTGGGAGGTCTGCAGGCACCGAGGTGAGCCGGTCAGAAGTACCTGCCGACGGGCCACGGAGGGCCTCGTTCCAGCCCTTCGTGTGGCACCTCGTGGTCACCCTGGTGCCCTGGCTCGGTGTCGCTATTCCCCTCGGCTCGGCAGGGGGGGGGCGTTCTGGCCGGGTGGACCCCGAAGGTCTGAAGATGCCCCCTCTGAAGGTGTCGAGGGGGCTGGCGGACTCTGCGGGCCCGGTGGGAAGGGAAATGGCCAGCGTCCCTCCGGCAAAGGCAGTGTCCTCAGAAAAGCAAACACGTTCCCAGGCAGCGCTCGCGAGGAGGGCTCCGTCAGGCCGCCGAGTCACGCGCGTGTGGGCTGAGACGCCCTAGTGTGGCTTCGAACCGGCGCCACGGAGCCCGACGCAGGGCAGGTGCGTGGCCCTCGCTTCACCGATAATACCCGGAGGCCACGTGCCGGCCACTGGACCCCTCTGCGGTCGTTTCCACGTGGTCGCCGGTGTTCCTCTCCTCAGCATCGGGCACCAAACGCATGGGAGCCTGGTGGCCACGCTGGCGTGTGGGCTCGTCCCCTCTGAGACCCGGTGCCGTGAGCTCTGGGTCCTTGTCGGCCCTCCGTCCCTGAGGTGCAGACCCGACTCTTCCAAAACGAAGTTGCCGCTCCCTGGACGTCGCCTGCCCCTGCCACGGCGTGCACCCTCGGCCCCGTCAGGGCTCCCGCGCGTGGAGCCCGCCACCCCGGGGGCCTTGCTCTGGGTGTGAACAGGCACCTTGTGTGCGGCTCGCCCATCCGGTGCTCCTGCTGCTCCGAGCGGGTCCACGGGAAGGACAGAGGGGAGCCTCCGGCTGCTTTTGAACCCCAGCCGGAGCCACCAGCTCGGGACCGGGCCTTTCTTTGGAAGCCGATTTCGGTTCATTGAAAGGGGGAGGCAGGGGGTGGGCTTGCCTCCAGAGCCAGCAGCCTGCTTTGCTGGCACTTCTGGAAGGAGCCCCTCCCGGGCAGGCGTCTGTCCACTCGCCTGGCCCTGCGGTCCTGGAGCTCGGTCGGCGGCATGGCCGGACACGCGGGGTGCCGCTCGGGGGCCGGCTCGGCATTCCCCGGTGGATCAGAAAATCTCTTTTCTCGTATTGGGAAGGCTTCGCCTCACTCTCACGTTTCCCTTTTAGCAGATGGGGCGGCACCTCGCAAGGGAAGGACGTTCATGTGACTCCTTCTGCACACGGCGCCCGAGGGCCGTGCTTGTTTAAATGCTTGTCGCTGTGCATTGAAATTCCACTCAGTGATGTCCCTGCCCTCTTTCCTCTGTTTCTCTTACACACACACACACACACACACACACGGCCATGGCTACTTCACTCAGGGCTGCTTGGTCTGTGGACGGTGCGTGCCCTGTGTGGGGACGGTGCGCACGGCGTTGCAGATACCTTCCCAAGTGGCTTAAAGTGGCTTGGAACAATTTGAGGCAATGAGGAAACCGAGGCACAGAGAGGCCAAGTCCCTCCCAGGCCTGCGTGGTTGTGAGCCTGCCACGTGTGAGCCCTGTCTCCCACCGCGTGCAAATCCCTCTGCCTCACCCCACGCGTTTCTCCTTTCCTCCTCGGTGCCCTCACCCCCTGCCCCCTCCTCACCCATGTTCTCCCCACACTTGGAAACGGGTTGTTTCACAGGTGCAGGGCTTCCTGATAGTATTAGAAGCCTGTCATCCAATTTGCTAGCTCTGCTCCTAAACCATTCGAGAAGATAACACAGATTTACTCTTCTGGTAGAATCCGAGCTAGCTGGGGGTCAGAGAGCAACTTTTGAGACGGTCTTGCCTTTTCGAGCTTGAGAAACAGACGATGAAAGGTAGCGTGTTAACCAAATCCTGCAGGGCCACGCCGAGCCCAGAACAGGACAACGTACTGGGATGAGACGGACGAAGCGCCGGGGCTGCTGTCTGCTGGTCACCAGGGAGCACGCGCAGGAGAGTGTGCGGAATCTTACTGTTTCATACGTTGTACGGAGCACCTTGGAACGGATGGGCTGCGTGCAGCGGTGAGAGACCGCTGTGCTCACGGCGGGCAGGACCGAGGAGGAGACACTCCGTTCTGGTCTAGAGCCGAGCCGTGGGGTTCAGGAAGTACTTCCTGTGAAGGGAGGTGGGGGTCCTGCCCAGCTGTGGCCGGTCCCCCTGCAGGGGACCCCCAAGGTCCTGCATTTGGTAACTTGTCTGTTTCTTTCTCCTTTTTCCTTAGAGAACAAGAGAGAGACGACAAGACTATGAAACCGTTCAGATGATGACGTTCACCAAGAGTTGGCATCACTGGCCGGATGAGGTCTCAGGAACTCACCTGCCCCCTGAGGCCACTGTCCCCCCCACCACCCCAGCCACTCCGCGAGAGACCCCGAGCGGCCCCGCAATCCTGCCCCTGACGTGATTCCTAACCAGGCATCTTATTTCCCGGTAGTTGGCGGGAAAAGCCGGCTGGCCCTCTCCGCTCTGCCTTAAGTGAGTGTGCCGCTGCTGCCGCATCCGAGCTGGGCTTGCGACATCTCCTGTCCACTTCCGTGTCGCCGGTAGAGGTCCGCCAGGCAGAAATGGGCAACGATACTACCTTTCTGCAGACTTCCCACGTGGTCCCGGCGATCCGCGGCGTCCCGGGAGAGGACCTGCCGGATGCCGCAGCGGGGCCTCCACTTTGGACACCGTCTCCTTCCCTGTGTGTCATGTTTCCCGCAAGCACACGCTAGCGAACGCGTGAAGGAGGGATCCTGTACAGAGCGAGGACCCAAGGTGGAGAAACGGCTTCCGAAGATGCGTGTTGTGCTGAGTTCTGACGCGAGACCCTCGGCCCGCCGGCATCCTGGCCGCTTTCTGTTCTAGAAACAGAAACTTACCTGAGTTGGCTCAGGTAAGAATTTGGCATCCTCTGGATTATTGGGACATAAAGATGAGGAAGCCCGGAGGACTGACATTAGGACTGGTCGCTCTGTAGACAGAACTCACTCTTCACAGCGGCAGCTCAGGGTTCTCAGGGGGCCTGAGGACCGGACGCTTTGTCACCGGCCTCTTCCCACACGTCAGCGCTTCCCCTCCCTGCAAGGTTTGATGTTTCCAAGGTGCCAGCCGGACCTGATACATTCCTCCAGTTGGCCAACCGCAGGGGCAGCAGGCAGCAACCTAATACACAACAACACACCACACCTTACCACACCTCACCGCATCTCATACAACATGCTCCACTCCACCTCACCACAGCTCAACACGACACCTCACAACACCACACAGTGCCTCACCACGCCTCACGCGTCTCACCACACCACACAGCACCTCAACACACAGTACCTCACCACACCTCACACAACATACTCCGCTTCACACCTCAACACGATACCTCACAACACCACACAGCGCCTCACCACGCAACACCTTAGCACACCTCACCACACCTCAACGCACACACCTTACCGCATCTCACAGCATTTCACCACACCTCACCATACATCACTACGCCTCACCACACAACACCTCACCACATAGCACCTCACCCACCTCACCACACCTCACGCAACATACTCCACCACATCTCGACACCACACCTCACAACACCATGCAACATCTTACCACACCTCACAATACCACAGCTCAACACACAACATCCGACCACACCTCAAACAACATAGTGTACCTCACCACACCTTACCGCATGACACCTCACAACACCACCCACCTCACCACACCTCACGGCACCACAAACAATTTACTACACTTCACCACATCTCAACACACAATACCGCACAACACCTTACCACGCATCACCACATAATACCTCACCACACCTAAACAACATACTACACTTCACCACGCCTCAACACAACACCACACCACACAACACCTCACCAAACCTCAAACAACATACCACACCTCACAACACACCACATACCACACTACATCTCACAGCACATCGTACCACACCTGTAAGATGACGCCATACGAGACCTCGCTACACTCACAACGGCACGGCACGGCACGCTGCACAACACGTCAGCCCCCGCCCCGTACCTCTCCCAACCCCAGCCCAGCGGTGCCCCGCCTGAGTGTACAAGCTGGGACCACCGGGGTTCCCCCGGAGGAGTGATGGCAACCTGCCCAGCTGGAGGAAGAAACAAATGTTTGTTTGGACAATTTGCATCCGCTCCTTCATACTCCTTCTTCAAACCGGATAGAAGAGAACTCTGTATAATATACACAGAAACTCCTGTTACTGGTGAGATCTTAAATATTTATACCGCGTACAAACAATGCCAAGGAATTCCCTCCACGCCATATATTGACTCGATAAACATGGGGCCATTAGGTAGCGTTTGTCTTATTTATATGTGACAAGTTATTGATTACAGTGGAGTGAAATCTGAAGGCCAAGATCGCAAGATCAAGATTTTTATATACAACATGCTGTTGGGTTTGGCGACCGCGATAAGCTGGGAGGTTGATGTGCCGCACTGCTAATCTCCGAGGCCACAGATGTGCAGACCCGGGGAGCCTGGGCCTCCTTGTGTGGCTGGAGGTGGAACAGCCCAGCCTCGCTCGTGTGGGGGCGGGGGGAGCATCCTGTTCCGCTAACACGGCGGCGGGACCCACCCCGGGCACCCGGGACGCCCGGGGTCCTGAAGCACCTCCCGCGTGTCCTCTGTCGGTGACTTTCTGGATTCGTCACAGAAAGAAGAATCGGGAGGGATGGTTCTTACCCCTCTTTTCTGCTCTGCACCCCGCCCTGGCCAGCTCTGGCCCCTCAGCGCCATTTCCCTTCCAAATGCTGCTATCGTTGAGAATAATAGGAAAGCAGACACCGCGTGGCTTTTTTCCACAGAAGAGTGTAGACATTTCGGAGGAACGTGTGTCATTTTACTATTATTTATCTCTGGGAATAAGGAACACATCCAGTAAGCCGAGAGAAAACACAAAGACCAGATTCCTCCCACTCTCTAGTCCAGCTTCTAAAACGGTCTTCCTCGGGCCTCCTCCAGCTTCTTAGATTCTGGGTGACCGAGTTTTCATGCCGTTTGGGGTCAGTTTCCAAGGAAGGGCAGACAGAACCCTTGTACAGTAGGTTCTGGAGAAACGTGAACCGACGGGGGTGAAACGTCTCAGTGAACAGCAGAGGGGCGGGAGGGAATCGGCACATGTGGACTCAGGAGCCCGGTCAGAACCGTCGGCGCCAGCCGGCCCCTCTCTGACCTTGCTCACCGAACACGCCAACCTTGACGTTCCAGCCGGGACAGAAGCGTGTGCGGGGGGCATCGTCCGTGACCGCACCTCTGCATCCTCGGTGCCCTTCGGTCCCGTCCGGCGGGGCTTGGTGAGGCCCAGAGGGTGAAGGGCCGGCCCACGCCTCGCCGGCCGCCATCTGACCCGCGCGCTCTGCTGCTGGCCCACGCCTCCCTGGCCACCCCGTGCGCGTGTCTCCCAGCTCCATGCCGAGCGTGGCCTTAAGCGGTCTGTGAGGCATCTTTTCCACCTGGGAAACCGGGCACCGGTCTAAGTCAGGGCCCTGTCTTCTTTCCAGACAGCAGACTGTGAACGTTTACTAGCTCGTCGCTGCGTCTGACCGTCTATCTTCCCAACCAAGGAGCCACTTTTCTCGGCCAACCCTCCATTCAATCCGGCCCGGACGGTGAGATGGATCCACTCGAAAATGATCAGGAGAGGCGGGGAATTAGGCCGAGCAAGAACCGACTGACAGGGACGCGGGCGGAGGGCTCCGAGAGCAGAATCTGACCGGATTTTTGTGACTTCTCCTTCTCCATTTATTCACAGCTGTCTCATCCACACCTAGGTCTTTTTCTGTGACTTTTCCCTGCACTCTTTTCAAAGCACTCGGCTTAGGTTTCGTGGACACGATGACTCTATTTTCATGCACGGATTGGATCAGGATGAGGCTCACCTAATTAAATCATGCAGTTAACACCAGTGAGTCCGACGAACAAGTGTCTGTGCTCTCGTGTGCGCAGAGCTGGGCCGGTGGGGGCAGAGCGCGTGTCCCCTCAGGAGCGGAAGGCCTGCCGGCCTCCGGGACACGGGCGAGGAAGCCTCTGTCGCGTTCAGCGCCTGCCACCTGCCTCCGGGCTCTCCGCCGCCTCCCTGGGGTCTCTTGGAACCTTTTCTCAGGTTGGGGAGAACCCGGCTCCCCTGAGCCTCAGCTTACCAAGCCTCACGCTTTTCTCCAAAGCTCGCAGGTTGACGGGAGGGAGGTGTGTGAGTGTGAGGCCGAGGCCGCAGCCCCGGAGCGGCCGAGAGCGCCTGCCTGCATGTCCCAATTTCAGAAAGAGTTTCCGCTGACTGAGGACCCCCGTTTGCCCCTTGGGAAGGGACAAGGGACCTGCGTCGGGCCGGTTGGAAAGGCTCTTCCGGCCTTGGACTCTAAGCTGAATGATACCAGGAAAGAAGAATAAAGTCTCGAGTGGATTTACTCTAACGTCAAGGCCCCCTCAGTGTGGGCTCAGAGCAAGTACGGGGCGGGCCACAAGGCTGAAATCCTGGAAACTTAGAAACTGAGTTAACAAGCTGGTAGATAAAATATTTCTGTCTTTCTACATTGAAAACTAGAGATTTGCAAGGAAAATTAAAAAAATGTATAAAATTATGTTTATTTGCTAAAAATTGTAAAAATAACAGAGACAGCTTAATTCAACTATTATTGTGCCTGTTTGGGTATCCTCTTGGTGGGTTGTTAACGTTTACATTATATGAAACTAGAGGCGTACAGAATTCATAAAGTTTTACATAGTCTGCAAAAGCTATGTTGTTAAAAAAATCACGATTTTCCTGTTATTTATGTTCTATTGCCCTTAAAGGTCTAATTTACATCACAAAATAAAGTAAATATAAAGAAACAATAAATTAAAAAAATTTGTCTTAAAATATGTATTTCTTTTAAATATTCAGGATTCTATTGTAAGAATAGAAAAATGCAAATTAATCATATTTAATTAATATCAAAATTTTGATTCAAATTTAACTAAAGCCACATCTAAATTTAATTTTTAAAAATTTCAATGAGATCTTACCAAACATTTTGTAAAATCAAACTTCATACTTAGCCACCTAGAACTGTCATCTAGTGGCCAGAGAGTTGGTATCACGCTTCAGCCGTGTGTTAACCGAGGACTTCCAATTTACCGAATTGTTTATACTGTATCCCGTTCCTTGCTGCCTGGGCCACTGTAGCCAACACTGAACCAATTCCCGAGATCCAGGTGGAGAATCCAAAAGAACGTGGAGCTGGATTCTTGGTGCTGCAGACGAATAACACTGTGCCCTGCGAGGCTCTCCTGTATTTGGGAGACCAGGAGAACAGACCTAACATGTTAATTTTTCTTTTCTCTTACCCGAGTTTTTCTGCTGCTTCAATCAGTACTTCCCCAACTCCCTGCGATGAAAACCAGAGTTTTCAAAATTTTATTTTCTATTTGTTATCCCCTTTTGAAAAGTGCAATAAAATGAGTTCCTCTAAAAATGAAATGAAACAAGACGGAAAACACAAGCTCCTGTCTTTTGTCGGCTTCGACAGACACAAAATTGCCTTTTCAAACGTCCTTAGCTGTTCCCAAGGGCCTGCCCTCCCTCCGTTTCTGTGCTTCTCTGTCAGGGTCCAGTGGGAAGTGTCCACCCTGTGGCGGGACACAGCTGCCTTCGTGCTGGCCATGGGGCCTCAAGCTTGTTTGTGAGGGGAGCAGGTACCTAGGGCTTAGGTTGGGCCGGACTTGACCCTCGGTGGCACAGGTGGCCACGTTTATTCCACACAGGTACGCGTCATCCTGGGTTCCTGACATGCCGGCACCCCGGCTATCTGTGGGCTGTCCCTTCCCCTTTCTAGTCCTTGGCCACCGGCTTCCCTGTGTTCTCAGAAGCTCACTTTCTGTTGAAGAGCTCTGCTCTGGCACACGGAATCGCACCCAAAATGGGCCCAATACTGGGTGCGGGGCACATACTGCTTGTTCTCGGCGGGGCAGCCCTGTGCGAGGCTGGCCTCGTGGAGGGATCCCCGTGGCCTTTCTGTGCTGCCTGTTGGTGCTTCTCAAGGCAAGAGGGATGTCCTCTCTGAGCTGACTTCTCTGGCTGTCTGTCCCCCTCCTGGGATGTGAGGCCTGTGTCCCTTCCCAGGGCAGATCATTCCAAGCTGATGTTTTCATGTCATTTCCGTTGACGAATCTCCTTGAGAGAGGCGGCATGTTGCCTGCACAATAGTTCAAAGTGAAAAAGCCGATATTTGCAGTTACTTTTTGTAAAACACTTTTTTCATCTAAAAGAGTGGGGGCGCCCGGGTGGCTCAGCTGGTTAAGCGTCTGACTTCAGCTCAGGTCGCGATCTCGAGGTTTGTGGGTTTGAGCCTCGCGTCGGGCTGTGTGCTGACAGCTCGGAGCCTGGAGCCTGCTTCAGATTCTGTGCCTGCCTCTCTCTCTGCCCCTTCCCCGCTCATGCTCTCTCAAAAAGAAATAAACATTAAAAAAAAAAAAAAAAAAGACTGTATACAAATTTACCTGTGCCTTTTGGGGAGTGTGCGCTCTTGTTTTCAGGACACGGGCTGCGCAGGCTGCGTTTGCACAAAAATATTGGGAGTGGCCCGTGCCGTTGATGGGTTTGGAGAGTAGGACGTCCACGGCCCTGCATGGAAAACACAGGCTTCCTCTTTGCTTGGCGTGGCGTCTGGAGTCTCGCTTGCTGAAATCCCAGCGGAGGTGACGGTTTCCACGTGGTGTGGAACTGAAGACGGCGTGCTGTGCACTCAGCAGCTGGCTGGGGCCGTGAGAACCCCGGCGGCAGGGTGCTGGCCAGGAGGGGTTTCTGCACGTGCATTCGTCTCCTCTGGCTGGGCAGCAGGGGCAGAGGCGGTGAGGAGGGGACCGTACGATTCCAGCACGCGGTCCCTCCATCTCTGAGTACGAGGCCACCTGAGCACCAGCCACGGGCTTCCTTCTGCACATGGTGCTCCAGTGCCCCCTCGGGCCCTTGCGGCAGCCAGCCAGGGTGTGACGGGGCGTCCCTGCCCCTCAGCCCTACAAGAGGTGGCCGCAAAGAACAGAGAGATGGTGTCTCTACTTCTTCCTCTTTTCGTATTTGCTAGTAGAAAAATGGAGATTTATGGAAAATAAAAGAAGCATTTCTTCTCAGAACTGGGAAAAAAAAAATCCCCAAATGACATTGCCCAGACGCGCCAGCACCCATCACATGCTTTAAGCTACCTGGTATATTTCCTGGAAATAAAGCTTGAGATTTGGTGCCAGGCAGACCTGGCTGGAACCCTACAGCTTTTCAGAGCCGGTGCCGCGTTCTTAGGGGACCGCTCGTCTCGAGTCCTTGGCCCAGGCCGCCGCGCAGCGGTTGGGGCGATGGGTCTCGGCCCCGCGGGTGAGCTAAGTGACCGTAGGCGGGCCACTTCCTGCGGGTTTGCCTCTGCGGCGTGGGGTGGTCCCACCACCGAGTGTTTGGGAGGGTTCTATACAGAGACGTGTGTGGGGTGTGACCCCGACCCATCATCAGGGGCCATTAGTCCCTTTATGGTGATGGGGAAGCAACAAGCACACAGCATTCACTCAATAAATTCTTTTCCTTTCTCTCCAACTTGGTTAAACGCCTGGTTTACAGGCCCTGATGCTCTCAAAAGTGACCTCTGATATTTATAACCTACAGATACCTCTTGGTTTTCCCGCATTCAAGCTTATGTGGAAAGTCATTTTTTTTTTTTAAATTTTTTTTCAACGTTTTTATTTATTTTTGGGACAGAGAGAGACAGAGCATGAACGGGGGAGGGGCAGAGAGAGAGGGAGACACAGAATCGGAAACAGGCTCCAGGCTCAGCCATCAGGCCAGAGCCTGACGCGGGGCTCGAACTCACGGACCGCGAGATCGTGACCTGGCTGAAGTCGGACGCTTAACCGACTGCGCCACCCAGGCGCCCCAAAAGTCATTTTTTTTAATGTTTATTTATTTTTGAGACAGAGAGAGACAGAGCATGAGCATGGGAGGGGCAGAGAGATGGGAAGACACAGAACCCCAAGCAGCCTCCGGGCTCCGAGTGGTCGGCGCAGAGCCCGAGGCGGGGCTCGAGCTCACGGACCAGGAGATCACGACCCGAGCCGAGGCCAGACGCCCAACTGACCGAGCCACCCGGGCGCCCCAGAGAGCGATTCTTAAATTATTTTAATAAACGATTATTGCACACCAGGGCACTGTGCCCCGGCGTCTCTCCCGCGGGACCTGTCCTCTCGCGGGACCCGCCGAGTGGCTGTGCTGCCAGGAGCACGGGAACCGTGAGTGGTGAGATCGGGGGTCACAGCCAAGGGTGAGGCCAGAGGCTGCCACCTTACGGGAGCGCTAGCGGCGGAAACATGAACGGTTCTGGAAGCTTTATGCTCCCTGATGTTTTTATGGGTTAATAAGGTAAATATCTCCCTTCAAAAAAGGATGTGTTTAGGAAGCTAAACTGTTCTCTTGTTTGAAATGAGCGATCTGTTTTACAGAGCTTAAAAGTACGTCCGGCCCGCCTGCCGTAAATCCTTCCCTGGCTGTAATGGATAATGTAAGCAACGTGGCCGCCGGTTAGACAGTTCCCGGGGTGGCAGAGCCTGGCTGTTTGAAACGCCTCTGCATTCTAAACAGAAACAGATGTGTGAGCCCCAGAGCTGCGCAGAAGTCATTCTTCAAACAGTAGATTAAAACATCTGTCAGGGGAGCCTGGAGGGGCCCGCGGCAGCCGCTGCAGCTGGACCTGCCAATCACTGGCTTCCAGGGGGCGGTGGGAGCACAGAGGAGGCCAGGTGGGAGCACAGGGGAGCTGGGAGGGAGCACAGAGGGGGCCAGGTGGGAACACAGGGGAGCTGGGAGGGAGCACAGAGGGGGCCAGGTGGGAACACAGAGGGGCCGGTAGGGAGCAGAGAAGGGCCCGGAGGGAGCATAGAGGGGTCGGGAGGGAACACAGAGGGGGTCAGGAGGGAGAACAGAGGGGGCCAGGTGAGAGCACAAAGGGCTGGGAGGGAGCACAGAAGGGGCCAGGTGGAGCATAGGGGAGCTGAGAGGGAGCAGAGAGGGGGCCAGGTGGAGCAGAGAGGGGGCCGGGAGGGAGCACAGAGGGGGCCAGGTGGAGCACAGAGGGGGCCAGGTGGGAGCAGAGAGGGGCCGGTAGGGAGCACAGAGGGGCCAGGAGGGAGCACAGAGGGGGCCGGGAGGGAGCAGAGAGGGGGTCAGGTGGGAGCACAGAGGAGCTGGGAGGGAGCACAGGGGGCCTCACACAGGGGAACTGGCTTCATCACATAAGGTGCTAATGTCTTAGAACCAAAGGAAAAGAAGGCAGGTCCCTGCCTGTGGCCCAGCACGAAGGCCAAGATTGAGGGGGTGGGGTCAGGGGTCAGAACAGAAGAGTGTGGGGGATGCTTGGAGCTGGAGAGTCCCTCCTTTCCTTGTCTCCTGCCCCTCCTCGAACACGGCCTGTGCTGGCCAGCTTGTCCTTGTGCTGTGGCAGGAGCTGGGTGCGGAGGGGCCCTCTGGCCTGACATGGACCCTCCAGTCACCCTGCAGGAGGGTGTGGGCGGGAGGGATGCCCCTTGGCGGGTGGCCTCCCTGCTCTCCGTGGGTCGCCTCCGGCAGCCTGAGCCGGTGCTGCCCTTGTGGGTTTGTGGGAAGTGGTTTCATGATGTCTCATGGCAACAGAAGCTTCTAGTTCTACTTTTTTGTCGTATCATGACATTATATTTCGGTAGAAAAAGATACAGGGTTTCTTTTCAGTGTATGATTTCTTGTTATTTAAATGATCAGCTACTAAGACACCTTCATGCTGCTGTACTTTGAAGTCACACGCGTATGGACGGGAGAACACCCTGCCTAGAATACGTGAGGCGCTGCGTTCAGGGACGAGCCATCGAGTGGTGAGTGGCCCTGCAGAGGCTGGCTGTCTCTTCCCCAACGCAGTCCCCGGTGCCCCGGCTGTGGCTGTTTTATCCTCTGCTCTCGGAGTCCGTGCTCCCCTGGCCCCTTCCCGCATGCCACAGGATTAACTTGACTCTGATTTACGTGGACTTGTGGGGCCAGCTCTCCTCAGACAACCCCACGGTCCCCCTCCTGCTGGGTCTCCCCAGGCTTCTAGCACTATCTTCAGAAGGAGCAGCGCAGTCACTCCAGACAGTCGCTTCCCTCCAGACCCTCACAGGGTGAAAATTGTGCCATGATGGACGAAGAGGCCGACATGCTTGCCAGACAGAGAGTCAGATACACAGTGCTGTGGGGAGAACGTGGTCAGGGACTTGAGAGGCCTGCTCAGCCCCGCCATTGTTCCTTCCCCATGTCCTTCCCCAGTGCACCCTGCTCCCTTTACCACTCCCTTCCCTGGGTGCGGCTGGAAATGAAACCTAGAGGAGCAGTAGGTTCAGTCTACAACAGCCTCCAACCCTGGGGAATATTTAGGCCACATTAACAAATGCATAGGGTCCTGAGGAAAGGAGGTGATAGACCCATTTTACTCTGCACTCAGGCAACTGCTAGAGCATTGTGCGCAGCTGTGGTCCAGAGGGCGCTGTCAGTTTCCTGGAGACCGTACTATGTTGTTCTGGTACATCAAAGTGTCTCGCATACCCGGTGTAGAGTTGGCAAAGAGGTACTCGTTAACTCACTGTTCTCTATTCATCCATCCAAAATATTCATCTATTGATGAAAATACGTTTTTGACCACTGGGTATGTGTGGGGCAATGTTATAGGTCCTGAGATACAGTCGTAGATAAAAGATTTGCAATGATTTGCTGAATGAACATTAATTGCATGTTCAGAAAGAGACAGAGAGAGAAGGACATCTATTTTAAGGGATTGGCTCATAAAATTGTGGATTCTGGCAAGTCTGAGATTTACAGGGTGGGCCAGGAAGAGTAAGGCCTTCTGGAGGGGGATTCCTCCTTCCTCCACGGACCTCAGTTTCTCCCCGTGTCCCGGTGTCTCCCCCTGCTTGGATGTGGCCCCTGCTGTGGGGGATCATCTGCTTTACTCAAAGTTGGCTGATTTAAGTGTTGATCTCACCTGAAAATATGCTCACAGTGACATCTGGACAGGTATTTGGCCAAATGCTGGTGCTGTGGCCCAGCCAGGCGGACACATGAGCTAACCATCCCGGGGTGTGATAGCTGTTGGTGAGTTTACAATAGTCAGCTTACCTGGGAAGAGAATGGGGCATCCCACGCGATCCCAGGGGGAACCAGGGGTGTCCCACAGGATCCCATGGGATCCCAGGGGTGAGGGAACCGGGGCACCCCACTGGGTCCCAGAAGTTAAACTGGGACCAGGAGTGGAAACCGTGTGGGTTGACTGAGAGCAGCTGAGGCGGGACCTGCAGGGTCTGGGGGTCTTTTCATATCATTTGTGAAAAGCTCCAACGGGCTTTCAGGCAAGAGCTGCACAGGCACACTGTCACCTCCAGAGGCCTCTCAGTGAGTGAGAACCAAGGTGGACCGAACTTGGCACGGCCCAGGCCCAGAGGAGGAGGAGGGAGGGATGGGCCGTGGGTGCCCTCCTCTGCGGTAGGGGGTGGGGCCCTCCCTACTTTCCCTCCCAAATACCCTGTCTCACGTGATGACCCCGCAGGTCCAGACACACGCCCCCGAGACGCGTCGATTTCCTGCGGAACTCTCCGGCCTTATCTTCTGCAGGTGACTCAGCGGTAAAGGCCCCCAGGGAAACGTGGGGTGGCATCAGCCACAGGGCCGCGGGCCCCACCTCCACCATCTCCCACCTGTCCGCCCTCTCCCCTGCGCGGCACGGCCAGATGTCGCTGTGGGCCGCGGGCCACCTTCAACACAGCTCGGCAGGCTGTGCTGACGCAGGGCTGCGCTGATCCTGCGGTCCTTCACTCCGAGGTGGGGGCAGCGCTGCCCGAGCAGGGGTCTGGACCCGTCAGAGGCTCTCGGCCTACCTGTTGGATACCTCCTCCCCGAGGAGCCCGTGGAGGGAAGGGAGCCTGCGGTGGGTGGGCCCTCCAAGAGCAGGGCCGTTCAGCCTGAACATCCGCCGGGGCCCCCCAGGCTGTGGGGCCCTGACTGGGCAGGCCGGGCTCTGGGAGCCTCCCAGCGTGAGCTGGAGCTTGGGGGCCCGTGAAGCAACTTCACCCTGAGCATCAGGGCTCTGGGGCCACAGCTCCTCCAGCAGGGCCCAGGGTGTGGCCACACCTCCTATGCTGGGCCACCCCAGCCCAGATGCCTGTCCAGCTCTGAACTCCGCTCCTGCCTGGAGCCTGGGGTCACTCTGTCACCCGCAGGGGCACCAGGGTCACTCGGTCACCTGCAGGGGCGCCACGTGGACGAGAAGGGAGAGACGGCGCCCCCTGCCAGCAACGTGTGTGGTGCCCGGAGTAGTCAGTGCGGTGACCTCAACCCCAGGCGCCTTGCCGCGGCCCCATTCCGTCCCGTGACCCCCACACCCGTGTTGCTGGGCACCTTCCCGGCCCCTTCCTCCTGTGCACACCCAGCCCGCCCCCGCCCCCCCGCCCCCAGCAGGCCCTCCCCCAGTGGTCCCACCTCTGCCCGCCCCTGTGCCCCGCCTGCTACCTGTGCCCAGGGCCAAACAGAGGTGTCCCACCTCTTTCTTCTCCACAGAAAACACAATGGTATGTCCGAGCAGCGGCCTCTGCTTCCCCGGGTCTCTTCTCCACGCCAGTCTGCGGTGTGCTTCTGTGCCGGCTGCCAAAACCGCCCTGGTTATACCACCCACAGCTTCTTGTTGCCACCCTCCTGGCCCCTTTCTCACCGCTCCCCCCATGAATGCTGTTCTCACACAGTTCTCTGTGTGGCCCTCAGGACAGCAGAAGCCACATTGGATATTTGGAGATTCCTTCTGTAGGGAATTACTTACAGAATCTTAGTAGAGCTGGGAGCCAGTGCAGAAGGCACTAGGCCCAGGGACCGGACACACTGGGGAACCCTGTTGTCCTTGGTGGGGCTCCCAGGGCCAGGGACCCACCCCTGGGGCCCATCCTTGGGAGCCCGCCCCCCCGGGAACCCACTCCCAGGGACCTATCTTTGGGGACCCACCCCCTGGGGCCCATCCTTGGGGGCCGAACCCCCGGGAGCCCACTCCCAAGGACCTGTCTTTGGGGACCCACCCCCTGGGGCCCATCCTTGGGAGCCCATCCTCCCAGGAGCCCACTCCCAGGGACCCACCCTCATTGATGCCACCGAAATGGGCTTGCATGCTGTCTACTTTCTGACCTTGTGTGGTGTCTACACTGGCAGAGTTGCCCTGGCATGCTGCCGGGAAGGGGCCTAAGGAAAGTCACTTTCAGGTCGGCAACCCTGTGATCTGCTCCTGGAGCAGAGGGTGTGTGAACGTGGCAACAACAGACGAGGCCTGGCACTGAGGTTTGGGTGGCCTCTTTCCTCCACTTCCCCCTTCCCCTGCGCAGTCCATCCCGCACGAGCAAACCTGCCGACAGGGGTCCTGCGGTCCTAGAGCCCCTTCCGTGACAGGCACATGTTTACAGCTTCGCGTCCGATTCCCCAGCCAGGTCCCCACAGCTGTCAGGTCGATGGGGTCCAAGGATCGTCACATGCGACGTGTCAGGAACAGACCTGTCCTCCAGGACTGTGCCTTCTCTGAGCGTCCTGGGCCCTGTTGCCTGTCAGGAACTGGGGCCTCACCCCTGCGTCTTGCTTCCCGGCTCGCCTCCCTGCCTGCACCCCCACCTGGCCAGGCCTCTCTCCCCACCTGGGTTACCTTGGGGGCCGGCTCCCACCCTCCTGGCCAGGCCCCCATGCCATCATGTCACCCCTCTGCTCGGAAGGCCTCCTTGGGTCACATCACGGTCCTCAGGGTAAATACGGTGGTCCTGCTGCCTCTGCAACGTCCCCATGCCTGAGGGCCCCCTACATCTACACTCCAGCCATACCCGGGGTCCCTGGTCCTGCTAACTAATCCTCATCATCTGTCCATGCCCCGAAAACACTTCCTGCAAGAACCTTCTCGGCCCCCAGCTCTGGGCGCACCTTCCGTGAATGCACAGCCCTGAGAGACCCTCATCGCCGAGCTGCTGTGCCCCGTGTACCCCGCCAGACCCACGGCACCGCGGGCGGCCTCTGGGCGTCTCTCAGGCCCCGCACCTGCACCCAGCGCTTGCACATGGCAGATGAAACTGATAGATGAATGTGAAAAGGAAAAAGACCAGGACATCGAGGAGAATTTAATCCGTGTTCCTCGGAGGAATAAAAGCATTTTGTTTTGTGAGAGCACGCTAAGGCGCCCGCCGCAGGCTCTGCCTCCTCGTCAGGTTTTCTTGAACTCCCGGACTGAGCTCCTCCCTCAGGCTTCATAGGGCACCTTGCTCGAGCCCACCGTGATGTGTCCCAAGTCGTCTCGAAAACAAACGTCTGTCATCTGTCCGCGTCTGTCTGTCTGTCTGCCATTTATTTGTCTATCATCTCTTACTCATCTGCACCTACCCATCATCTCTGTCTCTCCATCTGTCTATCGTCATCATTCTTGTTACCGCTGTGACAATCCATCATCTATTTAAAGCCTGTTCTTCTCTGAGAGCCCTAGCAAAAAAGCGATGGTGCTTTACTCGTTCTGAACCCACAGTGTCTCCCAAAAGCAGATAATCACCGTTTGTTTGCCGGGTGCCGCTCGACAAACGCACTCCTGCTCCTCACATCGTTTAGGGGCTGCCGTGGTGGAGAGGACTTGTATGTGATGCGCATCCTCTGAAGGGGTGTGGCCAAGACCGGCAGGTGAAATCCGGGAACTGTGTGGCTCTCAGCAGTCTCCAGAACCGGAACGTTCCTCAGGGAGCGCGGCCCACCAGGACCATGGGACCAGCTGGGAACAGTCCAGAATGTGACGGAAGGATGACCCAGGTGGCCTTGAAAATGTCCTCCGAAACTGAGGAGGAGCCCCTCGCTGGCGGGAGAAGGGGTGTCTCCTGCCACGCCGGGGCTGGCCACGGCCACGTCCGTTCCTGCCGGTCCTCCCGGCCTCGCAGCCCTAGGCCTGCCGGGTGAGCCGCTTCCAGGACACTGCCCTGCCGGGGGTGGAGCGCGGGGCCAGAGGAGCGCCCACTGACACCGCGGTAGCTGACGCAGCACTTTACGGTTTGTCTGGCCCTCTCTGTTGGCCCGTGAGGGAGGGCGCACGGGACACTTGGCTGGATTTCGCGCTGAGGCAACAAGCTCAGGAAAGCATGAGTCGCCGGTGGGGCCCCGGCCTCGGGGGGCCCCCGGACGGCTCTCCGGCAGCACTTGGGGCAGCACCTGTGCCCTCCTCCCCAGCCTCGCACCCGGGCCTGCCCTTTCCGGAACGGGAGGATCCGACATCCGTCAGGTCAGGTGTTCACAGGTTCTGGCCGTGTTCAGTGCCCTGGCCGAGAGGCCGGCTTCTGGGAGCCCGGGCTTCCTGTGTTCAGACCGCCGGGCTTGGCCCCGGGGGGGGGGGGGGGGCGGCTGGGGGTGTTGCCCCGGAGACAAAGAGGAGGAATGGGGGGAAGTGCCCGGTGACCTGCTTTCTTTCTTAGTTATCACTGAGAAAATACTCTCCGACACCGCGGGGAATGCCCGGGGAGGCCGCCGCAGGGAGGCGGGCCGGGGACGCCCGCTCCGCCCGGGGCCAGGTCACCGGCCGGCCTCACGCACCGAGCCTGCTCTGCGCTGGGAGCCGTCCAGACGGCCCCGGACGGGAGGCGGCTGTGCGGGAGAGTTGGGCTCGAAGTCACTGGAGCACGCGGGTTTCATCTCCGGGACCGTGAGAACGCTTTGCTCATCTCCGGGAAGGCCACGTTTCTGTTCTCCCATCCAGACAGCTTCCTAGAGCCCCACTTAATGTGCCCACAGACCCTGGGGACTTGGTGGCCCTGCCCTCAGGGCCTGATGGAGGCACCTGATGGACACCCGGCCCCCCTCCCTCCGGCCACCGCGTGTTGTCCCACGAGGCTCCGCAGGTGCAGCACTCCCTGGGCCCGGGATAGTTCATGTGGCACAGCCAGAGCCTGGCCTCCAGCTCCGGGCCGACCAGCCGGTCGCTCTCCCTGGTGCTGCCTGGGCACTGGCACGCCACCCAGCCTGGGGCCTGGGTCTGCCTGGCACCGGGCTTCCAGGGGCTCTGCGCTTGCCGTGTGCCGACGTGGACACACAGGGAGGGCCGTGGAGGGTCCTCCAGTGTGTGTGCAGGTGATGGTGATGAGGCGAGGGGACCGGAGGGGCCGTGCCAGCCGCTTGCTTCACTGGCCCGGCTCAGGGGTTTCTCCGTCTCCCGGGCAACGTGGGCGGCTTGGTTTCACTGTGTTTAGGGTAAAATCGGGCTCCTCCCAGGCCCGCAAAGTCCCAAGGGCAGCCCCGTTCCCTTCCAGCTGAGGCGACGGCCCTCAGCCTTGTCTGCGGCCCGGACACCGGAGCTCGTCCCATCCCGGGTCTTTGGCGGGAGCCGCCCTGCGCGGCTGCTCTGCACGACGCGGTCCACACAGCGGCTCTATGCTCACTGGGTCCTGGCCCTCGCTCCTCCTCATTGGCCTCAGCAGGCCCCGCTGTCCGTGGCAAGTCTGGTGTGTCCTGTATTTATTTCCCCCAACAACCACTTCCTGTGATCTGAGCGACCTCGTTTGCTTCTCTCGCCTGTCTGCTCGACCAGAGCCAGGCTCCTCGAGAAGGAGGAGTCCCTGAGGTCCCGTGCCCTGCTCTGTCTCCGCCCCCGGACCCCAGGCGCAGAGTGCATGGCACAGGAGGTATTCGGAAGTGAGCCAGCGATTCGGGAGTACTCGCGGGTCTCGAGTTTGGGGGCCGGTGTGGGGGGAGGGGGAGGGTGGACAGGAGGACCCCTGACCTCCCTCTGCAGCGGGAAGACCTAGTTCTGCACTGTCACTGTGCAGTCTGGGAGCAGCAGCCCCTGGGTCAGGACACAGAGCACTTGGGCTCTGGAGCTGGGAGCACGCTGGCCGTGCCTCGATGGCTCTGGGTTCCTCAGCTCCTGTCACGGCACGCTCCTCGAGTCCCCAGTGAATGCCAGGGCCGTGTGACCTCCTCCAGGACAAGGAGAGCTCCCATGCAGCTCCGGTGACCCGGGAGCAGTTGCTGAGTGAAGAGCAACCAGACAGACCCACAAAGCATCTCACATCACAGCAGACGTCACAGTGGTGCCGGTAGGACAAGCGTGTCCCAGCCACATCCAGCTCACTCTTCCTCCTTCCAGTCTGGCTCTGGGAGGGGGGGGGGGGTCCTGCATCCCAGAAGGTCACAAAAGTGCTCCTCGAGGGGCGTGAGGACAGAGCTCTGGTGCCCGGCGGTCCCAGCCCCTTCCCGTCACCCCGTGCATGTGCAGCCTGAAGGGTGGGTGTGCTTAGGGCCCCAGCTGCTGACCTGCAGCAGGGAGGTGCCCGGGCAGTCAGGCCCTCTGGCAGCAACGTCTTCCCCGGCCCGTGGCTGCAGGACGCACTGTAATCTTCCCACAAATGCCCACGCTATGGACAGCCCGGCAAGGAGCCGGGTGTCGCGGCCCCTGGGAGCTGAGGGCCGTCCCCATGGAGACGGGGGACGGAGGTGGGAGCCCCAGTTCCATGACCCAGGGAGGGGAACCTGCAGGGAGCAGTGTGGCTTCAGCCCAGGGAGACCCTGGTGGGAATCCCGCCCCACGGGTCCCGGCTTCCGCTGTGGGAAGCTGGGGCAGAGGGCAGGGCCTCCCTCTGTGTCGCCCCCCACCCCCCGCTTCTGGGGCCGAGAGGGCAATTTTGCCACTGCCCAGAGCACGCTGGGTGCCAGCAGGTAGCAGGGGCGCCGGGCGGCCCGCACACGTGCCCTTTGCTGTGTTCCATCAGCGACTTGCTGAATAAGGACAGGACGGGGTGCTGGGCCACACACCCTGAGCACACGGTGCTCTCCTCGCCAGGCACGGCTGAAAACGTGCGTGTTTGTTAGCAGCTTGAGCCAGTTTGCAATTTATCTTGGTTTGAACCCAAACAGGCTGCAGACCAAGACAAACAGTCTTTGATGTAATCAACGTATGACTCAGGTCCTTTGCAGGACGGTTCCTGTGCTGAGGAAACAAAAAAAAGCCTTGAAAAGTTGCCAGTGGAAAAGCGTGTGTCACAACCGAAGGTCTCCACACCCTGCTCCGGGCAGCCCGCGGTGTGGACGTCCGTGTCCCCCCGGGGCAGCCCGCGGTGTGGAGGTCCGTGTCCCTCCGGGCAGCCCGTGGTATGGACGTCCGTGTCCCCCCGGGCAGCCCGCGGTGTGGAGGTCCACGTCCCCCCAGGCAGCCCGTGGTATGGACGTCCGTGTCCCCCCGGGCAGCCCGCGGTGTGGAGGTCCGTGCTCATCCTGGGCAGCTCTGGTGTGGACGTCTGTCTACATGCCTCGGGCTGCAGGAAGCATGTCTTTGTCGGTCACTGTTGTCAGGAGGTGGTCTGCACCCACGTGTCGCCTGGAGCTCACGCATTCAGGGCAACATGAGGCAGGTTGGAACTGGGTGAGAGCCCCTTCATATGTGAGGTCAGAGCCTCCCAGGTGTCCTGCCCTCACACACAGCAGCGTCCCCGTGGCTCAGGTTCCTCCGTCCCCAAGCACATCCTGAAACCATTCTGATGGGCTCTTTTCTTCTAGTGACAAGACATTTCTTTCTTTCCTGCACAGGCCGAGCAATTTGAAACCCCCAAAGATGTGCGGTGCCCTGAGTCTGTGGGGAGCAGAGCCCCGGGCTCGGCCTGGGTCGTGGCTCCTCCAGCGAGGACCCTGCGGCTCGAGGCACCGAGACCTTGGGAGGACTTCTCCTGGAGCTGCGCGTGTGCGGGCTGCCCTCCGGGTCGTTGTGCTGCACGGCCGATGGGTCCCGTGTGTGGGGAGAGGATGTGCTCCCAGCACACCCCGTCTAGCCCAGCTCAGAGCCACTGGAAGGAAGGCCAGCCTGGGAAGACGCTGGCTTGACAGTCCTGGGGCCACCACCAGCCGCTGCTTGATTCTCCCCTCGGCTGTGGATTCAGGCCTGCCTTCCAGCCCTTTCCGAGTGCCGCCAACTTTCCGAGGTGTTAGACACGTCCTGGTTGATGAGCAGCCCCCTTCTCCCCTGAGCAAAGGGTCCAGTTGGAGAGACAGATGTGAAGCCAGGGGACCTGCAGGGTCATCTAAGTGTCAGCCAGGACAGGCGCAGGTGGGCGGCTTGGACCCTGGATTGGTGCTTGTCTCTGTGACAAAGAGGGAAATTTGCTGCAGAAAACGCACTTGCCTGCACCTTGGCGGCCTGGGAGGCCGCGAGGCGGGGAAGCTCTGAAAGCATGTGCCGCAGGCTCGGACCCCAGAGCCGAAAGTCCTTCTTCTCAGCAGAGGAGACACCCCATAAGGCTGTGTGCTGCTCGTAAGCATCTGACAGGCAACGTGAGGTTTCCGGACAGAAGAACTTGCCCGAGCTTGAACCGTTGGAAGAATCTAGGTCAACTACTTCATGGAAAGTTTGGTGCCTAAGAAATGGGTTTGCCCACCCCCTGTACCAAGAGTACTGTCATCCTGCCCCGACCTGACAGCGATGGCCCTGAGTGCTGGGCATCTACCACCGCACCGGTCCCCACCTGTGGCCGGGACGAGGGCAGGGGATGCTCCGGCCGTGGCCTGTGTCATGAGACGCCTTTCTTGGTGGAAACTGCACCCAGGGAGATAGTGTCCCTGCCCACAACCGGGACCTGACGTTCTTGGGAATCTGCCAGGACCCGATGTGGGGCCCGGTCTATTGGGGTCCCGTCACAGCGAGGCCCCACTGGCTCCCACAAGCCCTGCTCCGACATGAGTCTCCGAAGCCCCTGCAAATGCAGAGCCCTGGGCCTCGCCGGAAGGAACAGGGCCACCTCCGTGCGGACTCAGACACCACCCTGCCCCGCAGGGTCGGCAGAAGGTGGAAGGCAATGGAGAGGCTCTGGGGGCCCGGGTGGGAACCGGCCCAATGCTTCTTCGGATGCCGGAGCCCTCAGCCTCCCCACCACGAAGTGCCAGGTGAGCAGCGAGCAGGGGAGGCCCGGGACTCACGGACGGGCCCGTGTTGCGCGGAGAGGGTGAGCGGCCCCCACTTCCACTGTGTGAGAGGAAGGAAGGCTTGGCACCACCTAGAGGAAGCGAAGACTGCCTCAGGAATGACTGTGCCTTGCCTTCCAGAAATTACAGTAAGAACAGGCCTCCTGAGACCCACAGCTTGGACCCATAGCCCCTGAGCAGCGAGTGGCTGCAGGCCACGTGCCTCAGTGGACACTGGCAGCCTCGTTTGCCCCGGGACGGCCTCCCCAGCACTGCAGACGCCAGGTGGTGCACAGACCCTCCAGTGATCCAGGCTGTGACCCGCCCCTGCCCCCCCACCCCCCACACGCCCTCCCATCTGCACCCGGGAGCTCTGGCCCGTGGGAAGTCACCTGGCGAGGGGGATCCCAAATGCGGTCCCCCGGCCGGCTGGAGTTGGTGGGTCAGCGGTCCGGGGTGGGCCCGGACACCACAGCGTGCACACTTGCGGTCTGATGCGGGCTCCGGGGGCTCCTTGGAGCGGCCGCCTGCAGGACAGGCTCTTTCCAACTCCCAGAACCTCGAGCCAGCAAGGCAGCGACGCGTGAGCTGCTGTCCCCAGGCCCCAGGCCGCAGGAGGCGCTGCCATCCCCCCAGGCCGCCTCACCCGGGCGCCGGGACCTGGGCCCGGGACGGAGCCCTCGCCCTTGTCCTCAGGGTTTGCCCAGCTGCTGGACTCCCCAGCGCCCCTGGCCGGGCACCTGCAGAGCAGAACGTGTTCCCACCACGCTGCTGCTGGGGACCCCACGACCAGGTTTCTGCCGCAGAATGAGGCCGGTGGCTGTGAGCCCTTAAGCCCTTGGTCCGAGGAGCAAGTTCAGGCTTTGACAAGAGTGTCACCATGTCCTCAGGAAAGTGCTGTTCACGTGGGGCCAAGGACCATCTTGCAAGGTGAGCAGATGTGATGGCCAGAGCAAGGACCCTGTGGCTCGCCAGCTGTGTGAACTGAGTGCGTTTGCCTCCCCTGGAAAGTCCCCTTCTCCCACCCGGAGAGGACAGGTGAACCTGGAGAGGTGGTCATGGATCAGTTCTTAAGAGAAACAGACCCACGTGTACACACACACGCACACACGTGCTCACACACACATGCTCACACACACGCTCACATGTGATCACACATGCACACGCACACACGCACACACGCACACATATGATCACACATGCACAGACGTGTTCACACATGTGCACAGTGCTCACACATGCACACACGCTCACATGTGCTCACACACACGCACACACACGCTCGCACACATGCGTGCACACGTACACACATGATCACACACATGCGCGCACATGCACACACGTGCACACGTGATCACACACATGCTCTCACACACGCTCCCATGTGCTCACACATGCACACACACACGTACACACATGTACGCACACACGCTCGAACACATGCGCACACGTACACATATGATCACACACATGCACAGATGTGTTCACACACGTGCGCACATGCTCACACATGCACACACGCTCACATGCGCTCACACACGCACACACATGCTCGCACACATGCATGCACACGTACACACATGATCACACATATGCGCACACGTACTCACACACGCACACACAAGCTCACATGTGCCCACACATGCACACAACGCGCACACATGATCACACATATACACACATGTATGCACACACGTGTGCTCACACACATGGCACACACCCCAGGTCACACATACACACATGTGTACCACATATATCACACACACACACGCTCATACCACGTGCACACACACACTCACACCTGGGCACACACACGCACACCCTGCAATGCACATATACATCACACATGCACACACAGGGCACGTGCACACACACCGTCAAACCAAAGGAGACTTTTCCTACTTCGTCCTCAACGATGCCCGTGTGCTCTGGCGCATTTGGAGGCCGCGTGGAAGGGAGATGTGGGGCAGGTGTCTGTTTGGAGGGCGGTGAGCCCCATGCGGGGGTGGGCTGGGTGGCACCTGGGGGCTCTGGGAGGCTAAGTTAAGCCGAACGGACCCCGCCCCTGGGCTGAGGGGGCCTTCGGGTCTGCCGGACGCAGTGGGGATAAAGCTGGTGTCAGGAGGGGGCCTGGTGTCTGGATTCTGGGCTGAGTCCCTGGCCGGTCCCTGGGAGGAAGGGCTCGCCTGTCTGTGAGGACGGTGACTGCCTTGACAGAGTGTCCAGCAAAGCCAGTCCCAGGGTGACATTGTCTCCTCCTCGAAGGGGCCCTGAGGAGAGGGGTGGGGCCTTTCGTACCTGGAGCAGGGCGAGGGGGGCAGGGGCGGGAAGCCCCGGATGGGGCTTGGAGGCACGAGTGCAGAGATCAGCTGACTGTGTTTCACTAAAACTTGGCTTTCTTCTCCGAAAATGTGGGCAGTTAAACTCCACACGTACTTTCCCGTTACAAGCATTTGTTAGTCTGTGTGAGCTCGGTGCACCTGCCTGTCAAGGGTCTTGTGGGCATGAAGTTAGACTCGTGAAAAGCTTCTCTGCGGAATTCAGAACCATCTTGCCGACGTGGTGGCTCCTAAGCCATACGGCTCCCGTTCCACGGAGGCTTCTGTCGGGCATCTGACAAACCAGCCAGGGAGAAGCCCCCGGAAGAGCAGGGGCTCGTCCGCTCCCCAACCGCACCCTTGAGGCTGCAGCGAGGTGTACCAGTCACGTGCTCTAGTGGCAGCAAAGGAAAACCGTGTGCGACTCTGTGGCCCCGACGGGGCAGTCTTCTGAGACCCACCAGGCCTTGGGTGCCTGAGAGAAGGTTCTGTGTCCCCGGCGGGGTGCCCGGAGCCACTCGGGCCTCTGGGGTGGCTGACCGACAAGGAGGACATTCAGCACGCTCACCCAGCACCACGTTTCAGCCACACCAGTTTGTGGGAGCGCATCTGCCCTCGGCCGCTCCCACATTTCCCAAACACCTTGACTCGAACTCCTCGGAACACGGTTCACCCCGGGGACGTGGACACCTTTCCACGACAGCTGCACTTTTCCCTTCATTTCCACAGGAGGACTAGAATGTCTTCTGTTTTTTGCCTTTTATTTTATTTTGTTTTTTTAAATTTTTTTTTAACGTTTATTTATTTTTGAGACAGAGAGAGACAGAGCATGAACGGGGGAGGGGCAGAGAGAGAGGGAGACACAGAATCGGAAGCAGGCTCCAGGCTCTGAGCCATCAGCCCAGAGCCCGTCGCGGGGCTCGAACTCACGGACCGCGAGATTGTGACCCGAGCTGAAGTCGGACGCCCAACTGACTGAGCCACTCAGGCGCCCCTATTTTAGTTTTTAAATTTAAATCCAAGTTAGTTGACATACAGTGCAGTATCGGCTTCAGGAGCAAAGCCAAGTGACTCGTCACTTACATACGGCACTCAGTGTTCATCCCAACAGGTACTTTCCTTAATGCCCCTCACCCATCGAATCCCTCCCCCACCCACCTCCCTTCCGGCAGCCCTCAGTATGTTCTCTGTATTTAAGAGTCTCTTATGGTTTGCCTCCTTCTCTCTTTTTATCTTATCTTTCTTTCCCTTTCCTTATGTTCATCTGTTTTGTATCTGAAAGTCCTCATATGAGTGAAGTCATATGATTTTTGTCTTTCTCTGACTGACTAGTTTCACTTAGCATAATACCCTCCAGTTCCATCCACGTAGTTGCAAATGGCAAGATTTCATTCTCTCTCATCGCCGAGTAATTGTATATATAGACCACATCTTCTTTATCCATTCATCCATCGATGGACATTTAGGCTCTTTCCATACTTTGGGTGTTGTTGATAGTGCTGCTATAAATATGGGGTGCATGTGTCCCTTCGAAACAGCACACCTGTACCCCGTGGATAAATGCCTAGTAGTGCCATTGCTGGGTCATAGGGTAGTTCTATTTTTAGTTTTTTGAGGAACCTCCATACTGTTTTCCAGAATGGCTGCACCAGCTTGCGTTCCCACCAGCAGTGCAAGAGATCCTCTTTCTCTGCATCCTCGCCAACATTTGTTGGTGCCTGAGTTGTTAATGTTTGCCATTCTGACAGGGTAAGGTGGTATCTCATGGTGGTTTTGATTTGCATTCCCCTGATGATGAGTGATGTTGAGCATTTTTTCATGTGTCGGTTGGCCATCTGGATGTCTTCTTTGGAGAAGTGTCTATTCATGTCTTCTGCCCATTTCTTCACTGGATTATTTTATTTATTTATTGAGAGAGAGCGAGAGAGAGACAGAGAGAGAACACATGCACAAGAGCAGGGAAGGGGCAGAGAGAGAGAGAGGGACAGAGAAAATCCCCAGCAAGCTGCATACCCAGCTTGGAGTCCAATGTGGGGCTCCAACCCACAACCCTGGGACCATGACCTGAGCCGAAATCAAGAGTCAGACACTCAACTGATTGACCACCCAGGTGCCCTGAGGTAGAATGTTTTACCAAGAGCTGTATATATTTCTCTGCGGAATGATGAGTGGATTATGGCTCCCGTGACACCACCCCCGGCCAGGGGAGCAAATGTCCCTGACACCTCCCAGGGACTTTTGTGTCACTTCCGTTGCTCATTTTTATTTATTTATTTTTTTGTGGTAAAAACTCTTGACGTGAGATCCACCCTGTGAAGAAATGCACAATACCATGTTGTTACCATAGGCACTTTGTTGGACAACAGATCTCGGGAACTTATTCACAAATATAATTGATCTGTTTTTAAGAAATTTCTACCTGGTTTAAATTTAAGGAAGATTCTAGGATTTTGTGCATTATCAAACATTATTTTTTCTGATTATTAACAAATAACATGTTTGACACAAAGGAACGTACCTTGCGGTCGACCATCGTGATTACAACAGTGAACCTGATGGCCTTGCTGCCCTGAGCCAGAACGTAACCACCCCCGGGTCTGCCTTGTGCGATCTCTGCCTCGTCCCTCTTACCAGGGACCCCTCCCTGAGCCTGGTGCCGTGCTGTCATCGCTTTAAGATGTCTCATCCCCTGCGCGTGGACGTCTGAACGTCGTGCAGCCGCTGAAAGCTGGCATCGCACTGCATGGTCCCATCCAGCGATCAGTGAGACAAAGCGAAGGTCACGGAAAGAGCCCAGATGGGTGGAAATTTCGCCCATGACAAACTTCAACACGGCAGCGAGAGAATGGTTCGCCTAATAGACACCCGGCAGTGGTGGGTGAGCGTGGGCACACGGCCAATGTCCTAGGAGAGCACACGAGGGGGTCTGCACACCCAGGGATGGGGGGGTTTTGGTGCAGACAGCAGGCCAGGGGCTGGAAAACAGAGTTGTTAGGTGACAAAATATCTCCCAGTAAAAAAGGAGCCATAAGTGAAGTCCACTGATAAATATATTTGAAGTTGTGAGAGAAAGGTTGATATCCATAATGTATGAAGAGATTTAACAAACTGGCTAGCTAAAGACAAACCACCCAACAGAAGCAAAGGATGCAGGACGGAACCGCGATTGATGGCAAAGGCGGATCCAGATGATACCGCTAAGACTCAGAACGCACTAATTAAAGAAACGTGAGATGTCAGCCCACATATATCGGTTGGAACCACTGCCAGGAGCCCGCACAGACCCCAGAGGGTCTCAGTGGCGAGTACGAAAGGGTGCAGGCAGAGCGACGAGCGGAGAACACGTCTCTCTTCGGGGTGCGTCTGCCTCGATGACGCGGAAGGCAGGCTTCCCGGTTGAAGGGTGTGGTTTCTGGGGCTGTGTGCCCACTGCAGAAATGCCCATTGACTTGGGAACACGAAGACACAGCAGGATTCCACAGTGTGGTTCTCTCTTCTAGACAATGATGCACCCTGTACGTGCCATTGCCTACACACACGTGTGCATGTGCACGTATGCATGGAATTGTTTGTGACTCACGGGAACAAGCAAAAGCCTGTGCTGACGATCTGGGGTGCAGGTGAGGCTCGGGGAGAGCCACCGGAAGTCAAACACAGGCTTTCTGAGAAAGGACTGTGGCCATGATAAAGCCTCCACATGTGATACTATCCCGTTTCCATAAACATGTGTGTGTGTGTGTGTGTGTGTGTGTGTGTGTGTACAGATGCATAAGTGATGGTCGTCAGTGTAGTAATTGTACTTGCCATAGGATTATGGGCTTCTGGTGATTTTCCTTCTTTTTTGTGCCTTAAAACTCCGTTAGAATTTTTACATAAAAAATTGTTTGAGATTATTTACCCAGGAAAAGTGCAATATGGCCATTTTACTGTCAGGAAAAACAGACACACACAGGTGATGTTTGTAAGGTGCTGGCTCGCGCCCGCAGTGGGAAGGCAGTGACCTGTGTGTGACCATGGGCCCAGCCGGGTGGACAGTCACGGAAAGTGCTGTCCGCGGCGGGGCTCACCGTCAGCAGGGGCGAGACCACGTCTCAGGAGGCTTATCCTGAGTCACTCCAGAACAACATATGACAAGCCCAGGACCTTGTTCCTATGTGGGACGCCTCTGATCCGGTGGCATGTTACCCTTCTGGTTTGGGACAGGCAGGGGACCCTGAGGCTTTCCCGCCCTCCTGGGCCTTGAGAAAACCTGCTCTTAATGGGAGAGTGTTTCCCTTGGTGTGACCACGGGCCGGCAGACTTTCAGATGACTGCTGCACTTTACCAGGAACTCTTACATCACAAAACAGGGGAGAGGCTGCTACATTTTATTGGGACTTTCTGGGTGCTGTCAATTTTCAAAATCCCGTTTTCTATATATTATTAACTTATTAATTACCAGTGGGCTCAGCAGAACAAGGAAATGCATCCATGTTCTGGAGGCAACACTGCGGGATACTCCTTTGTAAGCCTGAGGCACATTGCTGCCGCCATCAAGGGCACGCAGCGTCTGGTCCTGATCGATGTTCCAGGCACACGTGGCAAAGGGTCTCCTGGCTGAGCAGCGGGCTTCTGCCTTGCTGGCAAGTGGGTGGTGTGTGTCTGCTTGTGTGTGAGTGAACTGGCTCAGAGAGGCCAGAGGGCACGTCTAAAGATGCACAGCTCAGGCAGGTAGGAGCAGGGACCAGGCTGCAACTCTTCTGAGCAAATATCTAAGCAGGAATAGACTGCCTTTCGGTGAAATTAGCCAAAAAGCTTTGGTCTGAGCTCATGTCCACCTGTGGCCGCACCTGTGGCTGCGGATGGTACAGACAACGTGTATTTTGGACCCAGAGCTCTCCCTTCCTTCCTGGCCCCTCCATCCTTTCCTTCTGTGGTCGGATGTTAACTCCAGCTAACTCTTGTTTCCCCGCTGCCCGCTGCAGACAGCCTGGTCTCGTGAACACAGCCTGGCAGCCACGGCTCCAGCCACGTGGCAGCGCTGTGAGCGTGGTCATGAGCTTTCCGCAGCCTGGCGCTGGGCGCGTAGGCCGACAAAGTCGCGCCCGTCCTGAAATCCCCGCACTGCCGCCTTCTCCTCCCGCCGCGCATGTGAGCATTTACGCCGAGTTTGGAGCGCGGCCACGGTCTGTTCCCCAGGAGTCAGCAAGGTCAGCCCCTGTGAAGTCAAGATAAAGCCGCGTGCCCCCTACAAAGCGGGGACCGCAGATAAAAAGCAAAAGCTGAAAGATAATGGGTTTGCCTGACATTGTTGGGCCTGTGAGTCATAACAAGACTTTCAAGATGCAGGAAGTCCAGGAATTGGCAACTTCCCCCTTGTCCATTATCCCTTTTAGAAGCTCAGGGTGTAGCCTTCTTGAAATTATAATAAGGACCAGTGCTTAACTCATGACAGCCACCTCCTCTCGACTACTTTTCAGAATGAACAGGAAAGAAAAATTTTCAAAAAACATGAAACGAAAAGGCATAAAACCTTGGAGTTAAAGCCCATCTCCCTCGACAGATGGCGGTGAATGACATGAACGATGTCCGCTCCCCCTGAGATGGCTTGCGCTTCGCGGGCTGGTCACATGGGGTCATCGCCACCCTGCCCCACGTAACACACGCTGCTTGTCTCAACAAGCCGGGTCGTGTCCTTGAGGCTCCAGATCTAGAAAGCTGTGGTCAAGATCAGTCTTTGAAACAAGATAAAAAGGGAAAGATCAACAGCCGATACGGAGCAAGAGGGGATGGAGGGGGGCTGTAGGTGTGCGCATCTGTGTGAGTGAGCGTGTGTGCACATGTGTGTGCACGTGTGTGCACACATGTGCATGTGCGCACATGTGCGTGTGTGCACATACGTGTACACATGTGTCTGCATGTGTGCGTGTGTGTATGCACAGTATGTGTGTGCATGTGTGCATACATGCCCATGTGTGTGAGTGTGCACGTGCACATGCGTGTGCATGTGTGTAAACGTGTGCACATGTGTGCAGGTGTGCACGTGCGTATGTGCGCGTGCGTGTGTGCATGTGTACACGTGTGCATGTGTGCGCGCGTGTGCATATGTATGTGTGTGTGCACGTGAGCGCATGTGAACGTGCGCACACGTGTGTGCATATATGTGTGCGCGCACACGCACGTATGTGTACACACGTGACATGTACGCACGTGTGCTCGTGTGCATGTGCACACACTGCGTACATGTGCATGTTCATGTGCACACACGTGTTCATGCATGTGCACGTGTGTATGTGCACACGTGTGTTCAGTGTGTGTGCGTGCACGTGTGTGCGTGCGTGCATGTGTGTGCATGTGCACATGTGCGCTCGTGTGTGCAATGTGTGTGTATGCATGCGTATGTGCATGTACACGTGTGCGTACTTGTGCATGTGTGCTCATGCGTGAGTGCACATGTGTGCATGCGTATGTGTGTGTGCACTCCTGAGATGTGGATGACATGCAAACCTCTCCTTCCTGAGCCAGCAGGTGGTCCTGGCTTGTGGGTCAGGGCAGGAGAGACAGGTGTCAGTGGCTGGCAGGCCTGAGCGCACCCTGCCACGCGCTCCCACAGGTAAAATCCTGAGGTCACATTGCCATGTGGGGCTCAGACTCAGGTTGATACGAGGCAGTGTGGAGCTGCGAGCCTGAACACATTTTTGCAGAATAGACGTCCGGTGCCTGGTGATAACTGCTCGCAATCTGCCGTGTGTGAGGTGATTCTGCACGTGTCTCCTGCATCCCCTCCAGCATGCGAGGCAGGAGGGCAGGAGGCCCGGCTGTTTGGCAGGAGGGCAGGACTGTCACGGTGCAAATGCCGTGGGCTTCTGCGGGAAACCCACTGCGGTGTGCCCTCTGTGTGACTAAACCTGCTGGTCCCATGGGGCGGCGCCTACTTGACCAGGCTGTTGGGAGGGTTCTGGAAGATTCTGTGGTCAGAGTCTGACCCTTGATGATCGCTAGCTCCTGTCACCCCGCCAGCAAGTGTCAGAGTGATGGCCCAGACACTCATGCCCGTGTTTCCTGGACATTCCACCGGAAAAGTGCTGAGAAAGGAGCCGTGGGCTCAGTGGACGCAGACATGTCCTTTACAGGTGGCCCAGAGGGAGGGACAGGGAGGCAGACGCAGTTACAGCTGTGAGTCATGGTGATGACGCACTGTACCAGGAGCCGTCGGAGGCAGAAGGGGGTCTAGCACCACGTCGGCGTCTCAGAGATTACGCTCACTCTGAGACCTGGAGAGAAAGTGACCTCGAGAGCTGGAGAAACGTCGAGGGCTGGAGAAGGTTCTGGATGCCAGCGGGAGTGTGGGTGAGGCCTGGAGAGCGAGAGGTCAGTGCAGGTGTGTGTGGGTGTGCAGGCATGTGTGTGCACGTGCAGGTGTATGTGCGTGTGCGTGTGTGTGCAGACATGTGTGCACACGTAGGCATGTGTGCACGTGTAGGTGGATACGCAGGTGCAAGTGTGTGCAGGTGTGTGTGCGTGAGTGTAGGCATGTGTGCATGTGCAAGTGTATGTGGTCTGCGCGCGTGTGTGCAGGTGCACGTGTGTGCAGGCGTATGTGCACGTGAAGGTGTGTGTGCGTGTGTGTGCCTGCACAGTCAAGTGCACGTGTGTGCATGTATGTGCACGCGTGCGTGTGGGGTGCTGTGATCTGTAAGTAGTGTCCTCCGTGGCTGGAGCACCCCTCCACCTTGGGAAAAAACCTCCAAGGGACACAGGCTATTTTCGTTTCTTCTGTGTAACGCTTGGCACATCACAGGTGTAGAATACGTATTTCCGGTGTACGATGTACGGACGTGTTCAGGGATTGTGTACCTAGGTGTAATCTGGAGTCCCAAGTGGTATGTTGCTAAAAGCACTAGATGTTTTCCTCAACACCTGTTGGCCAACTGGCTCTGCCTTTGGAAGGGCACAAAGGTCCGTGGACACAGAACCGTGGCTGCAGTTTCTCCACGCGACCCCACGTGGCTGCTTCCTCGGCCGTCACAGCCTGCCAGTGTGGGGGTGTGTCTGTGGGCGTGCACCCCCTTTCTCTCCTCCTGCTAAACTCTAGGCTTGTCGTCTCGAGACCTCCGTTCTCACCCTCTTCCTCCTGTAGCAACGGCTTCTGGAAGGCAGGCAAGCCCAGTGTTGGCTGTTTTGAACTGAATTGCATCATTTCAGGGTTAGGAGGAGAATGACCTTGGGATTTTTTCATTGTAAGTTTGGCTTTGGGAATTAAACACTGAATGCAAGGCCAACATTCTTGTTCTTGCCGTTGGAATTTCCCAGTTACGAAGATGAGATTAAGTGCCAGCAAAATGCTTCGAAACATCATTTGTATCTTTCTTGGTGCGTAAGATGCAGAAAAGGAACCTTTTTGACATAAGGGCAAAGAAGAATGTCACAACACGTGGGCAGACCTGGAAGTGGATCCTTCCGGTAAGAACTTAGCCCAGCATGCATTGAAGGAAACTTCTTTACTCGTTTCCTATCAGTTACTCTGTTTCCAGCTTTTGTTACCAGAACTTTCATCAAAAACCCTCGTTCTGGCCCACGGGAGGCCACCTGTGCCAACAGACACAGAAGACCTCCACCAATCACCTGAGCGTTCCTCATGACCCCTGATGGCGAATGCCACATGCGAGGGTTTGCCGCCACGTACCCGTGACTTTGAGCCAGCCGGCCTCCGTGTGGTGTTTGGGAGTGTGCACCTGTGCTCAGGTGTGTCCAGCAGTGAACGCTGTGAACCAGACTTGTGGTAAGTGGCGGCTGGCCGGTTGCAGGTTACGTGGTCTTTGTGTCCCAAGCAGGTGCCGTGCAGGACCTTCTCTTCCTCATCCCCAAAGGCCCAGCTCCGTGCCTCGCACGCGGGAGGTGTACCCATTAACACAGGGGCTCCTGGTGTGGGAGGACCTGCTCTCATCATGGGAGCACCATGTGTCACATGCATTTGGGCATTTAGTGAACGTGCGTTCAGGGCATGAGTGTGCAAAGAAAGGCACTCTCGGCCTGCACTTGCACACGTGCTCTACAGACAGAACACGACGTGGGGCGCGATCTCCGTGGTCGTGCGAGTTTCAAGTAGGGGAACTGTCAGGTGGGAAACTGAAGGCACAAGTTGGCCCCAACGGCCTGCACTTCCTCCAGACCCCGGGAAGAGGCTCCCACCGCAAGGTCGGGGCAGAGCTCTTGGAGGAGAGCATCTGATTTCCTGGATCCTGGGTCCTCCAGCCAGGACTTCCTCCTGCAGGGTCGAATGTACGAAACCGTGAAAGACTCCCTCTCCTGGGAATGCTCCCTCGAAGCCAAAGGGAAGGGGGAACACCTGGAAGGCTGGGAGGCCCGCTCGTTGCTGACGGATGCCGATGTGCCGTCGGACTGCAAGTCTGCAGACCCGGGCCTGTGAGTCTGGGCAGCTAAGACCAGAGGGGAGTTCATCACGGCTTAAAGGTGGGCGTTCATGCCAACTAGACTGGGTGCGGTGGCCGTTTCTCAGTAGGTACTAGTGTTGACTCATACACTGTACCCCTGAAATTAACCTGTTATATGTCAGTTATACCTCAAATGAAAATGAGCCAATAAAAGCACAAGTAAATCCAAAAGACGGGACTTTTGTAAATCCCTGTTTCATGGTGACAGATGTGACTGAAGCTGGGCAGATCCCACGTTTACATTTCCTGGCCTTGCTCGGGCCACGGTAAAACAAGGCACACGTTTCCCTGTGAGGCCCAGATTGGGAGTCCAACTGGGGAACCCGCGTGAAGTACTTAGCAGGGTCTCTGGCGGCCCTTGAGCACAGGGGCAGGAAGCAGCACCATGGGCTTCCCAGCTGGGCACCCAAAAGCCTCCGTGGGAGCTGCCGAAAGGGACCCCGAAGCACAACCCTGCACGGTGGCTGGCAGTGACAGCTGGCACCCGGCCCCGCAGTCGCATGCCAGCACTGCTGGGACACGCCCCAGCATCTCTCAGACGAGCCCTGCAAGGGAGGGGCGAGGGTCCGGTCCGTGAGGTCAGACACGCGGGTCTGGGGAGGTGATGGAACCCCAGGGCCCCCACGGGCCTCCACACACTGCTGCCGGAAAGTGCTCTCGGCCCAGTGGCCGTGGCAGGGTAGCGGTGGCCGGGCCGGCTGAGTGGGCCCATCGTGGGCAGCCATGGTGGCGGGGGGAGGGAGGGAGAGGCGAAGGAGGGGAGGTTCAGCCCGAGCCCAGGAAGTTTGTTTTACGGCTAGTTTTTACACAGTTGTTTAATCTGTTACCGAGGGTCATCGGTCAGGCGGCCGCCCCTCTCCTGCAGTGCCCGTTCCCAGCAAAGGCTGCCTGGGAAGGAGGAAGAGAGCACTTTCCAGAGACTCAGCAAAGAGGAAGTGCCCTGGACACACGGCCTAAGAGCACTCCCAGGACGCAGGCGTTCACCCAGCAAGGTGTTGGGGTCAGGAGATTGCTCTTGCCCTTGGGTCCGCGTCACGGGCTGAAGCCCCAGAGAGACCCCGGGGTGGCCTCTAGTGAGGCCTGGTCACCCACAGTGGCTGGGATTCCATTCTGATCAGTCAACACGGGGAGGGTGGGGAGCCGCTTCTCTGCAGGGGCGGGGGTGTGAGGAGGGAAGGGGGGGAAAGCCGCTTCTCCAACACGATGAGGGGGTCTCCAGGTGGTCTTTGGCTTAACGGGTCAGTTTAAGTTTTAAGGAAACTCCACACACATCGTCTAGCTGTTTCTCTGAAAACATAAAAGCTTATTTGCAAAACTTTAAGACAGGGTCAGTACTTTTTCTGTTGTTATTGGAACCTCACATGGTTTTCCACGCACAGACCACTTCAGCAACGCCTCGGCTAGGGCTCCAGCTTCTGTGTTATTAAAGTGGACTGAGGACACAGGATGCTCGTGGAACAGCCTGGGCCCAGAATCCCACTGCTTATGGATGCCCCTCTGCACCTGATCTTTTTTTTTTTTTTTTTAATTTTTTTTTTCAACGTTTATTTATTTTTGGGACAGAGAGAGACAGAGCATGAACGGGGGAGGGGCAGAGAGAGAGGGAGACACAGAATCGGAAGCAGGCTCCAGGCTCTGA